>NC_029787.2:105822997-105845768 GCF_000816755.2 Arachis ipaensis | reverse complement strand
AAAGAAAAAGGTAGACAAAAAAATACCATATATTAAGATATAATAGAATAGAAGAGATAAATTCTACCATAGCCTTCTAAATTTAAAGGGTAATTTATCCCTTGTTACATGTCATAATATTAGTGGTTGAATTATATTAGTTTGTCATACTTATATCCAACTTTTTTATTTAATTGAAATTTTGAGAAACCAACTATAACTATGGTATAACTATTTTTTCACTTTTAAAAAATTTATTAAAATATATGTTATTTTGCAAATTTTTTTTCTAAAATCATATATTTATTAATAATTTCAGGCAGAAAAAATCTAGAAAAATAGAAGTAAACAAATATGGAAAATCATTTATTAATCATGTTGTATTTTTTTTACAACCCACATATTTATTAATCATTTTAAGCAAAAAAAAAGTTCAAAAAATATAATACATAAACAAATAATTCAAAAGACATAAAAAATTCTTGTAAGTCTATCACTTGATAATTCTGTAACACTTAATTCGTATTATTAAAGAAAAGTTCATTTTTCCTACGAAGACAATTTGAAAAAAGAGAAAAGGATAAATAGGTCCCTAACCTTTTGTCCCGCAGATATTTTTGTTTCTAACCATTGAAAAATACTTTTAAGTCCCTGATCTTCACAAAACTTTGACGGATCAGTCCCTCAGTCCAAATGCCTCCGTCAGGGACTGATCCGTCCAAATGCTTCCGTCAGGGACTGATCCGTCCAAGTTTTGTGAAGGTCAGGGACTTAAAAGTATTTTTCAATGGTTAGGGACAAAAATGTCCGCGGGACAAAAAATCAGGGACCTATTTGTCCTTTTCTTAAACTCAAGGTTATTGAGAGCAGAAACAACAAAAGGGGAAAAAAAAAACTATGCAATCTGCACCAAATTTAACGAAATTCAAATTTAATCGACAAAAATTAAGGGGATTTATTTAAAAAATATATGTTATTTTATCAAATCTTTTTATAATTTTACGTTCTGGATATATGTGTGTTTATTTATTCACAAAGTTCATCCAACATACAAGACTCTAATTGAAGTGTAGTTGAAAATAAAGTTTATTGTAATAGAAGGTTTTCTAGTAGGTATGAAATATAATGTATATGAAGAGTTTTTTTTTTTTGAAAAATATGAAAAAAGTAAGACATGATTATTAAGATATAATGTTTTGGAAATTTTTAATAACAGAAAATAATTGAAAAATAACTAAAAAATTAAAATATGAAAGAGATTATAATATGTAATGATATAACAAGTAACACTTGGGTAGAATTATATCTAGAGTTGAATAATCAGAAGACTCTTAAACAAATGATATAACTATATTCAAAAAAATGGAAAATATAACATAAGATAACTCTAAAGAATATTCAAATAAAAATTAGCAAAAGAGATTAAAATAAAAGATAGAATTATTCAAATATGAGCAAAATGTTATAATAAACACGCATGAAATTTTTAACAACTAATCGCAAATAACTTAGTAAAAAAAGATTTTACCTGACGAACATAAAAGAAATGTAGCCAAAAAAAAAAAGAACAACTTATTTTTTAACCCTTAAAGGAAACTGTAAAATCAAACCGTCAGGCCATACCTATACAAATAAGTTAATAAATGGAACTCCCTTTTTTTTCTAAAATATTTAGATTCTTTTTAACGCTAGACCGTTAAAGCTTTTTTAAATCACCGTTAATAACAAAGGAAGAATTACTTAACTTGTTAATGATTAAGTTGGGATCTTTTTGGAGAAGAAAGAACTGTATAATTAACTTTTTTTTATTTCAATGTTCAAAACCCTAATTTCAATGTTCAGTTTCCTTTCGTATGATTTTTTTTATTCGACCTTTATTTCAATGTTCAATTTTCCCTCGTATGCATTTTGTCGCTATTTTCAAACCATGTGTTCCCTCTTGTTCAAGACTCAAGAGCATCGTATAAAAACTAAGAATTTAAAAGCACATCAAAATTGATAGCGAAGTATCATTGTTTTTTAATATTGAAATGAAAACAAAAGATAAACACACGGTGACAACTGACGAAACATGAAACAAAACGAAACAACTCCTTATTTAATATTAACCTAAAATTATTAAGTATATGGAGTTAGTGCACAACACAACAATTACGACTTGAATCAAACTTCATCGTCCACAATAAAGACATTCTTCTTCTTCTTTCGAGAAACATCAGAACCATTTCAAACAAAGATATGTGGTAATCTTCTAACATCTAATTAATATGCACCTGTTAGTTCAGTGCAAAAAAGATATGTAAATGAGGTTGGCAAATCTCTCACTGCTTCGTTAGGCCTAAGTTCGTTTTCTCCCGAATTCAAAATTTGGGTGTTGGAGTTGCTGGTGGTGTATCCTGTCGTTGTGGGTTCCTTGTCGTGTCTCTGTGTCTCCTTTGTCCAGTGTAGCCAGCTTTTCTGCTTCTTTCTTTTGCTTCTTCATTATGCAACTTGATCGTTATGACTTGGATAGATACAGAGAGTGCAAATATTAGATTTTCATGATATGGATCATATTCAGTTATAGTGTGTGTAAGTTACTACTGTTTGCCACTAAACTGATTCCTTTTGGTTCACTTTTGCGAGTTTCATAACAATTCTATGGTTTATATTTATGTCTTATGTTTTATATGGGTATCTCCTGCAGGTTTTAAATATTAGTATTTTTTTTGTGAGAATATTTAGATATATAAAACATTTTCAATTGTTATTACTAACGGATTCAAATCCCTATTAAATGGGAAATCATTATCACAAATTGCATTCTTCTTTTCCTCACATTGTTAGTGCTGGTTACTACTACTAGATGGGTTTGAATGTCATTGTGTATAGTTGCCATCCATAAATGTATCTTTGCTCTTCTTCTACACTGAAATCTAAAATTGGATTATCTGCTTTGCTGGTGGTGGCTGGTAGAGAAGTGTCGTCTTTCGGTTTACCGTCTCTTCAATCGACTAATCTACTTCGCTTCTTCTCTGCCACCGTCCCCTAATTTTTTGTGGTTTGTCTCTGCCACTTTCCCTCTCTTATTATTGATCGCATCTGTTTTCTGATTTGCCTCCCCTCAATCGCTTAGTACTACCGTTAATCCCATTTGCTTTATGTCTACATAGCCTTCGAAAACTTCCAAAAGTAACATTTTCTCATCTTTTCGCTTCATTTATACCTTTGAAATAATTTATTCATGTGTGTTTTGATGAGTTTGGAAAACTTTAAATTAATATTTGTGATGACTAAATATTATTAAACATTTAATTAAAAAATTATTAATTTTGATCTTCAACTAACATATGTTAATTAATAATTTTGTGTTGCAGGTTATTAATTGGGCTGAAATAAAAAGAAAGATCCCAAGCCCAATAAATTAAATTTCAGCCCCATGTAATTCTTGTTGTGTGATTTTTGGCTGAAATGGTTTTATTAGTTGGGCCATAATATTTTATCTCTATAAGCCCAAAGAAAGCCTTCCCATGTATTCATTGCTTGATCCCATTTTCATCAGGAAAGCAAATGTTATCATTTGGGCCAGATTAAATCTTAATGCTACCAGGCCCAACATTATTTTGATAAAAGTTTCCAAGTTTGGTCCGAAACCAAGTTTAAATGAAAGCTAAATGGCTTCATGCTTTCCAACGGATTCCATCTCTTGTTAAGAATGGATTTCAAATCTTAATATGTTAACATTGGAAACATGAGAGAGAACTTGACTTTGATTTGATGGAAATCATTATGATTAATGCTATACGCTACTCAAAGCAAGGGAAGTAAAAAAAAAAAAGCAATCTATCAACTTGTTTTATTTTCATTTAATTGCTTTTACTTTAACTTCACATTCTCTCTCATCTCTTTCTTCTTCTTCCTTCGGTCTTTGTCCAGTAAACCATGGACGCTGTGCTCATCAACAAAGAAAAAGAAGAAGTTGCATGCATCAAGACCATCAAGCTAATGATGGCAAAAAAACATACTAAAATAAAAATGAGCTGTGGCTGAGATATTCACCATATAGTTGTAGTCAGATTGATTATAGTGAAATTCCATCATGTTTGTGATGGAGACTGGATGTAGGCTGCACTTCACTTAGCAGCTGAACCAGGATATATTTGGGTGTAATCTTTCTTCTCTCCAACTCCATTTCTGTTTTCTACTGCACAGGAGCAAAAACTAAAATGTCTCGTGCCGAGTGACGAGACAAAACAAAAAGTCTCGTGGCAAGTGACGAGCAAAAACAAAAAGTCTCGTGTCCAGAGACGAGCTAAAACAGAAAAGTCTCCTCTGAGTTCAGCAAGCGTTAACAACATAAAAAGGGAGCTAAGATTCAACCCCTTCTCTTAGCCACTAAAACCATCATGTTTCATTGTGTTTAAACAAATGTATATAAATTGTGGATTTTGCTGGGTTTTACCTTTTCGCTTGGTTTCTCCATTTGAAACAATTTATTGATGTGTGTTTCATTGTGTTTAAACAAATGTATATAAATTGGGGATCTGGCTGGGCTATGGATCCTTTCGGTGCTACATATGTTATTTTTATTGCCGTTTTTCCAATGCTAGCATGGGTTCACTTTTCTGGGAATCACAGTCGACCATCAGACACGCTGGGGGGTAACCCTTTGGTTAACTATTTCCTCAAGTTTTTTTCATTCTAATTCATCTTTTGATATGTTTTTTTTGTATTTTTATACACGACTACCAAAATTGGGAATCTGCTTTGGCCAATGTTGATTCAATTTATGCCTGTAGTGTTAAAGTCTTAACTTTCATGATGTTTTCCGGGTTTTCTTTCATCTTTTCATTCCACTTTGTGCATTTTTATTCTGGGTTTTTTAGTTGTTTGCTATTTTCTTCTTCTTTTAATTTTTTATTTTCCGTTTCTATTTCCTCATTTTTTCTGTAATAAAAGACTGTAGCTGTTGTAACTAATTGTAGGTTTATTGCTTTTTAGTTGTTATTTTATTCTTTTTAACTTTTTTTTAAGGCCTTTCCAAGCTGCTTTGGCTAAACTTCCTGTATTCAAGGATTGGACCTGTGAGCATGATATCTTTCAATAACTGCATGATTGAGCGCCATTATTTTGTTAAAAAAATATCTTTTTTTATTTTTTAACGTGTTTGGCAAATTTCCAGTAGTAAAAGTAAAAGCACTAGTAAAATAAAAAAAAGATCTTTTTTGAGAAGCTGTAATTTACATTTTTCTTAAAAGATATTTTTTCCTTAAAAAAAAATGTTTTTCATGTAATAAATAAATAAAAAAGTACTTTTATATTGTTATACCCAAACATAATTGATAGATAAAAAGACCTTTTTACATGAGATATCCAAACATAAAATTACTTTTACTTCTTTATAAGATCTTTTAAAAAAAGATAACTCGAAAAAATATATTTTCTTAAAAGCTCACCCAAACAACCCAAACAAGCCTTAAGGCTGTGAGTGTATCTTCTGCATCTTTTCCAGCTATTTATATATGCATATAAATATCTTTTTTTTATGTTTTTGTTGCACCTTTGATAGACTGAATTTGCTTTGATATGCTGAATACAAAAGCGGTGAATAAGCATTTTGAGAATAAACGAGGGGATGCCGAATCATCAGTTAACGATTCCATTTACAAACACAATGAAACACACATGAATAAATTATTTCAAAGGGATAAATGAAGTGAAAAGGTGAGAAAATGTTACTTTTGGAAGTTTTCGAAGGCCGTGCAGACATAGAGCAAATGGGACTAAGGGTAATACTGAGCAATTGAGAGGAGGCAGATAAGAAAATAGATGCGATCAATAATAAGCTAGGGAAAATGGCAGAGACAAACCACAAAAAATTAGGGGACGGTGGCAGAGAAGAAGCGAAGTAGATTAGTCAATTGAAGAGACGGGAAATCGAAAGACTACATTCCTCTACCAGCCACCACCAGCAAAGGAGATAATCCAATTTTTTATTTTAGTGTAGAAGAAGAACAAAGATACATCTATGGATGACAACCATACACAATGACATTCAAACCCATGGTGTAGTAGCCATCAGCACTAACACTGTGAGGAAAAGAAGAATGCAATTTGTGATAATGATTTCCCATTCAATAGGGATTTGAATCCGTTAGTAATAACAATTGAAAATGTTTCATATATCTAAATATGAACAAAAAATACTAATATTTAAAACCTGCAGGAGATACCCATATAAAACATAAGACATAAATATAAACCCTAGAATTGTTATGAAACTTGCAAAAGTGAACCAAAAGGAATCATTTTAGTGGCAAACAGTAGTAACTTACACACACTATAATTGAATATGATCCATATCACGAAAAACTAATATTTGCACTCTCTGTATCTAACCAAGTCATAACGATCAAGTTGCATAATGAAGAATCAAAAGAAAGAAGCAGAAAAGCTGGCTACACTGGACAAAGGAGACTAAGAGACATGACAAGGAACTCACATTGACAGGATATACCACCAGCAACTCCAACACCCAAATTTTGAATTCAGGAGAAAACGAATTTAGGCCTAACGAATCAGTGAGTGATTTGCCAACCTTATTTACATATCTTTTTTGCACTGAACTAACAGGTGCATATTAATTAGATGTTAGAAGATTACCACATATCACCAGCTGTGCATAAGAAATTGGAACCTCCACCCACCACCACATTTCACATTTCACATTTGACTCAAAGAGTTAATTATTTCAATACAGAACAATAGTGGTCGAAATTAGAGAAGCATAAATTTCCAATATAAAATGAGGAAAACAAAATAATGAAACAAAACACTCAAGAAATAACAACAGTAGGAGAAAAAACTTATAACATACCAACCACGATGAGGAGCCTAAAATAGATGCATGGATGAAGAAGTGAGACAAGGACGTAGATACAAATAAAAAAAATCAGGGGATGCTGGCAGACAAGAAGAGAAGCAGAGTAGTCGATTGAAGAGTGGAGAAACTGAAAGAGATGGAGCACAGAAAAATCAGGGGATGCTGGTAGAGAAGAAGCAAAGAATATCAGGCGATTGAACAGAGGAAAAACCGAAAGACATAACTCCTCTACGCTCTACCCGTCATATGTGCTAACAACGATAACACCCAACCTAAATCAAGAAATCTTTGCCTCTCAAGATCCAATGTCAATGAAATCAGTGACAACATAATCTGAATCGATAAAAAGCAAACACGAAAACAAAGATAAATAAACATATGGATTAATAATAGAGCCTGATGCAGCAAATAATCCAATTCAAAACAATAACGACAACAAGAAAATAAAAAAATTACAACAAATTACAAATAATGATAGATAACATTCACGAAACAAACACAATAACATACATCCTAACAAAATACCAGTGGCAATAATTAGATAAAAAAAATAGAAGACAACACGGAACTCCTAAAAATGATGATAACAGGATCTAAAAAATTGGAAATCAATAGAAAGAATAACCCGACAAAGATAACGGAGATCAGAGCCTAAGATGAGACCTAAATTAACAAAGAACAACTCCAAACAAATATAAAGGTAACTAAATAATCAGATACAAATAGAGCGCAACACCACCAAGAAAAACAAAGCTTAATAGTAAACCATAGCGAACAATAAAGAGAAATTAAAAAAATTTAACGAAAACTAAGGAATCAAAGCAGAATAATAAGACCCAGCAAAATTAGGAGAACACAATTGCACGTCTGGATAACACAGCCTCAAATTCAAAGGAGTTGTACTAATCACTAAGTGCAAAATGCCAAAAAGAAAAAAGCAAAAAAATATATAGTATAAGAAGATTACATGCATAAAAATGAAGAGAGAATCCTCTATCACATTTACCTAAATGATCCATTAAAAACAAAAATTTACAATACTGTAGTGATGATGAATGAAGAGGGTGATTGGAGAAGAAAGATGTCAGAACAGAGAAGAGAAAATTTAGAAACCCATGAATGAGAATCAGAAAAGGGGACCAAAAAAATCAGAGAGGATAGGAAGAGATACCAAAATAAATTGAATTTGGAGAAAAGGACAAATAGGTCCTTGACCTTTTGTCCTGCGGATATTTTTGTCCCTGACCATTAAAAAATACTTTTAAGTTCCTGACCTTCACAAAACTTGGACGGATTAGTCCCTGATGGAGACATTTGGACGGATCAGTCCCTGACGGAGGCATTTGGACGGAGGGACTGATCCGTCAAAGTTTTGTGAAGGTCAGGGATTTAAAAGTATTTTTCAATGGTTAGGGACAAAAATGTCCGCGAGACAAATGGTCAGGGACCTATTTGTCCTTTTCTCTTGAATTTGTCGAAGATAAAGGTGGTGCATATGTGTTGTTGAACAAAAGGGAACACGTGGTTTAAAAATAGCGACAAAATGCATACGAGGAAAGGTTGAACATTGAAATAAGGGTTGAATAAAAAACAAAGAGTAAAAGACAAATAGGTTTTTAACCTTTTTAAATGCGGACATTTTAATCCCCATAACACCCAAAAGCCACTCCAGTTATTATAGAAAACCCTACCAGAAGACAAACAATGTCTTTCTCCCTAAAAAAGGTCTTCCTCCAGTTGAGAGTGGTGTTGTGCTAAGTAGACGTTGTGGTTGGCGAAGGTAACGGCAAGCTTCGTCTGCCAAGAAGTTGCCATCTTCTACAGAGATAAGGATAATAGTCGAGGCTATGTGCGTTCTTGTTTAAATGTTTGTGACAATATAATGCATGGGGTTGGGTTTAGGGGTGATTGCATGTTTTATTTCGTGTAAAAAAAAAGAAGAAAAAGCTATGTGGAGTTTACTGATTTCAAAATTTCAGGCACTTGATCTAGGGTTTATGCTCTGATTTATGTATTTGTTGATAATGCAGATGGAGGATATATATGCAGTTCCTGTTTTCATCACGGAGGCCATTTTAGTAGAACACCCAGTAGAATTCTTGTGTATGTTGATGGAAAAGTTGAAAAATTTTCGAAGATGGACTTAGACTTCGTGAATTTTGGGGACTTGGTAACATTGTTCAAGGGTCTGGGCTATGTATCCTATAGGGCAGTTTATTGGTATGACCCAACAAGCAGTGATATTGAGTCTGGACTACACATTTTGAGAGGGAATGCAGGAATCAATGAACTTCGAGAGAACAAGCTGAGGAATTCAACTACTGATGATTTTTACATATACTTCGACCACCCCGTTGATGAGCCAGAGATAGTGGATAATGCAAGGAAAGAAGATGCTGCTGCAGAAAAGGGAACGGAAGAATTTGATGATCGCTTTGATATAGCATCATGAGGGAACTTCAGTCATCATTATCAACAGAAGATGATGCGTACAAAAGTGGAGAGGACGAACTGTATAAACTTCTTCTGGATGTCTCTAAAACTGTTTTAGATGAGGATTATTCTAGCTTTGATGAGAAAGATGATGGGATGAAGAGAAAAAGAATTTTGAAAGGAAAGGAGAAGGTTCTGCCAAAAAAAAAAAGCTCAATGTGAAGCAAGTAAAAGGGGCAGACTCAGGTGGAAGTAAAAAAGGAGCTGGACCAAGGAGTGCAAGTGGAGTGATGTCAAAAAAACTAGGCCTATTGTGAAGTCCAAAAGAATTGGGCCTATTGTAAAGCCCAAAGAAACTGGGCCTACTGTAAAGCCCAAAAGTACTAGGCCTACTGTACATTCTGAAGGAGCTGTGCCTACTGTGCAGCCCAATGATAGGCCTCCAATCGGCCTTTATGTGAATGAGGAGGATTCAGATGATGATGATCCTATTTATGAGTATAAATCAGAGGATCTTCACACACCAGTGTCTTCAGAAGATGAGGGACACAAACATGAATTTCCAGTATTAAATTATGAGTATGGGTTTAGAGTGGGTAGATTTGAGATTGGAACCAAGTTTGCAACCATTGGTCGGTTCAAAGAACTAGTAAGGGATATGTTCATATATGAAGGGAGGAAATTTGTCTGGATAAAAAATGATAAGGAAAGGGTGAGAGTTGGCTGCAAGGGTGAAGACTGTTCATGGCTGACTGATGAATCCACATTTCATGATATTTATTTGCTCTATTTGGGTGGATTTCATCAACTTTTCTTGTACTTATCCATTGAAATAGCATAGTTTCATGATTTCTTCCTAAATTATACTTGAAAGTAAAAACATGCTTTTTAGGCCTTTTAATTGCTAAATTTTATTCACTTTAATCCCATTCGTTGCCTTAATGTATTTGTTAAGTGATTTCAAGTTTCCAAGGCAAGTATGGGTTGAAGAAGTGAGAAAAAGAGCATGCTAAAGAGAAGAAACCATGAAGAAATGAAGTTTGGAAGATTCAGCATCCGTGCGTGCGCACAGTGATGCGTGCGCACGCACAAGTGCGAGCTTGGCGACGCGTACGCGTGAGGATGAATTTCGCCAGGTGACGCGTACGCGTGACCCGTGTCACGTGAGCTCATTAATTGCAAATCACTGGGGGCGAATTCTGGGCCTCCAAAACCCAGTCCAACTCATTTCTGAAACTATTTCAAGCCAAAATGAAAAGGAATGAAGGAGGGAGGGGGGAATTAGGTTTAGATTTTTCTATATTTTTGTCTTAGTTTTTTAGAGAGAGAATCTCCCCCCTCTCTCTAGAATTTAGGTTTTCTTAGTTAATTTTCCTTTAATTTCAGCTTTTAATTCTTGTTCTAATGTAGTTTCATTTATGTTTTCATGCTTTATTGTCTTAGTTCTCTTAGTTCTTCTACTTAGTTTCTCATTTATGTCCCTTTTTATTTTATGAACACTCTTGTAAATCTTAATTTCCATTTAATGCAATTTATGTTTTATGTTCATTTAATGCTTGTTTGAGTTATTGTTATTATTTTCTTGCTTTTGGTAGTTAGATTTTATTTTTAATACAATTTAATATTATTTTATTTTCATGCACACCAAGTGTTTGATAAAATGCTTGGCTTAGTATTTACCTAGTTTTTCTTCACTCTTGGCTTGGAATTGAGGACTTTGGTGACCCTTGAGTCATTGATGTCCATTCTTGATTGATATATTAGAGTAGTTAGTTGATTTGGTTTCCATTAACTCTAAGTCTTCCATTAATAGAGTTGACTAGGACTTGTGGATTGAAATCAATTATGCCTATTTGACTTATCCTCGATGTAGGGTTGACTAAGTAGGATTAACTCTTCATAATCATCATATGTTTGTGGTCAATGACTAGGATAGGTAACCTTAGCTCTCAATCCATGCCAAGAGGTTTCTTAGAATTTGAATTTCTCTTTTCTTTGATTAATTTCCTTTGAATTTAATTGCTCTCATTTAATTCCTTACATGTTTATTTACTCTTTTGCTCTTTACATTACTTGCTTCTCTCGCCATCAAACCCCATTTCCCCATAGCCAATAATTAAGCACTTCATTTGCAACTCCTAGGGAAGACGACCCGGGAATTAAAACTCCCAGTTTATATTTGTTTTGAATTGTGACATCTTTTGAATTTAAAATTTGATTGAGAGGATCCATTGTCGGTTCGGACTATACTTGCAACGGAAGAAATTCTATTTTCTGAATTGGCATAATTATCTCTTTTGTGTATATATTTTAGTTTGAAAAAAAAAGAGATAAAGAAAATAATAAAAAGAGGACAAAACGCCCCAAAGTAAATTAATAATAACAATGCATATGAGTTGTGATTAAAAAGAGAATGCATGAGTGTGTAAGAAAAGTGAGGAATGGGTAGTTAAGTTTGCTTTGAGTTGTATAGGTTGTTATATATGTTAGTGAGAGCTTAGGCAAATCAAGATTCAAATATTAAGCTCACTTGACCATATGCATCCTTATACACACTTAGAATTCCCAGTTTATAATAATTGAGCATTTCATTTGCAACTCCTAGGGGAGACGACCCAGGATTTAGAAGTCCCGATTTATATTTTGTATTGATTGTGATATCCTTTGAACTAAAATTTGATTGAGAGGATCTATTGTTGGTTCGGACTATACTTGTAACGGAAGAAATTCTATTTTATCTAAATTCCAAATTGGCATAAATTCTCTCATCATCAAATTTTTGGCGCCGTTGCCGGGGAGTTACAATGTGTGCTATTTATTGGCTATTGTAAATATGTTAATATGTAAATAGCTTGATTTTTGGTTGTCTTTTGTTTTTGTTAATGGTTAGGATAGGGATCCCGGAGGACATTGGAAATTTAAGCATTGGTGGGGAAGTCAAGCACAAGCCACCATAGCAAGGGATCTCCCAATTGTCTAACTTAAAGATAATAAATGAAAGTGCTAGGTGGGAGACACCCCACCATGGTAACACCTTTCTAACCCTCTCTTTGTATATAGTTTTAATTTGTTGCATTTTGTTTCTTGTACATAGCTTATGCTTAGTTTAATTTCAAGCTTAGTTAGGTTAAATTTTAGTTTGGATAACGTGGTTGTGCAATGTTGGATGTTTTGGGGTTGGAACCTTTTTGTTGAGCTCAAGTTTGGTGCCTTAGAGCTCTAATTTTTTTTTGGAAAAAACAGAGCATGTGCGTGCGCACACACCTGTGCGTACACACCCCACCCTAATTTCTGCACCTGTGCGCACACACCTGTGCGTACACACCCCACCCTAATTTCTGCACCTGTGCGTACACACCCCTTTGTATAGCCCCTGTTCGGAGCGCTCGCACGCGTCTCCCTCTTTTTGCCTCTTGTGCGTACGCACGGACCTATTATGCTACAACAAGACACCGTTATGCTTTCAAGTAAAAACTTACAAGCCAGAGTATACATGTGCAAGAGATTTAGGTAGTAATGCTACTGATCAACATTGGATCAGTAAGAAAGTGGAGATGAGAATGGCAACTCAATCTCATATGACAACTAATGAGGCAATTGACTTCCTTAGAGAAGAATTTAACTTGGTGGTGCATTTGAAGATGGTTTATAGGGTAATGAAAGAGACCAAAGAGAGGATTATGGGAAATGAAAAAGATCAGTATGGGAAGCTCAGGGACTATAGCATGGAGATAATTAAGAGTAATCCCAGGCCGACAGTAAGAGTAGATGTGAAGCTTATCCCACAATTCCTTCCTATTTTTGACAAAATTTATATCTTCTTTGAGGGCTGTAAGTAAGTTAAGAGTGGATGTAGGCCTTTCATCCATCTAGATGGAGCTTTTCTTAAAATATACCATGGAGGCCAACTACTTTTAGTAGTGACACAAGATGCGAACAATCAATTATATGTAGTGGCATATGGTGTTGCAAGATCAGAGACCAAGGAATCATAAAAATGGTTCCTCACACTGCTTCAGGAAGATTTGGGTAATGCCAGTCAATTTGGTTAGAACTTTATGTTCGACCAGCAAAAGGTCAGACTTTTACACTGTTTATTTTGGGTAGATTAGTCTAGTATGCATTGGTTAGAATATTGCATGATTCTGGACTGTTGTGTCAATAATATGTCTTTGCAATCTCATATGTTTGTAGGGCCTTCTACCAGCATTAAAGGAGGTCATGCCAAGAGCACATCATCACAACTGTGTCATGCACATGTGGAAGAATTTCATTAATCAATTCAAAGACATGCACATTAGAGACATAGTTTGGGAGTATGCTACGCACAATAGAACCAGAGTTCAAAGAGACCATAGAGAAGCCGAAAGGGGTTAATAAGGTGGCATGGGAATATTTGATGAAGTTTGACTCAGCCACTTGGGTTAAAGCTTTTTTCAGCCACAGACCCAAGGTGGATAGCCTTACAAATAACATGTGCGAGGTGTTTAATGCAAAAGTAGTGAGGTATAGATGCAAGCCATTGTTGACAATGTGTGAAAAAATTAGGTGCTATTAATGAGGAGAATGACCAAGCACATTAGGTTGTTAGAGCACTATACTAGAAAGCTTGCACCAGTCCAGGAAAAAAGGTTACAGAGGCGGATAAAACCTAGCAACAGGTAGATTGCTGAGTGGGTGGAAGACAATGAAAGAAAAAGATTTGAAGTTAGCAGAAAGAAGACCAAAGTGGATGTAGATCTCATCAAACACACATGTTTATGCAACATATGGCAATTGACTGGTAAATGGTTTAATTTGTAAGATTTTCTTTTGATTTGTCTTGATATAATGCTGGGTCAAATGTGAATTGTTTTGTATTAGGCATGCCATGCATAGATGTTATTGCTGCAATAAGAAAGAGGCATGATCAGCCACAGGATTTTGTGCATCCCTGGCTGTGTATGGAACACATTCATAAGACATTGCATAAAATTGGTTCCTAGTGAGAAATTCTGGATTTTCATTGACCAGTTTAGGCCTGCTCCACCACCCATCAAGCGACCTATTGGGAGGCCAAAGGTGCACAACCGCAACAAGGACCCTCTAAGGCTCATATTCAGGGGGACAAGCTAAAGAGAAGTTTTCAATTTACGTGTAGCAAGTGCAATGAGAAAGGGCACAACTATAAGAATTGCAAAGGAGCACCAAGCAACTCCAACTGAAAACCAAAAAAGAAAAAACCTAAGAAGTCTATTGATGACTCACAAGCCTTGGTTCTGCTTCCCCTTTCACAGTCAGCACCTCAACCAGAGGTAAGCAAGTATTGTTTGAGCATTAGGTTGTACATATATACTCGTAAGGATACTTTTGTAAATTTTAAAATTAGTCAGTGGTTATAATGTCATTTTTTATCTTTCTTAGGGACTAATTTGTCCATTTTGTTACTTTGCTAGATCTTTGTTACATAGGATCTAAACCAATCGCAGGGTGAAAAAATTGCTAAAACTAGTACTGTGCAAGAACAATCTGCTGTAAGACCACCCTAAACAATACACTTTTAATGCCAATAATATACTTCTTGAACCATAATTTGAATCTCTGAGTATTTTGGTTATTATTGCAGAATAATGTCATTAGCCAGAATACTCTAAGTCTACCAACTAACACAACAATGCAGGCAGCAGTATCAGGGATTGCACCAATAGCAGCACCAATCTATCCTCAAGTAGCTATAGCAACAAGACCATCTGCTCTAGTCCAAACTCCACTTAGGCCTCCATCCCAGCTGCCAAGAATGGGCTAACCCAAACACCGAGCTGCTGCCTCTAAATTCAGACCCAAGCAAGCAATTGTCAGGCCCCAACAAGTATAAATCCACCACCAAATTCACCAAATCCACTCCAAACTCAAAGCACCAGCACCAGTAGGGTACCATCAAAGGAGACCTTGAAAGTAGCTAATAGTGGCACCACAAAGATTTTTAAGTTTGTCTCTAATCCTAGATCCAAGCATTAGAAGAACTGAATACAACTGCATGAATTCTGTTTTTTTGTCCTAGTTAATAGCACCAATTGAACAATGCTTTCTAGCAATCATAGTTTGGCAAACTTGTTTACATGCCAACTAGATTTTTTGTTATTTTGTGGCGAACTTATGCTGTTATGTAATGTTTGGTTATAATCTATTTAGAATTACTATCTTATATAATACTTGACTTGCAATATTGTTTAGTTATTCTAATTTCAAAGAAAATTGGAGTTAGTCCAAAATAGACTTCACATTACACAACCAGCAGTGGTAATTTTCATTACAACATCACCACAGAAATTAATTTATAAATGGATTAGAAAATGGTGAATTGGTAAAAAATGGATACATGGTGTGTTATGCATAAATGTGGAGCTGACATTTTTCAGAGAGCACAAAACGTAACTTGCGTTTTGGCTGGGACGAAAAACAAGAAAGAGGAGCAAGCTGCAAAACGCATCCTGCGTTTGGTAGGCCTAGGCAACCAAAGGACGAAACGTGGCCCTGTGTCCCCTGCATGCAAACTGCTTCACTTTTGACCAGCTTTGGAGAAGGCAAAACGTAGGTTGTGTTTGTCAACCTGCCAGAGCAAATCGGAGGTTGCATTTGGCAGCCACCTTAGCTGCATGTGTGACACGCATCATTTTGGGTGGTAAATTTGTTTATATAAGCGAAGACCAAACGCAGATAGGAATAACGGGAGTGAAACGAGAGTGAAACCAGAGTAAAAGGAAAAACTGAAGAAGTAAAAGTGAAGAAGTGTGGGAGAAGAAGAAAATGTATACAGTAAAGGAATAAAAAATAGTTCATAATTTTATCAAACTGGAAGAACACATTATTGAATATCTTGATCATCTTCAATGGATAAATATTTTTTTATTTTGATAGTGTTATTGTTAATTTTAATCAAATCTCAGACATCTTGTACACGTCGTGTACGTGTATACCTGCCAATCAAGACGCTGGTTGGCGCAACATGCAAGCACGTGGCGACATGAAAGTCGCTCGACCTGGAAATGACTACAGTCGTAGTGTCGTTGCGCAAGGTTAACAGTGTAAATGGTACCATCTTTCATTTCGTGAACCTCAAATATCTCGTTGCGCCTATCGAACCGGTTGACCACAATGTTTCCTGCACGTCGGAAGCTTTCTTCAACTCTCTTCATTGCAAATTCTGAATACGTGAATCCGTTGCGGAGACGGTCATGAGCCTCAGTACTCTTCCGAGTGAACAATTCATTCAGCCGATAGAAAGTGGACCGAACAATGGTAGTCACAGGAAGGTTGCGTGCACCCTTTATGACAGAATTTATGCACTCTACCAAGTTTGTCGTCATATGTCCCCAACGATGACCACCGAATGCCAACACCCATCTCTCAACACTGATGTCATCGCACCATTGAGTATATGCCTCACCCCGCTCTTTAAGTCTTTGATAGTTTTTGTTGTACTCCTGTTCCGTCCTAGAATAGCCTGTTGAACAAACCATTTATTCACTAGCAGATGCCACAAATTTACTATGAATAGAACCATAACAGCGAGTTGAAATACCTGTGTTCACCACGAGTTTATGCAAATATGGAGCTTTGAACCTCCTTAAGAAGTTGGACCCGATGTGCCTGATGCAGTACATGTGCCACGCTCTTGGTGGTGACCATGCACCATTGGTGCGAGCTATTGCAGCGTCGATGGAGGTATGGCGGTCAGAAATAATACCCACACCATCGACGGTGACAACATATCTCCGCAAATTGGTTAGGAAAAACTCCCATGCGTCTGCCGTCTCGCCCTCGACTGTCGCAAATGCAATAGGCACAATGTTTTGGTTCCCATCTTGTACAACTGCAACCAGAAGTGCACCTTTATATTTTCCGTACAGGTGCGTGCCATCAACCTGCACCAGCGGCTTGCAGTGTCTGAATGCTACAATACACGGATAGTAGCTCCAAAAAACGTGGTGCAGAACTCTTACACCTTGAACTTCCTCACTCTCACGGTAAACAGGGAGCGTTTTTATTTGAACACGAGACCTCGGCATCTTCACAGTCATTGCTTTCAACCATACTGGCAGAGTCTGGTAAGAAACTTCCCAATCACCGAAAACCATTGCGACAGCTTTCTGCTTTGCCAACCAAGCCTTGCGGTAACTCACAGTGTAGTTGAACCTAGATTGAACTTCTGCAATAACAGATTTCACCTTTATCGAGGGGTCTGCTTCGACCAACGGCCTAATGGCATTTGCAATTGTGTCTGAGTCCAACTTCGCATGATCTTGTGAAATCTTGCCCATGGTGCACGTGTGCTTGCCATTGTATCTTCTGATCTCCCAACATGCTTTCTTTCTAATCAAGCTAACTCGGATAAGCCAATCGCACCCTGCACCATACCCCTTGCATTTCGCACAGAATGTCTGCGGTCAGACTCATACATAGTGTAATCAACTCCTCTAGAGATATGGTAGTTTTTGATTGCAGATATCACTGACTCTCTTGAAGCAAATTCTATTCCGACACTAAACTCGCCATCTTCCGCCGCAGCGTTGCCTTCACCTACGACATGCGCACCACCATTCGTTAGACAAGGCAAATAAAATGCACACTAGTGATAAATTGAATGAATAATCATAACATACCGATATTCGCATACTCAAGAAATTCCGGGGCATGCATGGCTTCGAGATCTAGAGTCCGCATAAAAGACGAAACACCAAAGGGGTGTTGATTTACAATCGCCTCCGCTTCATTTTGTACCGCCGGATTGCCTGCCAAGTCTCCGTCATCATTTTTGTTGTCAAATTCGTAGTTGGCTTCGAAGTCCTCTTCACTGTCGTTGTTATCTTCTTCCCAATCTATATCCCCGAGCTCATCAATATTGACCTCGCCAACCGCGTCCAGCCCCGACTGTTGTTCGAACTCCACGTACAACTCTATCATCGGCACGTGAAATCGGGTTTGTTGATAAATATAGAACATCTGCTGCATACTTGCGTCGTCAGTGATGGACATTATTTGAAACTGTATCAGCTCACCAAATACTTGTCCAGGATTCCTGTATAAAATACTGCTCACCCTTTTCGAAATGTGACTTTGTATGTTATCACAAAGACCGTTTTGCAACTCTACAAAATTTATGGTGCATGGAATAGCAAATGAAAATGGATATTCACAAACAAAAGTCACTCATTCGTATATGTTGGGTATAATCTCTCCATTATAATATACTCGCAAATTTGCGACACATTCTATAATTTCAACCTTACCTAACTCGACTTTTTTGACACAGAAAACTGTCAAAAAAACCTCACAACTCTAACACATACGGAAGAGAGAGGAATAGGAGAAGAAGTGAAGTGAGGGACTCCAAATGAACTCCGGATCGTATATATAGGCAACAATCTGGATTAAAATATTTTTTTCGCAAAAAAACACAACCTGCGTTTTATGTTTTCCAAAAAAAAGTTTCTGACACCTGCAAAAACACAGGTTGCATTTTGCTCCCTTCAAAAATAAATTCTGACAGCCCAAAAAACGCAGGCTGCGTTTGTTGTTTCGAAAAAATTTTTTTTTTTGCCCATCCATAAAACGCAGGATGCGTTTGGGCCAAAAAGAAATTAAAAAATATTTAAAAACCTTAAATTTTTAAAACGGAGCCTACGTTTTGTTAGTTTAAACAAATAAAAAAAATAAACTATTGAAATTTGTAAAACGTAACTTACGTTTTACTCTGACACCATAGCAGTGGAATTTCTTTCCATTGCTCCTTCACGTTTCTTTTTTCCATATAGGAAAAAATCAGCCACATCACCAGGTACATTAATCATCTTCAGCCCTTTAAGAAATATACAGCAAGAATAACAACAACTACACTAATCACAGTAATAGGCCACAAATTCATGCATTTTTTCTTTTCAATACGTAACAATTTCCTCTCCAATTCTTCTATTTTTTTTCCAATTCTCGCCTTTGAAATAGTTGTTCTTCAACGTCTATTCCCTCAACATCATCCACAGCACCCAATGGTTGAGTCTCTATGCTCCTAATTTTTTTCAGGTGTTCATCAAGTCAGACAAAGTACCTGCAGTACCGTTGTTTATCTTGGAGCAAATTTTCAAAGAATCATCCAATTAGACACATTACAGTTTCATCCAACTATTGAAAAAATAGTAACTTACCTTAAAGAATGAACACCCGAAAAACTTGTTCTTGACTTGTACAGAATGACATATAGGCCATAGAAGCACTTTGGCGCAATCCCATCTCTCTCATATCCTCCTGGCACGGTGCATGAAGAATCTCCTCCAGGTCTTGTGCATGAAGAACCCCCTTCACTCGTTATGGACGATTGCACCGTCAATGGCCATGACTTCGTCGATGCATTTCGATCAAATAGAACTCAGTGATGATAACGACGTCGTTTTGAAGCATAAGGATCAATTTATCCATTAATAATTTGTTCACTATTCACATTATCAATCAAAACGGACACCTCAATCTTCACCCCTTCAAGTTAACATTTTCTATTATCATTTTGCACTCCAATTCCACAGAAGAGTATAATTGTCACACACTTTATAAAGTGAAAAATTTAAATATATTTTTTAATTATAAAATATTAAAATATCTGCATTTAAAAAAATTAAAGATCTATTTATCTTTTACTCAAAACAAAAACATACGAAAAGAAACTAACAGTTAAAATTAAGATTTTGAACATTGAAATAAGGATTGAATAAAAAATCCAAAAATAAATAAAAAATTGCCACATCAGCAATCAAATGCTAGATTTTAAGATATGAAAGTTTTCAGGTGTTCCACCTACTTTATTGGAACTCCAATGTCCCATGTACGATTAAGTTGCAGGTTGAATTTTTGTCTTATAGTTATTCATAAAAAGACGAAAATAGCCCTTTAATCATAAAATAAAAACTAAAAAGACAAAAACAACCTTAAAGAAATTTGCACTGCTGTACAGGGAAGCCATGTGCAGAAATTTTATTTCTTTATTTATTATGAGTTATATTATTTGTGAAATCTCATATATAAAAAAAAAAAAAAGAATTTTGTTTACAAGATGTTTAAAAGTAAAATTAGTTGCATTAATTTGAGCTAAATGTATAAAAATAAAAAATTTATTAAAAGAAACAATACTTTTTTATATTCCAAAAATTATATATATCATGTTATTGTATATTGATTAAATAATTATGTATCTATTTTATATATTATTTTTTAATTTAAAAAATTATAATTTATATAATTGACACATTGATTTTAATTGAAAAAATTTAAAATAATAAATTTTAATCTTATTTTATACATGATACATGACAAATTATTAAATTAATAAAGACTTAAATTTAATATTTGCAAATATGATAACATTATGTTGCTATAATTTACTTTTTCATTGTTCAAATAAAATTATTCAATTTGAGTAATTTATTTTTTTATTTTTAAAGGTATAAATTGTAATTATTAATTTTGATAAATGATATGCCTAGTAAAAAAATAATTAAAACTTATTTTACTTTTATTTTTTTAAAATCAAAATATTATTGGTTTTTAGAACAATCAAATAATATTTTTTGGTAAAAATTTTTCTTTCAAATGTATCAAATATGTTTAAAATTTAATAAAAATACTTTATTATTTTAAAAAGTGTTTTTTCACAAAAAAATTCTAATCCAAATAGAATATTTTTTGAGTAATTATACACATTCAAATTTTTTTATGAATCAAGTCAAACCAAGTTAAATAATAAGATTTGGAATAATACTAGTTATAACTGATTTTTGTGATGTTAAACTAATTTAGCTATACTTGGTTAACAAAAATACTTAGATGTATAGTATTATTTTTTTTTCTTTAGATTTTTCAATGTATTTAATATTAATATTTTATTAAAATAGTTTTTTATATACAAAAAAATTAATTCATTATGACTTTACAAAATTTGTGAGTCTATAATTTTAGTTTTTTTTTTTAATTTAAATACAGTTTGGTTTAGTAAAGTTTTTTGAAGAGGTGTTTGTGCTTTCTAAAAGTACAAACTCTTCATTTTGTGTTTGAATTTACCGTTTAAATTTATGTCTTTTATAGTATTTTTAAATTTTAAAAGCAATTTTGCCTAACATAATTGTTTTTGTTTATGTTTATTAAAAATAATTTTTAATTTAATTTAGCAAACATAAATGATACACTTTTTAAAAAGTAGAACCGAACGAATCTACTGGCGTCGACGTCGAGGAGCAGCGGCGAGGACCGAACGACGAGAAGCAGATGAGATCTAGCGACCGAACGACAAAGAGCTGCGGCGATGGCGAGGAACAGCGGCAGCGGATTCCCTTCCCCTTTTCTTTTCCACATTCCCTCTTCCCTCTTATTCTATTAAAAACCCACCTCCCGAGCATGATTAACTCTTCCCCTGTTCCTAACCTTTAACCTGTTTTTTTTATATTTTTTTAATTAAGGGTAATTTAGTAATAAAAATGAAAGTTTTGGTAAAAATGATGATTTTAAAATTAAGATAAACGTTTGAGACCATTTTGTAGCGAAAAAATACCAAAAATAAAATAAATTTTCAGTTTCTGCCTTAGAGGCCAAAATCGTAAACTTTTTTACCAAATTAAGTCCCCATATATCTTTCACTTAAAGATGTTAATTAATGACTTAATATTTTATTTTTTTAATAAATATTTTTCACAAATACTATTAATAATGATATCATTTTTTTTCAATAAAACAAATTAATAAACTTACCTTACTAGTAAAGTATTATTTTCTATGTCACCAAAAAAAAAAGTATTATTTTCTATTAAGCAACTTTCTTTTATTAAGCAAATATGTAAGTTCATTTTTTATAAAAGAATAGAAATCTTACAAAGCCTAACTCGCCTAATGATGCAATTTTAAATACATCTACTCAAACTAACTTGAAACTAATTTGGACAAAAAAGACATTTTCAAATCAATTAAACTGTCCAAAGAATGTAACGGTTGCATGTTTACCATATAGTTTCTTTGTGGATGTCCACAAAATTTTCTTTTCTTAAATCTAGACCATTTGTATTTTTTTATATTAAATCTGATTGGTTACAAACAATAGTGATATTCCAAGGATTTGGATCCTCTAAAGTTTGAATTTTACTTTAGAGAGTAAAGTGTGATTTTCTACTCTTGAATAGTTTCTCTTTTATATTTATTTTTGGTCCCACCTATGAAATTAATGGTGAGAGATCACACTTTACTCTCTAAAGTGAAATTCAAACTTTAGAGAATCCAAATCCATATTCCAAAAAGTATAGTGGGACAGGTGAAAAGCTTCCCTATATTACGATATCCTCTAAAGTTTACTTTAGAGAGTAAAGTGTGATTTTCTACTCTTGAATAGTTTCTCTTTTATATTTATTTTTGGTCCCACCTATGAAATTAATGGTGAGAGATCACACTTTACTCTCTAAAGTGAAATTCAAACTTTAAACTTTAGAG
>NC_029787.2:105800029-105818281 GCF_000816755.2 Arachis ipaensis | reverse complement strand
GGTTGGTACGAAACACAGTTTGACTTGAGGAAGAAGCAGTTGCAGCAAAGTCAGTGAGAACTATCCTTCAAGGTTCGGTCATCTTCCCTCCCTTTCTCTCTCTCAATTCGCTTCGCTTTTTGCTTCCATGAACCTAAACCACACAAATAATATGAATGTAACTGCAATCCTTTTAATTTCTACGCTTTACTTCCAACCCTAATTCCATAAACCATGTAATGTAATTCATTTTGATTTCTCCTTGTCGCCCTCCGTTCATCCTCCAAATTTCTCTCTCCATTTTCAGTTTATGCAGATTCAAGCTCAATTTCTCTTCCTCTCACTTGGATATTTTGTTATCATATAAATCTGATGTTTTTCATTTTCCTTTCACTAATTAGTTTTTAGTTGTTTAAGAATTCTCTCGACTTGTTTTGGAAGGACTCTTATTAATTTTATGATTTGTGAAACTTTCAAGATTCTTCGGTTTGGAATTTCGAATTTTAAACCCGTTGAATTGAATGTTATATAATACACAATATACAATAAGGCCTCTCCTCAAAAGAAGACAACTCGAAAAGAACTGTTGGAAGTTGTCTAAAATGTTTTTGAGATGTTTTGGATGCCAGATGGGGTTGCAAGAGAAGCTGGAGAAGTGTGAATCAACGCTATCGAGCATTGCAGCAAGCAAGCCTGCTGCAACCCAAAAGTCATCTTCAACCCCAACAGCAGCTGCACTTGCTGCTGCCTCAGCCAATGGAAGGAGCAACATAGCAGCCCCTGCTGTCAAATTCTCCAATGATACAGAGAGGCTTCAGCATATTAACAGCATACGCAAATCCCCTGTCGGTGCTCAGATGAAGCGTGTAATCCATCTCCTGTATGAGGTACCTCTCCAAAATTGCCATTCCATTTGCATTGTATGCTAAGTTGAGCTTGAAGCCATGTTTTCTTGTTGGCTAACTTGATGGTAAGGAAAGGTTGTCCATCCTAAGTTATGGGCATGCCATAAGTCGACTTACCATGATACTTATAGATGACTTGCTAATGAACATTCACTACCATCAGTACTTGATTAGTTGAAAATTGAAACAATGTTGATTTGGTGTTTGTGTTTGATTTTAGACCCGGCAGGCTTTGACGCCAGAGCAAATAAATGAAGCTTGCTATGTTGATATGAAGGCTAATAAAGATGTTTTTGACAATCTGAGGAAAAACCCGAAAGTAAATTATGATGGGCAATGTTTCTCTTACAAGGTAACTTCTTTTCATGCTTTTAACCCTTTCTGTATTCAGATCTTAGTTTACTGCTGAAAATAACAACTTCTGTTATGCTTTCTGTCTATAGTCAAAGCATAACCTTAAGGACAAAATTCAGCTTCTTCACCTGATACGTAAGTTTCCAGAGGGCATTGCCGTTATTGATCTAAAGGATTCTTACCCAACTGTGATGGAAGACATGCAGGTAAAATGCCTTTAATTAGTCTGATTGTATTCAAAAGAATATCTTTTTGACATTAATTTTGAAGTCACACTGGTGCTTCTGTTCATAGAGATAGGTTACTCATTTCTCACGCATTTAAATTCTCTGCCTATGGAAAAGGACAAACCTGAAGATATGGATACCAACTCATAGCACCCTTGAAAGAAAATCAAGTGTTATGGCCAATAAATTAACACCACATTTTGCCACGCTTTAATAAGTTCCATTATAGGAATGAGGCTAGTACTGAAAATGGAAAATTTTCAGTTTGAAATCTTGCCATTTAATGTGCTAGCTTTAATGTGGTTCAACATTTTCTGCTGCTCACTGTCTGTTGGTTTTCAAGCTGACACACAAGGACAAGCTGGGTTTTATGGTCTTACTGAAATATATTGCTTTGTGTAGGCTTTGAAAGCTGTGAGGCAGATTTGGCTGCTATCGAATTTTGATTCACAGGAAGACATTGCGTACCCCAATGACCCCAGAGTGCCCATTAAGGTGGATGATGACCTTAAACAGCTCTTCCGTAATATCGAATTACCCCGCGATATGATAGATATAGAGAAGGATCTTCAGAAGAATGGAATGAAGCCTGCTACCAACACTGCAAAGAGGAGGAGTGCAGCACAAATTCAAGGCATCTCTCCCAAGCCAAAGGTTAAGAAATCTAGGCGAGAAATCAACAGCAGGACCAAGCTCACCAATGCCCATCTTCCAGAGCTTTTCCAGAAATTGATTAATTGAACAATTCATGATGCAAGGAACTCATAGTAACAGCAAGAATTGGATAAGTTGACATAGACTGTTTGTTAGTCTAATTAGACTGTACAATAGATAGCAGACATGGTTTAGTAGAGTAAAATTTATATAGGAGCTTCTTGTACTCTGTCCTGCTCTTGACTTTAGTTTTCCGTAGGCCACAGACCATTTGATGAATTATAACCGCTGTATAGTAAGTCTGAACTGACATTTCATTCACACAATAATTCAGAGTGACAATTTACTTTAATATCGAATGTCTATATTAAAGTGAGCTTTAAATTTTATTAACCAAAATATATCCAAAGGCGAATTGTAGCATGTTAGAAAATCGGAAAATTGGTCTCAACTACCGGGGTTTCACTTAATTATTATAATAATAAAAGCAAAAACAGAAATACTCACCACGGTTAGAGATGAGTACTTTAATTTATTTAAGAATGGGCTAATAGAAATTACACTTGCGGATTTTAAACATTGCAGTATTGAATTGGACGTCACTTTCATTGGTAGTTACTAGTTAGGTATTGTAGTATATTTACTCTCGAAATTTAAAGGATTTAACTAATATATATATCTTTAAAGTACGTGATAAAATTTTTAAATTAATAAATACATTAAAAACTTAAATTTTGTATATTTTTTCATAAAAATTTTTCTAAACTATAATCTTAACATATCTGCTTGTCTGAATGTAAATTTAAAATGAGATGAAAATAAAAAAAATGATGGATGACAGGTAAGAGTGCAAGAGGGAGTGTAAGAAGCAGCGTAGTTCACGTTCACTTAAAATGTAAGGCGCGAAATTTATGTGCGGTATTCAAATGAAGGTGTTGTGTTTCCTCGTCCACCCATTTTCGGATTTTCCTATCGACCAAACACGCCGCATGCTCTTTCTGATTCAAATGGGTTTTGCAATGCAATGCTCGATTTGTCTCCCTCTTCGATTCCCCAAAACCCCTCTTTCTCTTCATCGTGAGTTCAATCCACTTCTCAACTCTCACATCACACGTCACACTCAATTCAGTTCTATTCAATTCTCCGCTTACTGATATAAATTTGTCAAATTACTTTCTTCTTATGCAGCTTACCAATGGAACCCATTCAAAGGTTCCCCAAAGAATCAAAGGATGCTACTTTCCGCTGTCAACGATGACCGAAACTCAAACCTCGCTTCTGCCAAGAAAAGGTATTGGTTATTATATATAGTCTTAGCTCCTTCAATGTTCAATCTTTAGTAATTGAGTTGAGGATACAAAGTTGACGACGATGGTGACTACGATTGAGCTTGCTTTACTTTCAATTTGCTGTAGAAAAGTTGTGGAACACGTTTGTCTGCTTAAAGCAAAAGATGAATTGTCTGAAGAGGAAGAGAATGACATGCTGGACCATCTCTATACAACACAATATCAAATGGGTGGTGTCGTTGCCATTTCCTTAGGTATACATCTGTAGAGTATATACATGACTCAGCATAACACACACACAAAGGTGATTGATCTTTGTTGTTGTTGCTCCTGCAGGGCGCATTTCTGACCCAAATCCCGAGCATCTTACGCATGCTCTATATATGCGCTTTCAGAGGAAGGAAAGCCTTGACAAGTTCTATGCGAACCCCTTTTACTTGAAAGTTCTCAAGGAGCATGTAATGACTTACTGCCATGTATGCACCACCATGTAAACACCGCTTCTCTGTTCCTTTACTTTTCCAGTATAATATTGCTGATTCTACCTTGCTGTGGACTATTTTTTTCCTTAGCCCTCAAATGCTTTCTGTTCCAGGGATTGATTAATGTGGATTATGAATCAGAAGTGGAAGATGAAATTCTTTCTATATTTCGGAAGGGAGAGGTACAAAGTAACTTAATTTCCTCTCCCCGAATCTAGGAATTAAAAAGCTGTCCATTACATAAGTGCACCATCATAACATCTGTGTTCTACACAGTTGTTTCTATGTAATTTGGAGTTTAGATTAATCAACTTCTTTTTTCCCTTTTCTTGTTGTCACTATGCCTATTTCTGAATTTTGATTCAATAAGTTTTTTATGGTGGTTTAAATTATTGTGAGCAGGATTTCAACCAGGGAGTGGAGTTTGTGCTTCTAATATTATTTAATGATGGTGTACTGGGTAACCTAGCTGAACACGCGTTGGCCTCTCTAGCATCGCTGATGTTGGGATCTCCTTCCTTGATAGTCCAATTTACTCATGGTGTGTTTCCTGTTCCATCAAACTTATCCAATTCTTGGCTGTATGTCTTAGCTGTCATGTAACTTAATCGTTAACTTAGATATTGTTGTTGAGAAGTTCAACTTTCTTTAAAAAGACCCAAAAAAATAAAAAAACAAAAAATAAACCCTTATTGTGAAGTTTTGATTTTCCTGATGCTGCTGATGTGTACTGTTATTTGTTATCAGGTTTGAATTTTAATCCAAGCTCTAAGGAGTACACTCATGGAGTAGTAGTACGATTTCGATCAGGTGAACTCAATTGCATTTTCTGTAATATCTTATTTTCTTTTGCCTCGGTCATGTTGACTGGTACTGATGTGTAATGGCTTTTTTGCAGTTGAGGCATTTGAGATATTTATTGACAGCAAAGAATATAAAGATGTAAGACTAATTTAGCTTTATTCATTAAGTATTTAAATAACTACACTTTTGGTCTAAACTAGCATGTGATTAAGTTATTTCTGACTTATGATTCCATTTAACCATAAGCCATGTTGGACTGATGGATGATATCTTATCAAAATGATACCAAATGTTAACTTTAAACAACCACTATTAGATTCTAAACTATCTTTGAATTTGAAAAATAGGTATGGCTTTCTGAGTTCGACCCTATTGTCCAGAAATCATTATCACTCCATTACTCCGTTGACCCAGTGGGAACTGAAATTATGTAATGAGGAATTTCTGTGGGTAAGTTTTTACTACTTAATTATTGGACTTAAGTGGAAATGAGTTGCTTATTCGTCATCTTTTATGTGAAATGTTTGTAGGTTTTTTGACTGGAAATGCGGCTTGGTTTCCTCTGCTTTTTACAACAGGGGTTGCTATTTTCTTGTTTATTTTTACCTGTTGATTTGTTGTGAATTATGAATCAATATTATATTTGGTCAATATCTGTGTCTCAGGGATATGCTTCTAGTGAGAAGAGTAATGATTTTCCTCGAGGCTCGAGAGTTGGATAAGTGGTCTTGAGTTAAAGTCTGTGGTTGAAGTGTCCTACTTTTCGTCAGCAATCCTGCTGAACCAATTTTTTTTCTTATCCATCTTTACTAATATTGCTACTTGCCTCTTGATCCTAGCGTTTCTGCATGATCCTTAAAAAACTTGGCTTATCATGCACCACCTGCACTGTTTGAGTAAATAGATTTAGAATCCATTGAACAAAATAAAACTATATTTTACCTAGATGTACAATAGCCTAAGTTTTGTCTAATAAATTAATCCTGGTTGCTAGTTGGCATAATATAGCCAACCATGTCAGTAGTGCGTTGACATACTTATTTTGCTTTGAGGCCACTTCAGTTGTTTAGCGAGTTACTATCTTTTAGCTATTGAATATAATAAAACTTCAGGTATAATTTTTCTTTTTCAGTTATTATGGAGAAAATTTTAAAGTAAATTACAAAATGATTATGTTTACATCTTTAATGGGAAAATAGAATATTTTACACACTATAGGCCTGCAAAAAAAAATCTGTCTAACTTGATAAGCAGCAGATTGGTAGATTGCTGATCAATTATGAAGTGGGTTTGGACCACCTGGTACATCTCTTAGAGAGACTCCATAAATAGGGTGGACCTTCTCTTTGCTTGGTTCTTGTTGTATCCTTGTATAGGAATGCCATGTGAATTGCTGAAAATTGATTCTCTTTTTTGTTTGCTTGATTTCTGTACCCATCCATCTGCTGGCCTTGCAGCAACTTGATAGCTGGCTCATCACCATTATCATCATTATGATCAGAAGTGACAGCCTTGAATATTTAACTTCCATGAGAGTTACGATGTCAACTAACACAGTAACAAGGAGTATGGTATGAATTTAGTTGTCCCTTGTTGAGAATGGTTTATCCTCCTTTAATACAAGGTCAGGGAAGCTGTAGCAAAGATAGAGCCAAAAACTAAATTGATTTTAATGAAATGCCTGAACTACCCTTGATCATAAATTGACTAAACTAGTTGACAAGACATTAAGGATTGAGCAGTTCTTGTTTTGGCACAGTGCCAAGTGTTGGACTTATTCTGGTGCTGTCATATTGGAATTTCAAATTTAAAATGAGTTTAATTTCTTAAAAATACATAGAGGTCTAGACATTTCCTTTATGGAGCACTTAAGAATGGTGTTCGCTGGCCACTAATAATTCATCATAACCAGCGATGACGTTGAAGTATTGTCAATTTGTTGTGCCTTCCATATGTGGAGTGCTGCTGCTGCGCTCTTCAAGATGAAGATCGGGTTCCCTCATACTCCATTCTTTCCACGTTTATGACTCCTTTCTTGTCCATCAAGAAATAGTAAATGGGCTTTCTTTTGGGGGTATTGTTGGCAATGAAAAACAGACAGATTTGTCAATGGTTCCCAGCATCATTAACTGTAGCACAGTAGACTGAATTAAACTAATCGAATTGGGGACAGGTTCGGCGCCCTTTCTAATTGACTCGACGCAGTTATTAGAGCTGGAGTTTCAATTTGACAATCAAGTTTTCTAAAGAAAAGTCTAGGGTCCTTTTCAATCATTTATTTTCTTGAATTGTTGATATAAGCCTCTTTGAACGAGTGCCTAGAATTACTGTGGTTCCCCGTATTTCTTGTTAAATTATCGCAATATTTTCAAGAACAAGGAGTAAACTCTTTAAGATATTTCTAGGAGCTTTCGGGAGAAATGCTACTTTATTTATTATACAACATGCACCACGCAAGTTAGATGCATCCATTATTCTAACTGTATTTTCATTACTGAGAAGGCTTAGAACCTAATCTGCAACAATAATAACAGTGTCTTTTCCTATTACGGGAGTCTATTACACAAACCAAACGGTCGCCTTAGAATATGATCGAATCATTTTAAAATTGTTTAATAATGTGAGTGATAGTGATCACATTTTAAAATGTCTTGTGATGGGGGGACCAGTTTGACTCCAGAGTTAACAAGGTGGACCCATGGCGTGGTTATATATATAGGTCAAGGTGATTTCGTGCGAGGCACAACAACAACGGACCCATTACGTTAAGTGCGGGGAGCAGAACTGAAACTCACTCACCAACTAACCCCAACACAGTTATAAGCAGAATATTCTGTGGCAATATATCCTCTTAAGTTTCGGGTGTTGACTTGGACACGCAGTAAAGAGGATATACTCAAAATCTCATCCATTACCTACCCAACACTTGTGTTTCACTGTTCTGTATACGCTGAAACATTCATCTCTGCTAAGTGCTGAGAATGCAACTTCAAATATAAGCAAATGATGGAAATGCAGATACGGTCTGTGTGTAACACATTTAACTGCTCCTAGGCCCTGGTTATCTACGAATTCTAATGCCAGGAATGTCTTTCAAACCCATCTTTAAAGCAGTCTTTCGAAAGAGCGCAGGAGGCTTCTGTAAACCAATTGATGCAGAAAACCGGTTTGCAAGCTCAGCTATGGTGGACTTCTCCCTCCCAATTTCCCTAATTGAGTTGTAATAACCCAGCCAAGCATGATACGCGGCTTCTTTGACGTCACTGTCTATCTTTCCCATGGAATGTTCTATCTGCAGAGTATAACACAGTTTATATATTCTATATATAGTGATGTCATGCACGAAATGAAATAAATGTGGTAGATCACTACTGCTTTTGTTATCTATAATAATGTAAGTCAGAACATGAGCAAGAAATGTACCTTAAGCTTTGTCTGTGGATCTATATCTGGAAAAGGGAATCTCTCTAGAGGAAGATCCTTGATTTCATCTAAAAAATATTCTTCCCATGGAGCAATCAACAATATGCCTTCCCCTTCTTTGCCTTCCCGTCCAGTTCTTCCAAGACGATGTATATATTGTTCACGATCAGAAGGAATACCCACCTGGATAAAGCAGTGCATTCAATTAACTAGAGTGGAAATTCTATGCAGCTCAATATATTATACTAGCATAATTAGCATTGACCTGAACATGATTCAAGGTAAGAGTGGAAACACATTGAAGATTTAACAATACCTGTATGACTAAAGTAACATTGGGATAATTCATTCCACGAGATGAAACATCAGATGAGACAAGAATCAGTTGTTTGGATTCCCGAAACTCATCTGATATGCGAGTTCGATACAGTTGGGGTTTTCGAGAGTGTAGCTCCCTGACGTTCATTTTCATTTCACGGAGAAGTTGATACATAAGTGATGTTACCATTCCAGCAACACAGAAAATAATAACCTGAATGCAAATTTACCAGTCAAACCCATAGATCATCTTGAAAAGCCAAACTTGAAATATCAATTGTATTAACCTTATAATCTGGTGTTTGCATGACATGCTCCTTTAAAATATGGTGTACTATTTGAAAATGTGATTCCTGTGGAGCAATAAGAAAAAATTGCTTGACCTGTAATCACAAACCAAATCAAGCATTAATGCCTAATGCCGCAAATTTTCAATATATTAATTGAAATATATAAGAATAACAGAAGCAGTAATAAAAAAGGATGTGTAGTCTAAGGTCCACAGAAATCTGGAATACATATTTTCTTTTTGCAACTCTTAGAGTATGAGTGTATGACAATGGTTACTGTAACTTGCCTTCACTGGAGTTTCCAGACAACCCATACCAACTGTATCAATGTATGCATGTTCCCTTTTCAAAACAAGTTGAGATACACGGCGGACCTGCATATTTGTAAAACATCAGTTACATCTGAATGCTGCAGCAACTTAAAGCTGTTTCGAAGAAACTGAAGCTAAAAAGTAATAATAAAAGTAGATTGAAAAACCTAACCTAACCTCCTTTGGGATGGTTGCAGAAAACATCAAGGATTGCCTTTGACGAGGCACACAGTCAACAATCTTTTCTACGTCCTTTCGAAATCCAAGGTCCAGTAAATGATCAGCTTCATCAAGTACAAGCATCTGCAAGCTCATCAATCGCACAGATAGTCCAGACTTATTCTCAATATGATCTAGCAACCTACCAGGGGTAGCAACAAGTATCTGCAAGATTCAATACAAGATATACAAGATCATTATGCTGGGCATGATATTTTACACAACATCAACCTCCTTTCTCCCCATCATTCTCCCCCTCCAGCAAAATGCATTAGCATTTCAGTTGGTCTACACCAACAAGCTAGGAAATAAAAGAATTTTGGCTACAGAACACAACCTGGCATGGATCGGATTCAAGACGCTTTTGGTCAACTTTAAATCGCACCCCTCCTACGAGAGTTTGTACACCAATGCCATCTTGATACTTGAGCAAAGCCTTTGCTTCAGCAGCAATTTGACTGGCAAGTTCTCTGGTAGGGCAGAGAATAAGAACAAATATAGGTGGCACATTTTGACGCGACTTGCTATTCATAGCTTTCAAAACTGTTTCAATGGCAGGAAGCTGTTTGCATTCAATGTCATTGAATTAAAATAAGATGCAGTGTAATACTCCAATGTAAAAGAACAAGGGTGTACCAAAAATGCTGCACTTTTTCCCGTGCCAGTTTTAGCTTTGACCAGAGCATCCTTACCTGCATTGCAACAGAATCATAAATAACAACAACAACAACAATAAAATTGAAATAAAATCTAATAAGGAACATACCCTCAAGGCAAACAGAAAGGCTTGCCTCTTGCACCCGGGTCAGGTGGATATAACCAGCTGAAGAGAGAGCCTTGACTGTCAATGGCGATATACCGCACTCATCAAATCTAGAAAAACAGAGACATCCAAATTACTGATTGCAACCACAGAATAAGCAACAAAGCTAACATAGAAACATGGAGTACCTTGATTGGGTTAGGATGGATTCTTGGTCCTCAACCCTGTACTCTTCCATTTCCTTCTGTTTCAACTTCCTCTTGTTAATCTCATACTTAATCAGCTCAACCTGTTCTGCAAAATCAGCCTCTTCATCATATGGTTTTGGCATCACTCTCCTCTCCCTCTTCAAATCATGCTTCCTCAAAGAAGCACTACTACCCATCTTCCTAACATCCCAATTATTAACCCTCGAATCGTTCTCATCCTCGGATTCACTCTCACTCGAAGAAGAACTATCGTTCCTCCAAAATCTTCTCCTCCCAGCAGGCGCAAGTTTCTTACTGCTACCAACACCGGAATTCACCTCAGAAACAGAATGGTAACCCCTCCTCTGACCGAAATTCCCACTCGAATTCATTGAATTGGGGTTCCGTTTCTCTTGTATCAGCTTCCGCAAATCCACCGGCGCCTCAATCGAACCTTGCTGCCGCGTGGGAGAAGAACAAGAAGAAGAAGAAGCGGTTAGGGGACCGTCGTCGTTGTTCCAGAGATCTTCAGCTCCTTCCTTCATGAAGCGGTTGGCGAGGGCCCTAATGTGGTCAGTGGGGGAGATAGGGCCGTGGGTGGTGGCGGCGGTGGCGGTTGAGTTGTCGGGTGCGAGGTGTGAGCGTATGTGGGAGCGAATGCGAGCCTGATAGAGCTGTTTCTCATGTTCGAGAAGTCTCTTCTCTTTGTCACGGGCGCGCTTCTCGTGCATGCGCTTCCACTTCCACTTGTTGACGCCGCCGGGGAAGGTTCGAGGGCCGCCGCCCATGTTGCGGGACACTGTGAAGGCGAATAGAAGCTTCGAGAATGCCCTTCGTCGTTCTGAAATCGCCGACCGCCACATTGGGGGAGACGAGTGATACAGTTCTATAATCGGGAAAACGAGGGTTTTGTAAAATAGTAGGTTTTAACCGTGTAACTAACACAACACAGGGTTTAAAACTTCTTTTCTCCATTTTTAATTTTTCTTTTTATATTACATTTTGTTTCCGTCTTTGCCAAATATCCAAACCCTTTTTTTTCTCTTCCTTGGGGATAAAGTAAAACAGACCCCTTTGTTGCTCCCGTACTCTACATTTCTAGTGTGTTGTTTTGTGGATCCATTTATTTAATTTTACATTATTAAACAACTGAGATCAAGAAGGAATTTTTTTAAATAAATATTTTATTTATTGAAATAGTGGATTTGTAGCATTTTTATCAAAATGTATCCTATATCTTATTTCATGCTTTATTTGTTTACAGTATAAATGAAATATGTGTAGTATTAATTCGTTTACAATGTAAACGAAATACGTGAATAATTATGATGTGTATAGTGTAAACAAGATATTTAACGACAAATTTTCAGCAACTATAAAAGGATGTGCAACCCTTTGTATTTTTTACCAAACATTTCACTATTTCTTCTCTACCTTTTTCTTCCGAAAATAAACCAAAATGTCCAATAATAGTGGATATTTTGGTTATAAGTGTGTATTTTAATTGTCATATGAGAAACTGTGATAATGGGGTGATATTTGAGTGTGAGAATTCCATTTTGTTACGTATCCAGCAAGTAAGTTCTTTGTCCGAGTTGAAGAGTTTGATATTGAGTAGCGTCGGTGGTAGCGGGAGAAAAGAGATCAGAAGGGTGGGTATAAGATGCTAGCACTGATGGAAAACGGAGTTTTTCGGTTTCGTCTGTTTTGCCTCCATGGCGACGAGCATGTGCGCCTGATGTTTGACATCCATGGGAGAATAATAGCGGACTAAGTGATGGAGCTTTCTGCGGAGGTTGGTGATGTCGGCGATGGTGGATCTGGGCAACCGGACTTTGTGCAAGATGGCCCACCTCTCGCATCTCCACCGATACATGTGGTTAGTCCAATGGAAGACATGGACGTTGACGGTGAGGACTCAGACGAGGAGGAGTTTGTACCAGAGACCCTGGTCGAGCCATCATGTTCGTATCTTCTGCCTGCCCCGCACCCAATTCCGGCCTTGTCTTCCGTCCGCAGTCACTATCATACGTTGGATCTGGACGCGATGCAAGAGAAAAATATATTTTCCAACACGGGTCAAGACGATTACAACTTAGACAATGGTGTGGAGTTTTGGGTTGGCCACAGGTTCAAAAGCAGAGATGTAGTACTATAGGATGTCAAGAATTACAGCATTTGCAGAAGTGTTGAGTACCGAGTTCTGGAGTTGGATCAATTGAAGTACCATGTGCATTGACGACAATATGAATTAGGCTGCCCTTGGAATCTCCGTGTTGCTCTCTAACAGAATCTTGGATATTGGTAAGTTCAAGTTTAATTGTATTCTAGATGGCGAAGCGAAAGACAATTGTGCATGATGAGATCAGTGTTGTACCGTATTATGATGAGCACCTCATGGTGCATGATTACAGCATGTTTGATAAGGTATTTTGGGCCTTCTCTGCCTGTGTAGAGGTTTTCGTGCATTGCAAGTCATTCGTCTCCGTCGATGGCACGCACCTGTATGGCAAATATGGTGGTGTTTTGCTTATTGCGGTGGCACAAGATGGTAACAACAATATCCTTCCTGTGGCCTTTGCAATTGTTGAGTTTGAGATGACGAAGTCATGGTCTTTCTTCCTTACCAATCTGAGGTGACACGTCACCCCATAGGAAGGCCTGTTGATTATTTTTTATAGATCTCAGGTGATCAAGGCTACACTGAGAGCAGGCGATAATGGTTGGCATCCTTCTAGAGCGTTTCATGCTTACTGTGTCCAGCACATGGTGGCGAACTTCATGTATCATTTTAAGTCTACCCAGGGAAAGCAGTATCTCATAAATGATGCTTACAATCCAAGCAAGGTTGGGTACGAGTGGTACATGGATGCATTGAGGGATTTGTCGCGAGAGATGGCAGACAGGGCTGGTAGGTTCAACAAAGAGATCTGGCTCTAACACTGTGATAGCGATCGCCAGTTTGGGCACATGACGATGAACCTCTTCGAGTGCATGAATGCTGTGCTCAAGAGTACACGCTATCTACCGATTTCAGCCATCGTGTCATGCACCTACGAGAGGCTGCAACAATTGTTCGTCAGCAAGAGATGGGAGGCACATGCAAAACTAGTGGCGGATAATCAATTCTCACAATGGCTGATAGCAGCTATTGAGAAGAACAGAGAGGGAATCTCGAAAATGTGCATCACTCACTACAACAAACGGGCTTCAGTATTCCTATTCGAGGAGTTAGAGCCTTTCGAGGGTTGGTCGCAAGGGTCGTTCCGTGTTCAATTGATGATTGGCACGTGTGACTGTGGCCTTTTTTAGTCACTCCATTTCCTATGTCGACATGCACTTGCCGCCGCTAGCGTTGAATGGGGCCCAAACGTCCATCTGGTGTACATGCAGCAGGAAGTGTTCAATGTGTATGAAGTAGAGTTCCCCCCGATACCAGACGAGAGGTTTTGGCCAAAGTGGTATGGAACGCGACTTCGTCCTAACCCTGCCACGCGTAGGAAGTCCACTGGCATACCTATTTTTCCTAGGTTTCGTAATGAGATGGATGAGGGCGAGCACCGAGAGAAAAGGTGTGGATTATGCAGGGAAACCATTCATACCCGAAAAGGTTGTGCAAACTAGCCGACGAACAAGGCTTAGTTTACGCTCGTAGTCTATATGTGTTTGTTGAGATTGTTGTTTGCGTAGTTCATGTGGTGTGTGATTCATGTCATTGTTCACTTTGTTCTATTTTCATTAAGCATATTTTGTATTCAAAATTTATGCGATTTAGGTTATTCATGATGTCAGCATTTATGTTGTACTTGAATTCTATAGCTTAAACTACAACATGGATATAAGAAGACCATAAATAGCGAACCCAAAATATAATATACATAGTGTTCCAAAATATAATATACAAAGTGTATCAAAATGCATCAACAGTAATAAATGGAATAATAAAATACATAAATAATAATGATGCCATCGGTGGTAATCACTCGGGAAATTGACACCGATGTCCGGTGCCATATGGCGAAGGCTGTGCATGTCTCTGAGGTTTGCTAGGACGTGAGTTCGCAGGAGGCTATGGGTGACGAGAGGAGTCCGGTGGCTACTGAGGCAGCTGTGGTGGGAGTGGATGATGTGGTAGACCATAACTCTCCAAGTAGATCATTGACAAATACTGAGGCACGTAAGGTGGAGCAACAGGTGGTGCCAGGATAGGCTGCGATGCTGTCATCAGTAGGTCATAATCCATCGATAGCGGTGTGGCATACTGAACACCCAGTTGGAACTGTGTGCCGTATTAAGTGCTAGAACCCAGAAAAATGTATGGAACCCAAACAGTGCTGGACATAGGGGAAGATGACTGCTGCTGTGGCTAACCCATGCTCTACTCCCTACCTGTGCGAAACTGCTCTGCAATGCGCTACATGGTGGCCTGGTCGGTGGTATGTATATGGAATGCCTCCTTAATCTATATCTCATCGACCATTGATGCCTCTTGATGAGAACTGGACCTACCAAGGTCATGCAAACCAGGGGGCAACATCCCAATCATCTTGAAATGACTGTGAGCCTGACTCTAAAGGCGGATGTCGTGGTAGAGGTGAAGGAGGGCGGTAGTGGTGGGGGGAGGCAGTAAGTCACCCTGGTCATCCAGGATATCACTGTGCTCCTCTTGTCGGTGATGCTCCGCCTCCTCATTGGACTCCACATCCTCCTATCCCTCTGGCATCCTGTAGCTCATCCGCACTCCCTAACACCCTTGTTTCTCCTGGTAGGCCACCGGGTGTCCGGGCAAACCTCTCTGGCCCGCCTATGATGGTCCGTGACGTCCTTGGAAAGGTCTAGGATGTCCCAAGACTGGATGGAAGTAGGCTACACATCTCCCAGTAAGTTCAACAGCCTGGGGTCATCAAGCACATTCTGTCCCGACAAGTGTCTAACACGAAAAATGGATATCCGACATCCCTCTTGAAACCGAGCCCTCTACTGGTCGTACCACTCCTGATGCTTGGTAGGCCACCAGACATCCTCGCCCCATCTTGTGGTCATCAGAAACTTGTCGATGTTGACCGGGTCCCCTGGCACTGGGTGCTCACCATTGACTCGAGCGCTTCACCCGGGCGGCATGATAGAATTCAACTATGTTGAAGAAGACTAGGGGGACAACAGACATCTAGGTCCCCCACTCTGCCTCTTCCTTTAGCCATAGTGGGCAGATATCCTGTAGTGCAGGATCGTCATACGATGTTCACAGGAACTACAAATGAAGGAAGTAAAATAATGATCAGTGACAGATGCAAAAAAATTTGAGTAATCTATATAAGTTTAACAAAATAAAAGTGTAACTCGCTGACCTCATCCCACAGTAACTGATCCAACTCCCGACACCATCATAGGACTCTCTGCTCGTGCTGGTCCCTGTCATGCCGATCAACCTATGGACAGATGTAAGAATAACCATAATTCACTTAGTTGCAAAAGTTATTGAATTGCGAAAACGAAGAAAAGTAAAAACAAATGAGACAGTTACCTTGCAACCATCGGGTACATGTAAAACATGTCGCTCAGGTGGACATCACTTAGGGAATCTCTGGTAGATCCAATATACCAGCAGTGAAGTGTATCCTGCGATGTTTGTGGTGGAGCGGTGTGCTGCAGAGCATAGGGAATGGTATGTCCATGCTTGCACCGCAGAACCCCAGGACAAAGAACGGCACCTCTGAAAGTCATCTAGCGGCGGGAGTCACAGGAGATGGACCGTATTATCGGATTTATCAGTCATCAGGTAACCCATGATCATCAACAGTATATAGCACCTAGCGTACTATTGGAGGGTGGAAGGATCATCAGTATCGGGTATCTGTCAGACACGCTCCTGAAGCTATGTCAGCTACAGGGAGAAAGATTCCCTCCTCTGCGCTCCCTGCTACTGCACTACAGGAGGCCTGGCACCGAGTAGCTGCTCAACCATGTATGGAAGTCACGAAAGCACCAACCAACGGGCTCCCCATTAGCGTGCTGCCTGAGGTGGTACGCGATGTCCTGGAGGGTGATGGTGCACCCACCCCACGACAGATGGAAGGTGTGGGTCTCTAGATGCCAGCACTCCATAAATGGCATGATCAGGGAGTTGTCAAACATGAAATTCTTGAGTAGCACGGTGTCGCCGAAGGTGTGAAGGGGGTGAATGAAAATAAGAGAGGGAAGTGTATTGTTGTGTGGTGAGAGTGAATAAGGAAGTAGGGTTTTATAGTGGAGTAGGGGATTTACAGTTAGTAAATAGGTGGTTGAATGTGATTAATTGTGGAGGATTGGGAAGTAGAATGAAGGGATTTAGGAGTTTAATGAGATGTGGTTGGTGAAGAGGAAGGTCGGTTGGTGATATGGGGAAAGGAAGAAATTGATTTAGGGAGTTGAAGAGAAGTAAAGAAGAGAGAGGGGGTGGAACAGTCAAAAAGTTGATGGGATGGGGGTGTCACCGTTGGTAAAAATTCAAATCTCCTTCTTCAAAACCGTCTCTATGTTGCTGGCGCTAAACGCCAGCCTCTACGTTTAGCGCCACAACGCTACGTAAGTTGTGCCATCTGGGGCATTTAATGCCAATGCAATCTTTTTTTTTTATTTTTTTAGGGACGAGGCTTGGCGCTAAACGCCCAGCTGGTGTTTAGTTCCCTATGAGGCCTGGGTTGCCCTGAAATTGGTGCCATCCAGGGCATTAAACGCCTTCCCTGGCGTTTAACGCCAGCACCTTAGCTGCCAATCCTGGCGTTAAACGCCCAGCCTGGTGATGAGCAGATATTTTATACGCTTTTTGGGGATAATTTCATATAGTTTTGAGTATGTTTTAGTTAGTTTTTAGTCTATTTCTAGTAGTTTTTAGGAAAAATTCATATTTCTGGACTTTACTATGAGTTGTGTGTTTTTCTGTAATTTCAGGTATTTTTCTGGTTGAAATTGAAGGAGCTGAGCAAAAATCTGATTCAGGCTGAAAAAGGACTGCTGATGCTGTTGGATTCTGACCTCCCTGCACTCAAAGTGGATTTTCTGGAGCTACATAACTCGAAATGGCGTGCTTCTAATTGCGTTGGAAAGTAGACATCCAGGGCTTTCCAGCAATATATAATAGTCCATACTTTGCACAAGAATAGATGACGTAAACTGGCGTTCAACGCCAGTCCTCTGCCCAATTTTGGCGTCCAGCGCCAGAAAAGGATAAAAAACTGGAGTTGAACGCGCCTTGTCTGTGGCATTCCGAGTAGGATTCAAGGATTGAATGACTGTGACGAGCTTCAAACTCCTGAAGGCTGGGCATTAGTGACAGACGCAAAAGGATAGTAAATCCTATTCCAACCGGATCGAGAACCAACTGGTGATTAGCCGTGCTGTGACAGAGCGCGTGAACGTAGTTTTCACTGGAAGGATGGAAAGTAGCCATTGACAACGGTGATCCACCAACACACAACTTGCCATAGGGGGACGTGCGTGCGTGAACAAGAAGACAGAGGAAAGCAAAGATTCAGAAGACAAAGCATCTCCAAAACTCCAACATATTCTCCATTACTGCACAACAAGTAACTTTTAATTTATGCTCTACTGGTTATTCACAATTCAATTGATAAACATAATTGACTTCCTGACTAAGAATTACAAGATAACCATAAGTAAGAGCCTAGGAAAAAATAATTCTGGCACTAAAACGCCAGAAAATGGGTGGAAGGCTGGCGCTGAACGCCCAGACCATGCCCAAAACTGGCGTTCAGCGCCAGAAATAAGGCAGGATTGGCGTTCAACGCCAAAAATGGGGCAGAATCTGGCGTTGAACGCCCAACAGGGGCACATTTCTGGCGTTCAGGCGCCAGGAACAGACAGTGAGCTGGCGTCTAACGTCACTCCAGCTTCTGACTCTAGCATTCAATTGCCAGTGAGGGATCAGACACACACAAGTGCTGACAACAACCCCTCTAAAAAGGCTTCTTTAACCACTAAGGTTGAGGAATATAAAGCCAAGATACCTTATCCCCAAAAACTCCGGAAAGAGGAGCAGGATAAGCA
>NC_029787.2:105794881-105796546 GCF_000816755.2 Arachis ipaensis | reverse complement strand
AGAAGACAGAGGAAAGCAGAGATTCAGAAGACAAAGCATCTCCAAAACTCCAACATATTCTCCATTACTGCATAACAAGTAACCTTTAATCCATGCTCTATTGTTTATTTGCAATTCAACTGATAAACATAATTGACTTCCTGACTAAGATTTACAGGATAACCATAGATTGCTTCAAACCAACAATCTCTGTGGGATTCGACCCTTACTCACGTAAGGTATTACTTGGACGACCCAGTGCACTTGCTAGTTAGTGGTACGCGTTGTGAAAAGTGTGATTCACAATTCATGCACCAAGTTTTTTGGCGCCGTTGCCGGGGATTGTTCGTGTTTGAACAACTGACGGATTATTTTGTTGCTTAGATTAGGAAAAATTTTCTCTTTTTTTTGGTTTAGAGTCTTTTATTATTTATCCCTTGTTAAAACACTTTAAATTTATAGCTCAGTTAATTAGAACGTGGTGTTTATGTTCATGGTAATTGGCTATCATATTTTTCAAAACCTTTTTCAAAAATAATTTTTTTTTATTAAATCCTGTGCCAAACTTTAAGTTTAGTGTTTTCAAAAATAATCTTTCTTAAAATTTCTTATTAAGGTCCCATAACTCATTTGGCTAGAGCGTTAATCTGTGTTCTTGGTAATTGGGTTAGAATCTTTTATACTCTTTTCAAAACCTTCTTTTTCAAAAATATTTTTTTTTTCTCTTTTTTTTTTCTTTTTTCTCTCTATTAAATCTTGTGCCAAACTTTAAGTTTGGTGTTTTCTTGTTGATTTCCCTTTGATTTTCGAAAATTTTGGTTTGGGCTCAGCAAAGTCCAGCTAAAGATAATAAAGAAGCGCTTGTTGGGAGGCAACCCAGCCATGGGGCATCAATCTTCTAAGCATTTTTGCCCTATTTTTATTTTTATTTGTTTATATAAAGTTCACTGACACTAAGGTACAAAATCATTTGTATAAATTTACAGGGTTACAAAAGGAATCAGCACATAAAACAGAGTAAAAGAGCTCAATGGCAAGAAAACGCCAGTAAAGGGGCATTTTGGGCGTTCAGCGCCCAAAATGGGCATCCACTGGGCGCTGAACGCCAGTAATGGCAGCATTTGGGCGTTCAACGCCAGAAATGGCCACCCACTGGGCGTTGAACGCCAGGAATGGCAGCAACTGGGCGCTGAACGCCCAGGAGATCAGCATTTGGGCGCTGAACGCCCAAAACAGGCAGTGTTTGGGCGTTCAAACGCCAGGAGGACAGGGAGGAGCCAATTCCAGTAAACCCACACGTATTTCCATTTTAATTTCAAATTTTATGCTTCAATGCATGATTTTTACATGAACATATCAAGAACCCTGATTTCTAAAATCCCTAATTTCTAAAAATCCATATTTCCAAATTCAATCCAACTCTTTTCAAAATCTTTTCAGAAAACAAATCTATCTTTTTCACTCAAAAATCTTTTCAACTAATCCATATCTTTTTCAAATATCCATATTATCTTTTTCAAAATTCAGAGTTATCTTTTTCAAAAAAATCTATCATATCTTTTCAAAATCCAACTCTATCTTCTATCTTATCTTTTTCACACTATAGAATCAAGGGAAGTTCTTATCTAAAGAACACTCAGACCATTATCTTAAAGTAATGGGTCTGAGATCAGTGATCCCGGAAGT
>NC_029787.2:105776380-105794792 GCF_000816755.2 Arachis ipaensis | reverse complement strand
CAGCGCCAGAAAAGGATAAAAAACTGGAGTTGAACGCCCAAACTGGCACAAAAACTGGCGTTCAACTCCACAAATGGCCTATGCACGTAGATTGCTTAAAGTCTCAGCCCCAGCACACACCAAGTGGGCCCCAGCACACCAAGTGGGCCCCAGAAGTGGATCTCTGCATCATCCATCATAGTTCACTCATATTTTGTAACCCTAGGCTACTAGTTTAGTATTTAAACAACTTTTAGAGACTTATTTTGTATCTCATGACATTTCAGATCTAAACTTTGTATTCTCTGACGGCATGAGTCTCTAAACCCCATTGTTGGGGGTGAGGAGCTCTGCTGTGTCTCAATGAATTAATGCAAGTATTTCTGTTTTCATTCAAACACGTTTGTTCCTATCTAAGATGTTCATTCGCGCTTAACTGTGATGATGGTGATGAGCTGTGACACTCATCACCTTCCTCAACCCATGAACGTGTGCCTGACAACCACCTCCGTTCTATATACGATTGAATGAGTATCTCTTAGATTCCTTAATCAGAATCTCCGTGGTATAAGCTAGAACTGATGGCAGCATTCATGAGAATCCAGAAAGTCTAAACCTTGTCTGTGGTATTCCAAGTAGGATTCAAGGATTGAATGACTATGACGAGCTTCAAACTCCTGAAGGCTGCGCGTTAGTGACAGATGCAAAAGGATAGTAAATCCTATTCCAACCGGATCGAGAACCAACCGGTGATTAGCCGTGCTGTGACAGAGCGCGTGAGCGTAGTTTTCACTGGAAGGATGGAAGGTAGCCATTGACAACGGTGATCCACCAACACACAGCTTGCCATAGGAGGACGTGCGTGCGTGAATCAGAAGACAGAGGAAAGCAGAGAGTCAGAAGACAAAGCATCTCCAAAACTCCAACACATTCTCCATTACTGCACAACAAGTAACTTTTAATTTATGCTCTACTGGTTACTCACAATTCAATTGACAAACATAATTGACTTCCTGACTAAGATTTACAAGATAACCATAGATTGCTTCAAACCAACAATCTCCGTGGGATTCGACCCTTATTCACGTGAGGTATTACTTGGACGACCCAGTGCACTTGCTGGTTAGTGGTACGCGTTGTGAAAAGTGTGATTCACAATTCGTGCACCACCTGGCGTTTAGCACTACCTTCCAGCGAGCTCCTTGAGAATTGTGCCATCTCTGGCGCTGAATGACCATTCTGGTGTTTAGTGCCAAGGCACTCGAGTAAAATGCTCTCCAGGGTATTTTATTTCTCTTTCAGATACCTCCCATTCCTGTTCTAAACACCTTGCACGACTACAAACATAAGTAAACCAAGGAAAACTACGAATAAAAATCATAAATAAATGAAAATCAAACTCAAAGAAAAACCAAAGGATACTCAGGGTTGGGTTGCCTCCCAACAAACGCTTCTTTACCGTCACTAGCTTGACGGTCAGCTCTGCTAAAGAGAGGGATGGTCAGAGGCCCTTAGCTCCTCACATCTCACTGTGAATCTTTTTCCTGTGCTCTCATGGATTAACTCTATATGCTCAAGAAAGAGGATCTTGTTCACTATATAAGGCAAGATTGGACTTTTAGTAAATACCACCTTCATTCCTAGTGAGAAATCATCAGTGGGAATCTTCTTGTTTCTCCAACCCTTGGGTACCTTCTTCTTGGGGCTTTCCTCCTTGGTGGATGATACAAACCCAACACCAAACTTAGGTTTGATATCAGGGGAAATTGTATTGGTTCCCACCAAAGGAGGTTTGAACTGTGGACTATGCTTTACTTCAGTCAGGCATCCTTGGAGACTTGGGTTAGTGAGCTCACTCTTCATGCACGTGCCTCCTTCACCAGAGTGATGTAAGGGTCTAAAAACCTTGAATACCAAGTAATCCTCATGAATTTTCAAAACTGATTCCCCTTTCTCCACATCGATCAGAGCTCTCCCAGTGGCTAAGAATGGTCTTCCTAGGATTATAGAGTCATTTTCATCCTCCCGCCCATGTCAAGAATCACAAAATCTGTAGGGAGGAAAAATTCTCCAACCTTAACCAAGACATTTTTCACTATTCCATGTGCATGTTTGAGAGACTTGTCTACTATTTGTAAGGCTATCCTTGTTGGTTGTGGCTCTTGAATTTGCACCTTCTTCATCATAGACAAGGGCATTAAATTAATGCTTGCACCAAGATCACATAGGGCTTTGTCGAAGATTATACTCCCAATAGTGCATGGAATTTGAAAGCTCCCTGGATCTGACATCTTCCTTGGCAATTTTCTCTGAATTATTGCACTGCATTCGTTGGTTAGGACCACTATTTCATCTCCCTTTAAGGTCTTCTTCTTAGAGAGTACGCCCTTCATAAACTTGACATAAGGAGACATTTGCTCCAGAACCTCGGCAAAAGGAATATTGATTTACAACTTCCTAAAGATTTCCAAGAACTGTGAGAATTGCTTGTCCTTAGTCTCTTTTTGGAGTTGCTGAGGGTATGGTATCATCGGCTTGTGCTCAGGTGCCTTGAGTGGGGTGTGCACTATGGTACCCTCAGTCTTTTCTGGAGCTTCTGTTTTCTCTGATCCTTCAGCAACCTGTACTTCCTCCTCTACCACTGGTTCACTTACCAATGTGATAGCCTTCCACTCTTCTCTTGGATTAGGTAATGTGTCAATAGGAAGAATGTTAGGAGGTCTCTTAGGTATTTACTTACTCAACTGACCCACTTATATCTCCAAGTTCCAAAGTGAAGCTCTAGTCTCCTGCATAAAACTATGAGCGTTCTTCGAGAGTTCTGCAATTATAGAGGCTAAGTCAGGAGAATTCTGAGACTGAGTAGATGCTTGCTGTGGCTGAGAGACTTGAAATTTACGATTGTTGAAATTATTTTGATTAAAACTGCCCTAATAATTATTGAAATTTGGTTGCCTCTGAGATTGGTCTCTCCACCTAAAGTTAGGATGATTCCTCCATCTCTGATTAAATGTCTTAGAATAGGGATCATTATTAGGATTTCTGGAGGAATTGGCCATGAAATTAACCTGCTCAGGAGTATACTGGCTATAATCATAAGTTTCACCTTGAAGGAAGCCACCACTCATATCATAAGAAGTATCTTGAGTATTGACAGCTGAGACTTGCATTCCACTCAAGTGTTGTGTAATAGCATTGATTTGCTGAGACATAGCCTTATTTTGGGTAAGAATAGCATCCAATGTATCCAACTCCATGACTCCCTTCTTCATAGAGGTCCTCTCAGAAGAGTATAAATACTGGTCATTAGCAACTATTTCAATCAGCTTCATGGCCTCATTAGGGGTCTTTTTCATGTGGAGTGACCATCCTGCAGAATTATCAGGGACATCCTAGCGGTCTCAAAGACTCCATCATAGAATATCTGCAACTGTATCCAATCTGAGAACATATCAGGAGGACACTGATAAACCACTATTTTATGGTTTATCTTGTGCTAATTTGAGTGGTTTCTATTAATTCTTTGCTCACTTATTCATATAATTTGTATGGTTTTACAATTCCTTCCGTATTCTGTGATATAATTGAAAACATGTTTCCTAGGCCTTTAAACTGTTAATTTTAATTATCCTTTATTACCATTCGATGCCGTGATCTGTGTGTTGAGTGTTTTCAGGCTTTATAGGGTAGGAATGGCTTAGAGGATGGAAAGGAAACAGGCAAAAGTGGAAGGAACGTGAAAAATGAAGTTTTGAGAAGCTGGCAGCGACGCGCACGCATGGACGACGCGTACGCGTGCCTAGCGCAGAAGACGAGCGACGCGTACGCGTGACTGATGCATACGCGTGACAAGGAAATTTTCCAAATGACGCGCACGCATGATCGACGCGTACGCGTGACATCCACCATGTGCAGAAAGTTGTAGAAAGTGCTGGGGGCGATTTTGGGCTCCTTTTTGGCCCAACTCCAAGACCGAGAACATAGAATAGAGGCTGTAGAATGGGGGAATCATTGAATCATTCATTCATTCATCAATTCACAACAATTTAGGTTTTAGATGTAGTTTTTAGAGAGAGAGAGAGGTTCTTTCCTCTCTCTAGGTTTTAGGATTTCTCTTAGTTTTAGGTTTATTTCTTCTCAATTCCAGGTTTAATGTTCCTTTAATTTAGTTTCTCTTCTACTTTTATTTATTCTAGCATTCTAGTTTATTTATTTTCTCAATTAAGTTTATGAATTCTAATGTTAGACTTGATTTTCTATTTAATGCAATTTGAGGTATTTCAGACTTATTGTTTCTTCCTTTAATTGTTATCATTGATGCTTGCAATTGATTGTTTAGATTTTACATTTCCTATTACTTTCTATGTTTTTATGTTATGACTTCCAAGTGTTTGATAAAATGCTTATGAGAGTTTTAAGTTAGATTTTTATGATCTTGGCTTTGGTTGAGTAATTGGAGACTCTGGAGTTATCAAACTCCTTTGTTGATTGATAATTGAAAGTTGCTAATTGACTTGAATTCCACTAACTCTAGTCTTTCCTCGGGAGTTGACTAGGACTTGAGGATTCATATTGATTTATCCATTTGGCCTACCTTCATAGTTAGAGGTTAACCAAGTGGGAGCAATGAACAATTCTCATCGCAATTGATAAGGATAACTAGGATAGGACGTCTAATTCTCATACCTTGCTAAGAGTTTTTCTTAGTTATTAATTTAATTTCTTATCATTTACATTCCTTGTTCAACCTTTCAAAAACCCAAAAAGATATTTTTCCATAACCAATAATAAATACACCTCCCTGCAATTCCTTGAGAGATGACCCGTGGTTTAAATACTTCGGTTTATTTTTATTGGGTTTCCTTTAGTGACAACCAAATTTTTGTACGAAAGGGTTCCTTGTTGGTTTAGAAACTATACTTACAACGTGATTACTTTTGTGATTTCTTTACTAGCAAAAATCCATTCGTCAAAATGGTGCCAAAAATTGATGCGAGCGGAAATAAGCCAATTAAGAAATTAATATAAGAAATACGTTGCAAGTACAGTTCTTAACCAGCAAAAATCCGCTTATCAATTTTGAAAGGGTTGTCACAAATTTTAGAATAAAATACTGGGAGTATGAATCTCAGGTCGTCTCCCAACAAGTTGACAAAAGAGTGCTATTTTATTAGTCAGGAGTTTTCCGAGAAATTTTAAGAGTTGGAGAACAGAAAAGTAAATGATTGTAAATTAAAGCAATGAGAATTAGCAAGAGAATTTATATAATCAATTAAAAAGCCTTGACCGGGGGAATGATTAATTGGAAGTTCTATCCTTGTTGGATTTCCCAAGTGTAATATTAAGAGGTTGTTGTTCTACTTAGTCATCCCTTATCTGATAAGGGAAAGTCAAGTAACTAACTAACCAACTATACCTCAGGTCCTAATCCTCTCCCCAAGGAAGGATTAGAGTTAGAGACTAGAGAGCCAGCCAACAACTTCCAGTTAAAATTAACACTTGAGTGTTCCAACTCAAGGTTCTCCTTTTATCAACCCCCAAGTCAAGTTGGGAGTTGGTGCACAAAATTGTGATCACACTTTTCACAACTCTGCACAACTAACTAGCAAGTGCACTGGGTCGTCCAAGTAATACCTTACGTGAGTAAGGGTCGATCCCACGGAGATTGTTGGCTTGAAGCAAGCTATGGTCATCCTGTAAATCTTAGTCAGGCGGATTCAAATGGTTATGAGATTTTGATAATTAAAAGATAAATAAAACGCAAATTAAAATAAAGGTACTTATGTAATTCATTGGTGAGAATTTCAGATAAGCGTGTGGAGATGCTTTGTTGCTTCTGAATCTCTGCTTTCCTACGGTCTTCATCTAATCATGCATGCTTCCTTCCATGGCAAGCTGTATGATCCTCTCGGATGAAAAATACCAGGTACGATTTTTGCACGGCTAATCAATTGTCGGATTTCTCGTCTCGGATGAAAAATACCAGGTACAGCTACCGCACGGCTAATCATCTGTCGGTTCTCACTAGCGTCGGAATAGGATCTCTCTATCCTTTTGCACACTGTCACTGTGCCCAACATTCACGAGTTTGAAGCTCGTCACAGTCATCCCTTCCCAGATCCTACTCGGAATACCACAGACAAGGTTTAGACTTTTCGGATCTCAGGAATGCTGCCAATTGGTTCTAGCCTATACCACGAAGATCCTAATCTCACGGACTCGGTCTGTGGATTAAAGACCCAAGAGAATATACTCCGGCTGTCATCCAATGACTATGTTGAACATCATGTAGACCGCTTGTGGTTGTCAGGCACGCAGATCTTGGCTAAGCGAGTAATGAAGATAGTGGGTGATTGTCATGGGTCACCCCTTCATTTTGACTTAACTAAATTAAGTACGAGAGTATATTTTGGAGAAGAAGTAAGCGTGAATTGAAAGAGAAACAATAGTACTTGCATTAATTCATGAAGAACAGCAGAGCTCCGCACCTTAATCTATGAGGTGTAGAAACTCCACCGTAGAAAATACATAAGAGAAAAAGGTCTAGGCATGGTCGAATAGCCAGCCTCCAAAACATAACATATGGCCTAAACTCTAAAGATTCAATTCAAATACAATAGTAAAAAGTGCTTTTTATACCAAACTAGTTACTAGGGATTACAGAAAATAAGTAACTAAGTGCAGATAGTGCAGAAATCCACTTCCGGGGCCCACTTGGTGTGTGCTTGGGCTGAGCATTGAGCTTTACACGTGCATAGGCCTTTTCTAGAGTTAAACGCCAGCTTGGATGCCAATTTGGGCATTTAACTCCAGTTCTGGTGCCAGTTCTGGCATTTTATGCCAGAAAAGGGTTTTTGGCTGGCGTTTAGACACCAGTTTAGGCCATCAAATATCGGAAAAAGTATGAACTATTATATCTGGAAAGCTCAAGATGTCTACTTTCCAACGCAATTGAGTGCGCGCCAATTAGGCTTCTGTAGATCAAGAAAATCCATTTCGCGTGCAGGAGGGTCAGGATCCAACAGCATCTGCAGTCCTTTCTCAGCCTCTGAATCAGACTTTTGCTCAGGTCCCTCAATTTCAGCCATAAAATACCTAAAATTATAGAAAAACACACAAACTCATAGTAAAGTCCAGAAATATAATTTTTGCATAAAAACTAATAAAAATATAATAAAAAGTAACTAAAACATACTAAAAACTATATAAAAACAATGCCAAAAAGGGCATAAATTATCCGCTCATCAGGAGTCTACTCCATTGACATGAATACAACGTTCACAAACATATAATAAGAAGACATGATAAATGAAATAAAATAGGAATTGAAAATTAATTAAAAGTAAAAATAGTTCCTTGCATTAATAAATCCCAAAATGCAACATCCTTATCTGAACAGGATTAATAAGTAATCAAAAGAGTAAAGGAATAAGAAAGCAAACTAGAATAATAGCAACTTCAATGGAGGTAGTGAATCTTCTCCAAATCTAACGCAAAAGCATAAACTATAAAGCTAGAAATCTATGAATATGAAGAAAACCTAGAGGAAGAGTGATTTCTCTCTAAGATTCTAATCTAAAATAAAAAACTATGCGAATGAGAATGTGTGTTGAGTCTCTGCTTGTCCCCTGGCTCTAGTCTGTGTTTCTGGGCTGGAAACTGGGTCCAAACTTGGCCCAAAATCGCCCCCAGCATTTTCTGCGAATTCTGCAGGTAGAGCATGTCACGCGTACGCGTCGCTGGTCATTTTCGCGTATCACGCGTATGCGTCAAGCACGCGCACGCATCACTGTGCAGACTCTGATTCACGCGCACGTGTCGTCCAGGCGTGCGCGTCGCTGCTCGCTGGTTGTCTCCTCTATTTCTTGTGCTCCTTCCATCCTCTGAGCCATTCTTGCCCTATAAAGTCTGAAAACACTTAACGCACAGATCACGACATCGAATGGTATAAAAGGGGAATTAAAAATACACAATTTAAAGGCTTAGGAAGCAAGTTTTCAATTATGGAACAAAACTAGGAAAGAATTGTAAAATCATGCAATTCGTATGAATAAGTGTGCAAGGACTCGATAAAAACCACTTAATTGAGCACAAGATAAACCATAAAATAGTGGTTTATCAAACTCCCCACACTTAAACATTAGCATGTCCTCATGCTAAGCTCAAGGAGATAGAAAGAATGAATAGGGGAAAGCAAGACTCATGAGATGCAACCTATGAATGCAACTGTACGCATCGTCCATGTGTGCGCGTGCCTAGCGCAGAAGACGAGCGACGCGTACGCGTAACTGACGCGTACGCGTGACAAGAAAATTTGCCAAATGACGTGCACGCGTAATCGACGCGTACGCATGACATGCGCCACATGCAAAAAGTTGTAGAAAGCGCTGGGGGAGATTTTTGGGATCCTTTTTGGCCCAATTCCAATCCCGAGAACACAGAATAGAGGCTGCAGAATGGGGGAATCATTGAATCATTCATTCATTCATCAATTCACAACAATTTAGGTTTTAGATGTAGTTTTTACTCTCCTCTTTCTAGGTATTAGGATTTCTCTTAGTTTTAGGTTTATTTCTTCTCAATTCCAGGTTTAATGTTCCTTTAATTTAGTTTCTCTTCTACTTTTATTTATTCTAGCATTCTAGTTTATTTATTTTTCCAATTTAGTTTATGAATTCTAATGTTATATTTGATTTATTTATTTATACAATTTGAGGTATTTCATATTTATGAATTTAATTTTGCTTTTTACATTCTTAGCTTGGATTGAGTAATTGGAGACTCTTGAGTTATCAAACTCCTTTGTTGACTGATAATTAGAATTTACTGGTTGATTTGGATCCCTCTAAGCTAGTCTTTCCTTAGGAGTTGACTAGGACTTGAGGAATCAAATTGATTAGTCCACTTGACTTTCCTTTATTTAGTAAGGGTTAACTAAGTGGGAGCAACGAACAATTCTCATCACAATTGATAAGGATAACTAGGATAGGACGTCTGATTTTCATACCTTGCCAAGAGTTTTATTAATTATCAATTTACTTTCTTACAATTTATTTTTCTTGTTCCTTACTCAAAAACCCCAAACAGATACTTTTCCATAACCAATAATAACTACACCTCCCTGCAATTCCTTGAGAGACGACCCGAGGTTTAAATACTTCGGTTATTATTTTTATTGGGTTTGCTTTAGTGACAAATAAGTTTTTGTACGAAAGGATTCATTGTTGGTTTAGAAACTATACTTACAACGTGATTACTTTTGTGAATTCTTAACTAAGCAAAAAAAAAAAAATCCGTTCGTCAAAATCATAGTGAAGAAACACACAAGAATAAAATACTATGGCTAAATAATGTAACCATGCAATTAAGCTCAAAAACTCACGGACTGTGTGTTCTTTAGCTCAAAAACCATATATCCAATTATACATATCATGCAAGTTACTGAAAGGGGTTGTACTCAAATGCCTTTCCTAAAAAATAAATATATTCCTTGAAAATGTCATCAATTGACCAACATTTATTACTATATATATATACACTAAATGGATTGTTGTGATTATGAAAATTAAAAATTTTTAGTTTACTCCCTATTTTCAATCAAACCAAATTCTCATATGCTAAAAGGGTAAATTAAGCTCAATAATCCATATTTTTCTATATCACAACTAATAGACTAAAGGTGCAATTCCAGCTAAATATCTAAGATATATACAGCCCAAAGTACAAAATGTAACAAAGTAAAAATAAACAAAAGTACAATAAAAGAAAATGTGCAGGTACTGAAAGGAAGATAAGATAAAATAAAATAGGATAAGGCAAAGATACAAAATAAAACAAAAAAAATAGGATAAGAGGTCTAAAATAGTTCACCAAAGATAGAATTTGCTAGAGATGGCGACCTCCCCACACTTATATCACAGCATCGTCCTCGATGCTCAGTCAAGCTCAGTGTGAACGGTCATTGCCTCCTGAAGGGTGTGCTGCTGCTGGGTCTGTGGGTGATGGTTGTGTAGGTGCCTGGGGCTCTGCCGTCTGCTCAAGCTGAGGCTCCTCGTGCTGTGCATGCTGCTGGTCTGCTACCTGTGCCTCCTCATCCTGCTCATCCTCCTCCTCCGCCTCAGAGTGCTCCGATGGTGTGTCAGGCTCGGAGGGGATATCAGTATGCCCAGTCCTCATCATCAGCTTCAGATGCTCATAGCATTGCTTGTTGTGATGGTCAGACTTCTCAATACCGCGCTGAGTGCGGCGCTCCATTTGATCGATGCGCTCAATGAGGCAGTGCACTAGATGGTAGATGGGCTGGGAAGCGGAAGATGGTGCTGTGGATGCAAGAGGTGCAGTAGGTGCTGAGGATGCTGCGGAGGATGTGGCCGCATCAGTAGAGGTAGTAAGAGAAGGTGGTCTGTGGCCTAAAGCTTCGAACCACTTGCCATGTGGAATAATCTTTTTGCATTCGGCAACCGGTGGCTTCTCATCCTCAAGTTCCCAAGGTACCTTAGCTCGGCGGGCCATCTGGGTAATCAAATAGGGAAAAGTAAGGGTGCCTCTGACATGGACTCTAGCCATGTATTTCCTGATGAACCATGGAAGGTACAGTTCCTTACCTTTCATAACGCACCAGATGAGAATGATCATAGTAGCCGGCACCTCTGACTCGTGAGTACTCGGCATAACATAGTTGCTCAGTATTTGTTGCCATAGCCGAGCCTCATCATTAAGATAGATAATCTTGATGCACTTTGGAGTTACCGTCGACTTACCTATAGCCCATGGAACAGCAAGATCAATGGCTATGGTATGCCTCACAGCATCCCAATCAAAGCTCATAAGCTTAATGGACTCTTCAGCCTTCTGATAACCATCTGCTTCGGCTGGTTTGGCTGTAAATGGAAGATATCTTCTATGGCCTCCTCAGTAACCAGGATCTGTTTTCTTCTTAGCTGGACTGCATCCAGGGTCGTCTTGTAATAGTTGCAGTAGAATTCCCAGACCCAGGATGCGTTAATCTTTGTCAAATTCCTTTCTAGAAAGAACCAACCTCTCTGTTTGATCTGCTCTGCAGTGTACTGCTGTAATTCAGTTGGTATTCTGAGAGTCTTTTCCAAATAGAGGTGCCTCTTTTCCGCAAAGACCGAAAATTTCAGTTCACAGTAGCGATTTGCAAACTTGAGTGGGTCAGTTGCAGGCACTAGTTGATCTTCTTTTTCTTGTGGAGTGAAGTTCTTCTCACGCTAGGAATTATCCCCTAGAATATCTGACAGAGCAATAGATGACTGTCCTCTTTTCCTTTTACCAGTGCTGGCCTTAGCCTTGCCTTTTTCTTTTGGATCAGACATCCTGAAAAACAGAAATTCCAGGATACAGATTAACAAATAAAACAGGGAAACAAATAGGCAATTAATGGGCAAACATAACAAGCAATGGATAAGTAAAATAGGAATGAAAGCTAAAGCAAGAAGTGAGTCATATAGATATAGAATTTTGAACTGGATGCAAGGTAGGAATCAAAGAAACCAATCAGAAATCACAATCCAAGAATCTATGAAATGAAATTCAGAATGCTTGTTTGTCAAGAAACAATAATAAACATGCCTGGAAAGGGGTTGAAAGGAGTTAGTGTAAAACTAAGAGAAAAGTTAGGAAATCAATGAAGTCAAGAGTTAGAAAGGTAAGTTAAAATTAGTGGCATGGTACTGTAGTTCCTAGCTAATAGAAGTTCACAAGATTGAAGAATAAGCAAGCTCACGTTCAAGCAAAGAATGCAGATTATTGATGATAAATCAGGTAGTAAAGAAAGCACAAAGAGAAATAAAATCATCAACAATGCAATTCAATTAAGAAGGGAACCAATTGGAATGGAAATGCCAGCCCAGCATCTCATGAAATGGCTTTGGTGGAAACCAAGTAAATCGCAATTTCAAAAGCACTAAAGCCAATTCATGAGTGGAAGTTAAGTAAAACATTTTTCAAAAAAATTGGGCAGCATTCCGGTAGTAAAAGGGACGTTCCCGAAAAAATAAACAGCAAAAACTCAGTTCATATGGATTCAAAGCAGTTCAGAAAAGAGCATCAATCAGTATGTCATATGAACTCAGAGTAACAATTGCAATCAGCACATGAATTTCAATATATGGCAACAGCAAGAAGAACAAGGTAATTCATGTGACTCAGACATCAGAAAGCATAAGAAAGCAGCAGGCTAGTTCCAAATTCAGCCTATCAGTTTGGACTTCCTATGAATGCATTAACCATTAAAAACACGAAAACCATTTGTAGCACAAAAGCAAATTCAGATAGGATCCCGGAAAATTCAGATAATACGCAGCAGCAACAAGAAACCAGTGTAGCACAAAAGCAAACAATGAAATATAATCATAGCATCAATAACAATTCAACACAGGGCAGAGCATTGGCACAAACAGAGATGAATTAACATTCCAGTCAGCAAGAACGGAGCAGTTATCAGAGCTAAATCCACTAACCACAACCTAGCTACCTAACCACCTAAAATCCACTAAAAACATGCATCTCTAACTATCCTAAATTGAGCAGAACTGAAATTACACTAACTGACTTAATTGAATGAAAATGAATGTAGAGGAAGACATGGGAAACCTAGAAGGAGTCTAGGAAGCAGATGCGGAGATGGAAACTGGAAGGGGGGAAAAAAGGAGGGATGGTGCGAAGTGCTGCCGGTGTCGAGGTGGTGGCTTACGGTTGCTCAGTGGTGCCCGCGGTGGGGTTGGGGTCGGCGGGAGGGCAGGGTGGAGAAAGAAGGAATAAGGAGAAGAAGAGGAGAAGAGAGGGGGGAAAGGTGAGCGGCGGACGGCGGCGTTCTGGCGGTGGTCTGGGGTTTCCGGTGGTGGCTGCAGTGGGAATTGGACGTTGAGGGAGGAGAGGAAAGAAAGGGGCACGCGAGAGTTAGGGTTCTCGCGTCAGAGGGGTTATAAAATTAAATTCACGCGTATGCGTGGATCACGCCTGGGCGTGGATGGGGGGAAAATGCGTCGACGCGTACACGTCGTAGATGCAAACGAGTGAAACGGGATAAATGAAGATGACGCGTACTAGGGGTGTACATGGGCCGGGCCACACCGGGTTTGGCTTAACCCAGACCCGGCCCGAAATATAGACCGGGCCTAATTTTTAGACCCTAACCCGATCCTAGATCCGATGAAACCTATGCATCTTCGGGCTGGGTGAAAATCGGGTAAAAACCGGGTGAAAACCGGGTCTTTAGCTTGTAAAAATCACCTAATCTCCAACCATTATTTCACAATTCACATAGTAAAATTCACTTAAAAAAATATAACAAGAACCAACCCTTCTCTAAAATTAAAGCATAACCATAATCAATACTAATATTGTCTAATAACACCAAATATTTAAATCAATACAAATAACACTATTATGCATTAGTCTAAAGTCTTATGCATTTTAAACATAAAACATTAACTTATAATCTTATAATGACTAATAACACAAAATATTAAGGTTTACAATATTTAAATTCCACATAAGAATAGCCATAATCCATCACTAATAACACAAAATATTAATTGTGTATGGTGACCGGGCCACCGGGCCGAGTTCGGGTGACCCGAGCTATGGCCCGGACCCGACCCGAAATGATGACCGGGTCTATTTTTAAGACCCTTACCCGGCCCTAGACCCGATGAAATCACACTAAATTTGCCCCAAAAGTGTTCAGGGCCGGGCCGGGCCATGTACACCCCTAATGCGTACGCGTGAAGCACGCGTATGCGTCGACCAAAATTGTGCTAAACGCACGACTCCAGCACCGGTTTGGCACAACTCTGTTTGATTTGGAAGGGGCTAGATTTTTCATGCGACGCAGGTGTGTCGGGCACGTCCACGCGTGGTGTGCTAAAATGGAATTGACGCGTACGCGTGGGGGACGCGTACGCGTGGGCCAAATTGTGCCTATAGCACACCAGCTGCACGATTCCATTATAACTTTCTGGTCGTTGGATGGAGACGCCGAATTGAGATGCACGCCTATGCGTGGCCTACGCGCACATGTGGTGTGGTTTTTTTTTTTCAGTATGCAGAATGCAGATGCTAATGTAGACATTATGAATGAACACTAATAAAAATAGGATAAAATAAAACTAAGAATAAAACGAAATAAAATAAAACGAAGACTGAAAAAGAACGATCATACCATGGTGGGTTGTCTCCCACCTAGCACTTTTAGTTAAAGTCCTTAAGTTGGACATCTAGTGAGCCCCTTGTCATGGAGGCTTGTGCTTGTATTCATCTTGAAACTTCCACCAATGCTTGGACTTCCAATAGGCTTCAACGTCTCTAAATAAATTCACCAATCGTTGATGAAGTTCTCCACAAATTTTGAGCTCCCAAAATTGATCCTCTTGTATGTCCGGATACCAAATCTTGTTCCTATACCCGTCTCTAAGTGGGTCATCATTGGTCCAACCGGGTGACAGACAGTCTGAATTCTCTATGCAATACCAAACTCTTCTCTTAGATCCAACCAAATGTTCACTAGTCTCACCCTTGCATCTAGCTCTTGAAGTATCAACCTTGATGAGCCTTGATTTGCAACTCTAACAACTAAACGTCCTTCTCTTACGCTTAATTCCACAAAACCTCCTAAGTTGACCATCTGTTTTAAGAATACCATATTCAAGTGGAATGGTAAGGCGAATAGAGACAAGCCTTACCCACTCAAATGAAGGGTTGGATGGCAACCTAGGTGGAGAAGTCTCCAACGTTCTTGACAAAGCATACTTAACTTCCGTCTACCCTTTCTGAAGGACTTCCGCTTCCACATCATTCTCAGACTCAATCAGAGGGGAGTCTTCATATTCAAGGAGTTCATTTGTGGATGCATATTCATCATTAGGAGGACTTGATTCATGATCCTCATCACCAAGGGAACTTGCTTCTTGATCTATCCCGTCCAAGTCTTCATAAGGAATATGCCATGGGGGTGTGCACTAGCCTCCTTAACATCAAATTCAATCTTCTTGGATGGATACTCTACAACTCTAGATTCCTATGGAGGTTCAGCGTCTCCTAAGTCTTCAACCACTTCTTTCTCTTCAACTATTACGGCTTCCTCCACTTGTTCCAATACAAAATTACGTTCCTCATTATCCATCGGAGTTTCTAGTGTCTCCTTCATACTACGCTCTTCTAATGATTCTCCACATGTAGCCATGTGAGTGCTTTGAGTATCGAAGTGTAGAGAGGCAAAATTACCCACCACCTCGGTCAAGGTAGCTACGAACTCTTGTGTCGTCCTTTGCATCTCTCTTTGTCCTTGAAGAAGAACACTTAAAGTGTCATTCATTAGAGATTGGGGTGGATATGAGGGTTCATTATTTAGGAGGAAAGGTTCATAATAAGAGGGTGGTTCATCATATTCAGGATGTGGTGGTTCAACGCTCTCCATCTTTTCTACTTGTTGCACAACATACTTCAATCCTTGGTCCTCAAGTTGAAATTCTTTAGCCACGTGAGCTTCGGGTGCTATTCGGCTCACCATTTGGTTCAATTGATGAAGGGTTGCATGAAACTGATCCACTATTTCCTTGAGACGATCCTTTGATTCTTGTTCCACTCTGATAGCATAATTAGGATCATATGGCTCTTGGATTGATGGATATGGACAGGGTGTATATGGAGGTGGTGGTTCTTGGGAGTAATTGGATTGGAATTGGGGTGGTTCTATGTATGGTTCTGATAAACCCATATTTTATGATATATTTTTTGCTCAATTTAGGTGATTTATTCAATCCTTCACTCATTCATGTAAATTGCATGGTTTTACTTTCCCTTCCTTATTATGTGATATATGTGAAAAACATGTTTCTTATGCTTAAAAAATTATCAATTTTAATTACCCTTTATTACCATTCGATGCCGTGATTTGTGTGTTAAGTAGTTTCAGATCTCTTAAGGCAGGAATGACTTAAAGGATAGAAAGGAAACATACAAAAATGGAAGGTGGTGCACGAAATTGGAAATAACAGCTCTTCACAAATTCGCACAACTAACCAGCAAGTGCACTGGGTCGTCCAAGTAATACCTTACATGAGTAAGGGTCGATCCCATGGAGATTGTTGGCTTGAAGCAATCTATGGTTATCTTGTAACTCTTAGTCAGGAAAACAATAGCAAATGGATATCTTAGATAGGAACACGCATGTTTGAATGGAAAATAGAAATACTTGCATTAGTTCATCGAGACACAGCAGAGCTTCTCACCCCCAACAATAGAGTTTAGAGACTCATGCCATCAAAAGGTACAAATTTTAGATCTAAAATGTCATGAGATACAAAATAAATCTCTAAAAGTTGTTTAAATACTAAACTAGTAACCTAGGTTTACAGAAAATGAGTAAACTATGATAGATGGTGCAGAAATCTACTTCTGGGGCCCACTTGGTGTGTGCTGGGGCTGAGACTTAAGCTTCTCACGTGCATGGGCTGTTTTGGGCATTCAACGCCAGGTTGTAACCTGTTTATGGCGTTGAACTCCAACTTGTAACTTGTTTCTGGCGCTGGACGCCAGACTGCAACATGGAACTGACGTTGAACGACAGTTTACATCGTCTATCCTTGAGCAAAATATGGACTATTATATATTTCTGGAAAGCTCTAGATGTCTACTTTCCAACGCAATTGGAAGTGCGCCATTTGGACTTCTGTAGCTCCAGAAATTCCATTACGAGTGCAGAGAGGTCAGAATCCAACAGCATCAACAGTCCTTTTTCAGTCGAATCAGATTTTCGCTCAGCTCCCTCAATTTCAGCCAGAAAATACCTGAAATTATAGAAAAACACACAAACTCATAGTAAAGTCCAGTAATATGAATTTTGCCTAGAAACTAATGAAAATAAACTAAAAACTAACTAAAACATACTAAAAACTATATGAAATTAACCCCAAAAAGCGTATAAAATATCCGCTCATCACAACACCAAACTTAAACTGTTAATTGTCCCCAAGTAACTAGATAAATAAAATAGACTACTAATAAGTCAAGAAGCAATAATATCTCAGAGTTTTTGAGTGAAGCTCAGATTCTAATTAGATGAGTGGGACTAGTAGCTTTTTGCTTCCGAATAGTTTTGGCATCTCACTTTATCCATTGAAGCTCAGAGTGATTGGCATCTATAGGAACTTAGAATGCAGATAGTGTTATTGATTCTCCTATTTCAGTATGATGATTCTTGAACACAGCTACTTTATGAGTCATGGCCGTGGCCCTAAGCACTTTGTTTTCCAGTATTACCACCGGATACATAAATGCCACAGACACATAATTGGTTGAACCTTTTCAGATTGTGACTCAGCTTTGCTAAAGTCCCCAATTAGAGGTGTCCAGAGTTCTTAAGCACACTCTTCTTTTTGCTTTAGACCTTGACTTTAACCGCTCAGTCTCAAGTTTTCACTTGACACCTTCACGCCACAAGCACATGGTTAGGGACAGCTTGGTTTAGCCGCTTAGGCCAGGATTTTATTCCTTTAGGCCCTCCTATCCACTGATGCTCAAAGCCTTGGATCCTTTTTACCCTTGCCTTTTGGTTTTAAGGGTTATTGGCTTTTTTGCTCTTGCCTTTTGGTTTTAAGAGCTTTGGCTTTTTCTGCTTGCTTTTTCTTTTTCTTTCTCTATTTTTTTTCTGCAAGCTTTTGTATTCACTGCTTTTTCTTTCTTCAAGAATCATTTTTATGATCTTTCAGATTATCAATAACATGTCTCATGTTCATCATTCTTTCAAGAGCCAACATATTTAACAGTCTTAAACATCAAATTCAAAAGACATATACACTGTTCAAGCATTCATTCAGGAGACAGAAAACATTGCCACCACATGTAAATAATTAGAATTTTTCTTGTAAAAAAACTCAAAATTTATTGCCTCTTATTCTAAAGAAATTCTTCTATTTTATTCATGTTTAATGATGATGATAAAATTAAATTATAGCTTAATTAGAGATAAAATAAAAAATATAGATACTAATTACTACTATATGACTCCTAAGGTAAAACTAAAATAAAAATAGTTATCACAGAGTTAAGGCTAAGATTGGAATTTAACAACCTGTGTTCTGGGAAGTGGATGTTCCTCTAATCTGCGGGGTGCTTGGTCCTTCAAGAGATAATTTCTGGCGCTTCAATTCCCTTAAATCACGCCCTTGCTCCTCCTGTTCTTTAAGCAAATAGCAAAGAATGCTACTTTGTTCCTTCTGTTCTTTCTTTATTTGTTCCATAGCTTCTTGCATCTTGGTAATAGATGTTTCAAGATACTCCCAGTATTCAGATTTAGGGATTTCTGGGAGAATTTCCTGTGTTCTCTTCTTGATGGGGTCATCATGTGCTTGTTGTTTTTCCATTGATGCTTTGGTGATTGGCCGCTCAACTGAGATATACTCAGTTATTC
>NC_029787.2:105773533-105776181 GCF_000816755.2 Arachis ipaensis | reverse complement strand
CCATATGGCTATCCTTACTGGCGTTCAACGCCCAGTGGATGCTTCTTTTGGGCATTGAACGCCCAAAATAGACTTTTACTGGCGTTTTCTTGCCAGTGAGCTCTTTTTCTCTGTTTTGTGTGCAGAATCCTTCTGTAACCCTGTAAACTTATACAATTGACTCTTTACCTTAGTATCAATGAACTTTATATAAACAAATAAAATCAAGAATAGGGCAAAATGCTTAGAGGAAGTGATGCCCCATGGCTGGGTTGCCTCCCAGCAAGCGCTTCTTTATTGTCTTTAGCTGGACCTTGCTGAGCTTTTAATTTAGCTTCAGTCTTGAGCACTCTTGCTCAATATTGCCTTCAAGATAGTGCTTGATTGTCTGTCCATTAACAATAAACTTCTTATCAGAATCAATATCTTGAAGTTCCACATAACCATATGGTGATACATTTGTAATCACATATGGTCCCCTCCACCGGGATTTCAGTTTCCCGGGGAATAGCCTGAGTCTAGAGTTAAACAACAGAACCTTCTGTCCTGGTTCAAAGATTCTAGATGACAGCTTTCTGTCATGCCACTTTTTTTATTTCTCTTTATAAAGCTTGGTATTTTCGAAAGCAGTGAATCTGAATTCCTCTAGCTCATTTAGCTGAAGCAATCTTTTTTCTCCAGCTAATTTGGCATCAAAGTTCAGGAATCTGGTTGCCCAGTAGGCTTTATGTTCCAGTTCCACGGGCAGGTGACATGCCTTACCATATACAAGTTGGTATGGAGAGGTCCCTATAGGAGTCTTGAATGCTGTTCTGTATGCCCACAGAGCATCATCCAAGCTTCTTGCCCAATCCTTTCTATGGGTATTTATAGTCCGTTCTAGGATTCTTTTTAGCTCTCTGTTAGAGACTTCAGCTTGCCCATTAGTTTGTGGATGATATGGAGTTGCCACCTTGTGGCGAATCCCATACCGGACCATGGCAGAGTAAAGCTGTTTGTTGCAGAAGTGAGTGCCCCCATCACTGATTAGTACTCTAGGGACCCCAAACCTGCTGAAGATATATTTCTGGAGGAACTTCAGCACTGTTTTAGTATCATTGGTGGGTGTGGCAACGGCCTCTACCCATTTTGATACGTAGTCAACTGCCACCAGAATATAAGTGTTTGAGTATGATGGTGGGAAAAGTCCCATGAAGTCAATTCCCCATACGTTAAACAACTCAATCTCCAAGATTCCTTGTTGAGGCATGGCGTAACCATGAGGCAGATTACCAGCTCTTTGGCAACTGTCATAGTTACGTACAAACTCTCGGGAATCTCTATAGAGTGTGGGCCAATAGAAGCCACATTGGAGGACCTTGGTGGCTGTTCGCTCACCTCCGAAATGGCCTCCATATTGTGATCCATGGCAATGCCATAGGATCCTCTGTGCTTCTTCTCTTGGCACACACCTACGGATTATTCCGTCTGCACATCTCTTGAAGAGATAGGGTTCATCCCACAAGTAGTACTTTGCATCAGTGATTAATTTTTTCTTTTGTTGCCTGTTGTACTCTTTGGGTATGAACCTTGCAGCTTTATAGTTTGCAATGTCTGTAAACCATGGTGTTTCCTGAATGGCAAATAATTGCTCATCCAGAAAAGTCTCACAGATCTCAAGAGAGGGTTGGGATGTCCCTTCTACTGGCTCTATCCGGGACAGATGATCAGCCACTTGGTTCTCTGTCCCTTTTCTGTCTCTTATTTCTATATCAAACTCTTGCAGAAGCAACACCCATCTGATGAGCCTGGGGTTTTGAATCCTGCTTTGTGAGTAGATATTTAAGAGCAGCATGGTCAGTATACACAATCACTTTTGATCCTACTAAGTATGATCTGAACTTGTCAATGGCATAAACCACTGCAAGCAATTCTTTTTCTGTGGTTGTGTAATTTTTCTGGGCTTCATTTAAAACGCGGCTAGCATAATAAATGACATGCAGAAGCTTGTCATGCATCTGTCCCAATACTGCACCAATGGCGTGATCACTAGCATCACACATTAGCTCAAATAGTAATGTCCAGTCTGGTGCAGAAATAACTAGTTCTGTGATCAGCTTGGCTTTCAGCGTTTCAAACGCCTGCAGACACTCTGTGTCAAACACAAATGGCGTGTCAGCAGCTAGCAGATTGCTCAGAGGTTTTGCGATTTTTGAAAAATCCTTTATAAACCTCCTATAGAATCCTGCATGCCCCAGAAAGCTTCTAATTGCCTTAACATTGGCAGGTGGTGGTAATTTTTCAATTACCTCTATTTTTGCTTGATCCACCTCTATTCCCTTGTTTGAAATTTTATGCCCAAGGACAATCCCTTCAGTCACCATAAAGTGACATTTTTCCCAGTTTAAAACCAGGTTGGTCTCTTGGCATCTTTTCAGAACTAGTTTCAGGTGATCAAGACAGGAGCTGAATGAGTCTCCATATACTGAGAAGTCATCCATGAAGACTTCCAGAAAATTTTCCACCATATCAGAGAAAATAGAGAGCATGCATCTCTGGAAGGTTGCAGGTGCATTGCATAGCCCAAAGGGCATCCTTCTATAAGCAAACACCCCGGATGGACATGTGAATGCTGTTTTCTCTTAATCCTGGGGATCTACTGCAATCTGGTTATAGCCTGAGTAGCCATC
>NC_029787.2:105772219-105773525 GCF_000816755.2 Arachis ipaensis | reverse complement strand
TGGCGTTGAACACCAGTCCTGAGCATGGTCTGGGCGTTCAGCGCCAGCCTTCCACCCAATTTCTGGCGTTTTAGCGCCAGAATTATTTTTCCCTGGGCTCTTACTGTCCTTAGGTGGATTTTGGGTGGTTTGCTCATTTCTTGGCTTATTGCTGCCTTGAGGTGGGGTATTTAATGTCTTCACACTTCTTAATTGAATTGCTTGGCATTCTTCTGTTATTTGTTTTGACAGCTGCTGCTTTGTTTGCTTCAATTGTTCTTCCATATTTATATTAGCCATCCTTGTCTCTTGTAGTCTATCCTTGAATTTGGCTAACTGCTTTGTTAGAAAGTCCAATTGCTGATTGAATTCAGCAGCTTGTTTTACAGGACTGAGTTCAGCAGTTACTGTTTTAACCTCTTCTTTCATGGAAGGGTCACTGCTTAGGTACAGATGCTGATTTCTGGCAATTGTATCAATGAGCTCTTGAGCTTCTTCAATTGTCTTTCTCATGTGGATAGATCCACCAGTTGAGTAATCTAGAGACATCTGAGCTCTTTCTGCAAGCCCATAGTAGAAGATGTCTAACTGAACCCACTCTGAAAACATTTCAGAGGGGCATTTTCGTAGCATCACTCTGTATCTCTCCCAGGCATCATAAAGAGATTCATTATCTCCTTGTTTAAAGTCTTGGATGTCCAGCCTTAGCTGTGTCATCCGTTTTGGAGGAAAGTATTGATTCAGGAATTTTTCTGTCAGCTGTTTCCATATCCTTATGCTGGCCTTAGGTTGGTTATTTAACCACCTCTTAGCTTGGTCTTTTACAGCAAATGGAAACAGTAATAATCTGTAGACATCCTGATCTACTTCCTTATCATGTACTGTGTCAGCAATATATAAAAACTGTGCCAGAAACTCTGTAGGTTCTTCCTGTGGAAGACCGGAATACTGGCAACTTTGCTGCACCATGATAATGAGCTAAGGATTCAACTCAAAGCTACTAACTCCAATGGAGGGTATGCAGATACTGCTCCCATATGAAGCAGTAGAGGGGTTAGCATATGACCCCAGAGTCCTCCTGGACTGTTCATTTCCGCTTAGGTCCATGATGGAGAAAGGGAGATGATGTAAAATAGAAGAAAAATATTTTTATTATTTAATTATTTATTTATTTCAAAAACAAAATAAATTAAAATAAAATAAATAAAAAATGGGTGAAGATTTTCGAAAAAAAATGAGGAGAGAGAAAGTAGTTAGGAAGTTTTGAAAAAGATATGAATTTTTTTTTGAAAAAGGTTTTAAATTTTGAAATAAAAATCTGAATTTT
>NC_029787.2:105746014-105770832 GCF_000816755.2 Arachis ipaensis | reverse complement strand
TAAATAAAAATGGGTGAAGATTTTCGAAAGAAATGAGGAGAGAGAGAGTGGTTAGGAAATTTTGAAAAGGATATGATGATTTTTGAAAAAGGTTTTAAATTTTGAAATAAAAATCTGAATTTTAAAGGTAAATTTTGAAAATTTGCTTTAAAATAGAGAGAGAAGATATTTTTGAATTTAAAGAGGAGAGAGAAAACAATAAGATAGCACAAGATTTAAAATTTTTTTAGATCTAATGCTCCTTGTTTTCGAAAATTTTGGAGGGAAAACACCAAGGAACACCAAACTTAAAAATTTTAAGATCAAGACAGAAGGAAAACTCAAGAACACTTTGAAGACTCACAAGAGCACAAGAACATGAAGAAAGAACACCAAACTTAAAATTTTTAGAAAACCAAACTAAAATTTTTGAAAAACAAATAAAAATTAACAAGAAAACACCAAACTTAAAGTTTGGCACAAGATTTATTCAAAGAAAAATTATTTTTGAAAAAGATTTTAAAAATAGGATAGCCAATTACTAAGAATATAAGCACCACGCTCTAGCTAATTGAGCTATACATTTAAAGTGTTTTAACAAGGTATAAATAATAAAAGACTCTAAACCAAAAAGAAAAATTTTTCCTAATCTAAGCAACAAAATAAACCGTCAGTTGTCCAAACTCAAAACAATCCCCGGCAACGGCGCCAAAAACTTGGTGCACGAAATTGGAAATCACAGTTCTTCACAAATTCGCACAACTAACCAGCAAGTGCACTGGGTCGTCCAAGTAATACCTTACGTGAGTAAGGGTCGATCCTACGGAGATTGTTGGCTTGAAGCAATATATGGTTATCTTGTAACTCTTAGTCAGGAAAACAATAAAATAATTCACTTATCAAATTTGATTGCAAGGAATAAAAGGGCAGAACACAAATCATCACATTCATATTGAAGTGCGAATGGATATCTTAGATAGGAACACGCATTTTTGAATAGAAAACAGAAATACTTGCATTAGTTCATCGAGACACAGCAGAGCTCCTCACCCCCAACAATGGAGTTTAGAGACTCATGCCGTCAAAAGGTACAAAGTTTAGATCTAAAATGTCATGAGATACAAAATAAATCTCTAAAAGTTGTTTAAATACTAAACTAGTAACCTAGGTTTACAGAAAATGAGTAAACTATGATAGATGGTGCAGAAATCTACTTCTGGGGCCTACTTGGTGTGTGCTAGGGCTGAAACTTAAGCTTCTCACGTGCATGGGCTGTTTTGGGCGTTTAACGCCAGGTTGTAACCTGTTTCTGGCGTTGAACTCCAACTTGTAACTTGTTGCAACATGGAACTGGCGTTGAACGCCAGTTTACGTCGTCTATCCTTGAGCAAAGTATGGACTATTATATATTGCTGGAAAGCCCTGGATGTCTACTTTCCAACGCAATTAGAAGCGCGCCATTGGACTCCTGTAGCTCCAGAAATTCCAATCCGAGTGCAGAGAGGTCAGAATCCAACAGCATCAGCAGTCCTTTTTCAGCCGAATAAGATTTTTGCTCAGCTCCCTCAATTTCAGCCAGAAAATACCTGAAATTACAGAAAAACACACAAACTCATAGTAAGGCCCAGAAATATGAATTTTGCCTAGAAACTAATGAAAATAAACTAAAAACTAACTAAAACATACTAAAAACTATATGAAATTAACCCCAAAAAGCATATAAAATATCCGCTCATCAGAAGGAAAGCACAACATGGAGTTTTTGAAGAAACTGGCAGCGACGCGAACGCATGGACGACGCGGCCGCATGCCCAGCACAAAAAGGTAGCGACACAAACGCGTGACTGACGCGGACGCGCGCCTTGAGCAGAACGCAGATGACGCGTACGCGTGACCAAAGCGAACGCGTGATAAGGAAAACTCCAGATGACGCGACTGCGTGACCCACACGGATGCGTGACAGATGCCACACACCAGAAACTGCAGAAAACGCTCCCAGCGATTTCTGAAATCCTTTTTGGCCCAGATCCAAGTCCAGAAAGCACAGATTAGAGGTTATAAAGTGGAGGAATGCATCCATTCACCAGAAGGCCTAAAATTATTCACTTTTCATAATTTAGATGTAGTTCTTAGAGAGAGAGGTTCTCTCCTCTCTCTTAGGTTTTAGGATTAGGATTCCTCTTAAAGGATTTAGGATTTCAACTCTTTCTCAGGTTCAATATTTCTTTTACTTCATATTTCTCTCTTACTTTCAGACACTTTAATGCTTTCCTTTAATTACTTATGTTACCAAATTGGCTTATGAACTCTTTATATTTTTGGATTAATTTCCTTTTGTTAAATGCAATTGAGGTATTTCAGATTTATGATTCTTATTTAGTTTTTTTTATATTCTTGGCTCTAATTGATTAACTGGAGGCTCTTGATTATTAAACTTATCGTGATTGTTTATTAATTCCTCTAATTGACTGGAATTCCACTAACTCTAGTCTTTCTTTTGGAGTTGGCTAGGACTTGGGAATCTAACTAATTAGTCCACTTGACTTTCCTTTGCTTTAGGTTAACTAAGTGGGGTTAACTCAATTCTTATAAGAATAACTAGGATAGGACTTCTGAATTTTCATACTTTGCCAAGAGTTTATTTTATAGTCATTTATTTATTTTACTTATCATTTAAATTACTTGTTCCTTACTTTCAAAACCCCCAATTTACAAAACTCATAACCAATAATAAGAACACCTCCCTGCAGTTCCTTGAGAAGACGACCCGAGGTTTAAATACTTCGGTTATCAATTTTTAAGGGGTTTGTTACTTGTGACAACCAAAACGTTTGTACGAAAGGATTTTCTGTTGGTTTAGAAGCTATACTTACAACGCAATCATATTCTTATATTTCTTTACCGATAGAAAAACCGATCGTCAAAATGGCGCCGTTGCCGGAGAACTGCAAACGTGTACCTTATTATTGGTTATTGTAAATATTTTTCTTTTAATTGTTTATTTGTTTTTGTTTTCCCCTTTTATTTCTATTAGCTACTATGAATTCTCACCCCTCTTGCTTTGAGTTTGGTTCTAAATTTGTTGAAAGGAGTGGAAGCTATAACAGGAATATGCATCAAGGTCTAAGCAATCAAAGATGGATGGAGCCAAGAGGCCCTGATCAACCCTTTAGGCAACAACACCCTCCAAGATATCATGGACGAGGACCACTCCACAATGCATACCAAGCTGATAGATATGGTGGACACCCTTGTAATTACCAACAAGCCCCACCCTGTGCTTATAGACCATCATCTCAACGTAGCTTTGAACCACCACACTCACAAGTTCCTTTTCACCATTCACCACCGTATGACCCTTATCCACCACAATCCCAATCCAATTACTCCCAAGAACCACCACATTCTTATTTTGAACCCTCTTTTCCAACCAATGAACCCTCATACCCACCCCAACCTCCAATGAAGGACAAACTTCGTGTTCTTCTTCAAGGGCAAGCGAGGATGTAAAAGGGCATACTGGAACTCGCTACTGCCTTAACTGAGGTAGTAAATATAATAGCTTCCTGACATCTGAGCACTCAAAGTACTCCCATGGCTGCATGTGGAGAATCAAAAGAGGAGCGTAGCATGAAGGAGACACTAGAAACCTCGGTTGACAATGAGGAGCATGGCTTTGTATTGGAACAAGTAGAGGAAGCCATGATAGTTGTAGAGAAAGAAGTGGTTGAAGATTTAGGAGATGCTGAACCCCATGGGAGTCGAGAACTGTAAAGGATTCTGCTGAGAAGTTCGAAATTGATGCCAAAGAGGACAGTGCACAACCTCCAAAGCATATACCTTGTGAAAAATTGGGTGGAACAGACCAAGAAGTTGATTCCATAGGAAGTGATGATCATGCATCAAGCTCTCCTAATCACAAACTCACATCCGCAACTGAACTCCTTGAGCCTGAAGAACCTTATCCAAGTACGAAGATCATGTCGAGGTAGATTTCTCTCAACCTCCAACGTATGACTTGAATGACGAGGAAGACATAGAAGACTTTGATCAGGACGCAGTTGCAGTTAAAAATTTTTGCAAAGAAGTGGAGGAATTCACAGAAGAATACAAGGGAGTAGAGCTTACAGAACCACTGGAAACACCTATCCCAAGGCCATTACCACCTAATACAAGCTTCAAGTGGGTACAATCCTTAACCTTTATCTTTACTTTTCCACTTGAATATGGTTTGCTTAAAACAGATGGCCAGCTTAGAGCTTTCTGCGGCTTTAAGAGCAAGAGGAAAATGGCTCGTACTTAGAGCTGGTGTGCAAGATTCAATAAGGTTCCACGCTTCAATTCGAAGTGCATGGATTGGTACCAAGTTCAATTGAATGGGTCTCGGAAGGCGTTTGGTCATCTTGGTGAGAATACAATTTCTAAACCGCCCTGATGGAAAAATATAGGTCAAGACAAGGGCGGATTTAAAATCAAAGTTTGGGATCCTGGAATCTATTCTGACATTCGTCACCCCGGGAACCTGAGAATCTGTTTGAAGCTGCTCAAAAGCTTTACATGCCTAGTTTGAGACCCCGGAGGCTGTTGGCATTCCAAACATTGGTGGAGATTTCTGGATGAATTTAAGCATCAGCCACCATAACAGGAAGCTCATCTAATGTCCAACTTAAGGACTTTAACTAAAAGTGCTAGGTAGGAGACAACCCACCATGGTATGGTCGTTTCTTTTTCAATTTTATTTCGTGTTGTTTGTTTTTATATTATATTATTTTCATTGAACTTGGATATTATTCTTTAGCATTGCATACTGCATAATTGCATAATTGCATAAAAAAAACCTCCCATGCGTCCGCGTCACTCACGCAAATGCGTGATCTGAAAATCGGCATAAACATCCAACGCCCAGAAATCTGGGTTGGAATCGTGCGGCTGGTGTGCATTTAGCAAAAAATGGCCCACGCGTTCGCGTCAGCGTCCCTGACGCGAACGCGTCACTTGAAAAACACTCATCCCACGCGAAAGCGTGAGCGACGCGTCCGCGTCGCGTGGATATTATGGCCCCCTAAATGGAGACAGAGAGTTGCGCTGAAACGACGCTGGAAGTGTGCGTCTAGCACAAATTTCAGCGACGCGGTCGTGTGCCCCACGCGTCCGCGTCAACTCCATTTCACCCTAGTCACGCGATCGCGTGCTCCACGCATTCGCGTGAATTCAAAATTACTAACCCCAACCACGCGAAGTCTAAACCTTGTCTGTGGTATTCCGAGTAGGATCTGGGACCCCAACCTCCAACCAGCCCTGCTCCGCCACAGCGCCGCCACTGCCCCCCAGCGCCGCCGCTTCCCCACCACCATCTCTCTGCCCTTACCTCTGTTATTACACATACCAGGTTCCGCCGAATGGCAATTTCTCTATCACTTGTTGTTATTTATTTTTCAGATTATATTCGAATTAGGCTAGTTAGAGATGCGTGTTTGTAGTGGATTCTAGGTGGTTAGGTAGCTAGGATGTGGTTAGTGGATTTAGGCCTGATAATTGCGCCGTTCTTGCTACTGGTTTTATCAATTTTGCAATTCTGATTTTGCTGTGATGATCATATTGTTCATATGCTGTTCTTTTCTGTTTCATGCTGCTGTTACACTGCTCTTTCATGTTCATATTACTCATGTGTATTTGTAGCTTTATTTTAATTTATATGAACTGCTTTGCTTGCTGTTTATTACCCGGGAACATCTAATTTTAGCCGGAATGCTGCCCAATTTTCTGCGGCTTGTTTCATTCTAATTCATGTATTGGTTTTGGCAATTTTGAATTTTGCATTACTTAGCTTTTACCAAACCAATTCATGAATGCACGGGATAGCATTCTTATTCCTTCTTAATTCCCTGGCTAGTAAATCGCATTATTGATGATTTCCTTTTAATTTTTGCTACTCTCATCTCTATTTGAATTATCATTAATAACCTGATATTTTTGCCTGAATATGAGTTGATTATTCTTTAAATTTGTGAATTTATTGTTACCTAGGAAACATTTATCATGCCACTCACTTTAATTTTCTTTCTCCTAACTCACTGATTTTCACTTTCTCACCTCTTTTTCAATCCTAACCGATCTAACTTTCAAACTTCTCTTTTTGGTTTTTAATTATTTACTTTAACTTTCTAACTCAAGGCATGATTCTGGTTTTTCCTAATTAACATGAATTCTACTTATATTACATTTTGGTTTGTGATTTTTCATCTCGGATTTCTAACTCAAATACAATCCATAATGCACATATACTTAACTCATTTCATAATTCTACTGCTCTTTTGCCACTATGTGATTCTATTGTTATTATTCTATTTGCCTACTTGTTTTCCTGCTTTTGTTCTTCAATTATATCCTGGAATTTCTGTTTTTCAAGATGTCTGACCCTCAGCGCAAAGGAAAAGGAAAATCCACCACTGGCAAAAGGAAAAGAGGCAAATCCTCTATGTCTATCCTGGACATTATGCATGATGACTCCTGGCGGGAAAAGTACTTTACCATGCAGAAGAAGGCTGACCAGCTCTTCCCTGCCAATGATCCAGTTAAATTTGCAAACAGATACTGTGAGCTGAAGTATCCAGTGTTTGCCACCTCCAGGAACCTGTACCTGGAGAGGACTCTGAAAATTCCAGAAGAACTACAGCAGTACACCTCCGAACAGATAAAACAGAGAGGCTGGTTCTTCTTGGAGAGAAACTTGATAGAGGTCAATGCTTCCTGGGTAAGAGAGTTTTACTGCAACTATTTCAAGACTTCCCTGGATGCAGTGCACCTCAGAGGAAAACAGATATTGGTCACTGAGGAAGCTATTGAGGACATCCTCCACCTTCAGCCTAAATCAGATCGGCCTGACGGTTACCAACAGGCTGAAGAGGATACGCGCTTTATGCGATTTGACTGGGATGCTATCAAGCAGAGGATAGCCCTTAATCCTAATGTCCCCTGGGTCATGGGAAAGAATACAGTAATGCCTAAGGGTATCAAGCTGATGTATCTGAATGATGAGGCTTGGCTCTGGCACCAGATCCTGAGCAACTTTGTTATGCCGAGCACTCATGAGACGGAGCTGCCTGCTGCTATGATCACCCTCCTCTAGTGTGTGATGGAGGGTAAGGACCTGTATCTTCCACGATTCATCCGGTATTACATGGCCAGGGTCCATGTCAGAGGCACTCTCCCTTTCCCATATCTGATTACTCAGCTTGGCCGTTGAGCTGACGTGCCTTGGGAGCTGGCTGATGTGAAGCCGACTGCTGCAGATTGTAAGAAGCTTATCCCTCACAGCAGGAAGTTTCAGGCTTTGGGTTACAGACCCCTATTCCTCACCGCTTTTGATGAGACAGCCACACCATCAGCTGCCCTTTCTTCATCTACTGCTGCCCCAGCTACCACCACTGCACCTCCACCTGCCTCAGAACCCGTTTACCACCTCGTGCACTGCCTATTTCAGCAGCTGGACCAGATGGAGCGCCGCAACCGACGACGATATGAGCGATCTGAGCGTCGCAACAAGTGACGCTATGAGAACCTCAAGTTGATGAGCCGATCTGGCGGTGAGATCCCCTCAGAGCCTGACACACCATCAGAACCATCTGAGGAGGAGGCGGACGAGCATGAGGAGGAGACGCATACACAGAGAGAGGCTGAGCAGGCAGGACCGGAGCAGGCTGCGTCACAGCAGGAGGAGCCACACCAGATTCAGGCCGTAGACCCAGAGATTCCTCTCCAGTCAGCGCCTCCCCTGCAGCAGATAGATCCTCCTACCCTCATCCAGTCTGCAGACTTTCAGGCCACCTCAGAGACTCCAGCAGCCCATCTTTCCGGTGATGACACTCCTTCACACCCAGCTTGAGTGAGCATCGAGGACGATGCTTTATTTTAAGTGTGGGGAGGTCGCCATCCCTGGCGTATCTTTTTGGTGAACCACTACAGACTCTTTTTATCTTATTTTGTTTATTTTTCTATATTTTTATCTTTATTTTTATTTTTTAGTACTTGCACATTGTTCTTTTGCTGTATTTTTACTTTATTTCCGCATTTTGCACTTTAGTTTATATCTTAGCCATTTAGTTTAGTTGCAATTCTAAACTTATTAGTTATAGAATATGTGGATTAATTAGTATAGTTTACCCCTTTAGCATATAATAGTTTGGTTCAATTGAAAATAAAAAGGAAGTAAACTAGAGACTTTAGTAAATTAAAACAATCCACACACCTTGTATATATAGCATAACATGTTAGTTAGTTAACAACATTTCATCAAGGAGGAACACTAAGATTTTAAGGGCCACCCTAAAATTTACATTGAGAATAATGGAAACTCTTAATTTCTACTTGCATGACATGTATAACTGATATATGATTTTTGAGCTAGAGAACACACAACCTGTGAGTCTTGAGCTTAATTGTATGGTTACATTCAAATCATAATTTTCATTCCTATGTGTTTTACCCTTCTTTTTCAAATCTGATGTTCTTTACTTTGTTTTAATCTATATGTCCAATATAGAATATAGATACATACCAAAAGATGATTGATGCCATAATTTGAATTTTTCCTCACTTACCCCAAATTAGCCTACCTTGTGCATCACCCTTGTTGGCCCCCTTGAACTTTTTAATCCCCTCTTGTTCTATAAACCACGTTACTAGCCTTAAGCAAAAAAACAAAATAAAAATCCCAAGTTGAATCCTTGGTTAGCTTAAGATAGAAATTGTGTATTGTTTAAGTGTGGGAAATCTTATGGGAACATGGGATGATAGAAACAAAGTAGGAATTTAAAAAAAAGAATGAGTTGTTGCAAAAACAAAATTTGGGAAGCATGCTCATGTGAAATCAAAACAATTGAATTACCATGTGCATTGAAAAAAATATAATAAATAAAATTTTCCAGTATTTAAATAAGGGGATATAAAAATTCTCCAAATACAAAATAAAAAGAATCAATGCACATGGGACAAAATTAAATTTAATACATGAGTTTGCAATACAAAGAGGGAAAATTTGGGCAAATAGGTTAAGAAACTTTGATTTATAAAGTATGTATGTTAGGTGAGATCTTAAACTAATCAAGGATTCGCTTATTAGCTCACTTAGCCTTATACATATGCCTTCACCTTTACCTTGGCCCCATTACAACCTTGAAAAAGACCTCATGATTTTTGTATGTCTGTATTCCATATTTGTTGATTGGTTAGATGAAGAACAAAGCTATTGAAAGTAAGGATAGAAAAAGAATAGAGTGATTAACCCAATAAACACTGAGTGACTAGAGAGTAAACACAAATTTCAGTGAGGGTTCAATAGCTCATCACCATATATCTCTGCTTAATTGTTAAGTGTCTTGCAAGTTTGTGAAATGTTTTTACCCATCTCAATTGTAAAAGTGCTTTAACATTATCTAAGGTTTGGCTATGCATATATGATTCCTTGAGGATATGAATTAATTTGACTACATGTAAGCTTTATATACAAGTGAATAATAATTAGAATTACATGATTCATTTAGGTAGTTTGCATTTAGAATAGAATGCATTGCATGAAATTCCACCACTTTACTTTACTCTTTATCTTGGATTTAGCATGAGGACATGCTATTGTTTAAGTGTGGGGAGGTTGATAAACCCATATTTTATGATATATTTTGTGCTCAATTTAGGTGATTTATTCAATCCTTCACTCACTTATTCATGTAAATTGCATGGTTTTACTTTCCCTTCCTTATTATGTGATATATGTGAAAAACATGTTTTCTATGCTTAAAAAATTATCAATTTTAATTACCCTTTATTACCATTCGATGCCGTGATTTGTGTGTTAAGTAGTTTCAGATCTCTTAAGGCAGGAATGACTTAAAGGATGGAAAGGAAACATATAAAAATGGAAGGAAAGCACAACATGGAGTTTTTGAAGAAACTGGCAGCGACGCGAACGCATGGACGATGCGGCCGCATGCCCAGCGCGAAAAGGCAACGACGCGAACGCGTGACTGACGCGGACGCGCGCCTTGAGCAGAACGCAGATGACGCGTACGCGTGACCAAAGCGAACGCGTGATAAGTAAAACTTCAGATGACGCGACCGCATGACCCACGCGGACGCATGACAGACGCCACGCACCAGAAACTGCAGAAAATGCTCCCAGCGATTTTTGAAACCCTTTTGGCCCAGATCCAAGTCCAGAAAGCACAGATTAGAGGTTATAAAGTGGGAGAATGCATCCATTCACCAGGAGGCCTACAATTATTCACTTTTCATAATTTAGATGTAGTTCTTAGAGAGAGAGGTTCTCTCCTCTCTCTTAGGTTTTAGGATTAAGATTCCTCTTAAAGGATTTAGGATTTCAACTCTTTCTCAGGTTCAATATTTATTTTACTTCATATTTCTCTCTTACTTTCAGACACTTTAATGCTTTCCTTTAATTACTTATGTTGCCAAATTGGCTTATGAACTCTTTATATTTTTGGATTAATTTCCTTTTATTAAATGCAATTGAGGTATTTCATATTTATGATTCTTATTTAGTTTTTTTTATATTCTTGGCTCTAATTGATTAACTGGAGGCTCTTGAGTTATTAAACTTATCGTGATTGTTGATTAATTCCTCTAATTGACTATAATTCCACTAACTCTAGTCTTTCCTTAGGAGTTGGCTAGGACTTGGGAATCTAACTAATTAGTCCACTTGACTTTCCTTTGCTTTAGGTTAACTAAGTGGGGTTAAACTCAATTCTCATAAGAATAACTAGGATAGGACTTCCGAATTTTCATACTTTGCCAAGAGTTTATTTTATAGTCATTTATTTATTTTACTTATCATTTAAATTACTTGTTCCTTACTTTCAAAACCCCCAATTTACAAAACTCATAACCAATAATAAGAACACCTCCCTGCAGTTCCTTGAGAAGACGACCCGAGGTTTAAATACTTCAGTTATCAATTTTTAAGGGGTTTGTTACTTGTGACAACCAAAACGTTTGTACGAAAGGATTTTCTGTTAGTTTAGAAGCTATACTTACAACGCAATCATATTCTTATATTTCTTTACCGATAGAAAAACCGATCGTCAGGTTCATATGACTCATAGGGTGGTTGATATGGTGGATATGGGTTTGGATCATATGAGGGTGTTTGGTAGTAGGGGGTTCATAGGCATATGGTGGGCTTGTTGGTAACTACAAGGGGATCCACCATATCCCTCATCTTGGTACGCACCTCGAAATGGCTCTTGACCATGGTAATTTGGTGGAGGTTGGTTGTCACGAAAGGGTCCACCATAACCATTGTCTGGGGATGCATCATAGAACGGTCGTTGCCCATGGCACATTAGAGGAGGTTATTGCCGAAAGGGTTGATCAAATCCTTGTGGCTCCTCCCATCTTTGATTGTTCCAACCTTGATGCGTGTTTTCATTATAGCGTCCATTCCCTGCAACATAATTTGAACTAAACTCATAGCGAAAGGGGTGAGAATTCATAGTAGCAAGTGAAAATAAAAACTAATAAAAATTAATGAAAATAAACTCCTAAAACTAGAAACACTAATAAAGAAACGAAAAAGCAAATATTTAGAATAACTAATAATAAGGCACACGTTTGCAATTCCCCAGCAACGGCGCCATTTTGACGAACGGATTTTTTTTTGCTAGTAAAGAATTCACAAAAGTAATCACGTTGTAAGTATAGTTTCTAAACCAACAAGGAACCCTTTCGTACAAAAATTTGGTTGTCACCAAAGCAAACCCAATAAAAATAAATTGAAGTATTTAAACCTCGGGTCGTCTCTCAAGGAATTGCAGGGAGGTGTATTTATTATTGGTTATGGAAAAATATCTTTTTGGGTTTTTGAAAGGTTGAACAAGGAATGTAAATGATAAGAAATTAAATTAATAACTAAAAAAAACTCTTGGCAAGGTATGAGAATTAGACGTCCTATCCTAGTTATCCTTATCAATTGCGATGTGAATTATTCATTGCTCCCACTTGGTTAACCTCTAACTATGAAGGTAGGTCAAATGGATAAATCAATATGAATCCTCAAGTCCTAGTCAACTCCCGAAGAAAGACTAGAGTTAGTGGAATTCAAGTCAATTAGCAACTTTCAATTATCAATCAACAAAGGAGTTTGATAACTCTAGAGTCTCCAATTACTCAACCAAAGCCAAGATCATAAAAATCTAACTTAAAACTCTCCTAAGCATTTTATCAAACACTTAGAAGTCATAACATAAAAAATAGAAAGTAATAGGGAATGTAAAATCTAAACAATCAATTGCAAGCATCAATGATAACAATTAAAGGAAGAAACAATAAGTCCGAAATACCTCAAATTGTATTAAATAGAAAATCAAGTCTAACATTAGAATTCATAAACTAAATTGGGAAAATAAATAAACTAGAATGCTAGAATAAATAAAAGTAGAAGAGAAACTAAATTAAAGGAACATTAAACCTGGAATTGAGAAGAAATAAACCTAAAACTAAGAGAAATCCTAAAACCTAGAGAGAGGAGAGAACCTCTCTCTCTAAAAACTACATCTAAAACCTAAATTATTGTGAATTGATGAATGAATGAATGATTCAATGATTCCCCCATTCTGCAGCCTCTATTCTGTGTTCTCGGGCTTGGAATTGGGCCAAAAAGGAGCCCAGAAATTGCCCCCAGCGCTTTCTGCAACTTTCTGCACGTGGCGGATGTCACGCGTACGCGTCGATCACGCGTGCGCGTCATTTGGCGAATTTCCTTGTCATGCGTACGCGTCAATCACGCGTACGCGTCGCTCGTCTTCTGCGCTAGGCACGCGTACGCGTCGTCCATGCGTGCGCGTCACTGCCAGCTTCTCAAAACTTCATTTTTCACGTTCCTTCCACTTTTTCCTGTTTTCTTTCCATTCTCTAAGCCATTCCTGCCCTATAAAGCCTGAAAACACTCAACACACAGATCACGGTATTGAATAGTAATAAAAGATAATTAAAATTAACAGTTTAAAGGCCTAGGAAACATGTTTTCAATTATATCACAGAATAAGGAAGGAATTGTAAAACCATGCAAATTATATGAATAAGTGAGCAAAGAATTGATAGAAACCACTCAAATTAGCACAAGATAAACTATAAAATAGTGGTTTATCAATATCCCCACACTTAAATATTAGCATGTCCTCATGCTAAGCTCAAGGAGACTGAAAAAGAGTGAAGGCAGAATGGTGGAACCTATGCAATGCAATCTATCTAAATGCAAGCTACCTACATGCATCATGCTATTCTAATTACTATCTACCTATATATATAAGCATACATGTGGTCAAATTGAGTCAAATTCCAAGGAAATCATATATGCACAATCAAGGACTAATTCATATCAAAACCTATTCACAATTGAGTTGAGTCAACCAAAAGAGTTCACAATCTTGCAAGACAAACAATGATCAAACATGGACATATGGAGATGAGCTATTGAACCCTTACTGGAATTGTATATACACTCTAGTCACTCAGTGTTTGGGGTTAAACCACTCAAATTTCCTCTAATCATGCTTTCTAAAACTTTGTTCTTCATCTAACCAATCAACAAATATTTAATGTACAAATGCAAACATCATGAGATCTTTTCAAGGTTGTAATGGGGTTAAGGCAAGGGTGAGGATATATGTATGGCCAAGTGAGCTATAAATTGAATCCTTGACTAGCCTAAGTTCTCACCTAACATACATATACTCTATGTACTTCTAAAATCATGCCTAGCTACCCATAGTTCCCACTTTTGCATCACACACTCATGTACCAAATATTTCTTTAATTTTATCACATATGCATTGATTATTAAACTTAGCATTGGGAAAAATTTTGTCCCTTTATTTATTTATTTATTTGCTTATTTATTTGAATATTTTTGGTTTTTTTTGTAAAGATAAATATAACATATCAATGCACATGGTGTGTTAATTGTTTTGGTCTCACATGAGTATGCACCCAAATTCCCAACATATTATCAATAAAACTCAACACTTTCTTATCAACCCAAGTTCCCACGATTCTCCACACTTAATTGATACACAATCTCTATCTTAAACTAACCAAAGATTCAATTTGAGGTAATTAATTTATTTTTCTGCTTAAGGCCAGTGATGCGGTAATATACAGAATAAATGGGGATTAAAAAGCTCAAGGTGGCAAACAAGGTTGATTGAAAGGGTAGGCTATTTTGGATAAGTGAACTAATGACAAATGATGGCCTCAATCATATGCAAGCATGTAAATACACTAAACAGTGGACATATAGAATGGAACAAAGTAAAGTCTGCAATCATAGTGAAGAAACACACGAGAATAAAATACTATGGCTAAATAATATAACCATGCAATTAAGCTCAAAAACTCACGGGTTGTGTGTTCTTTGGCTCAAAAACCATATATCCAATTATACATATCATGCAAGTTACTGAAAGGGGTTGTACTCAAATTCAATGTGAATCTTTAAATGCCTTTCCTAAAAAATAAATATATTCCTTGAAAATGTCATCAATTGACCAACATTTATTACTAAATGGATTATTGTGATTATGAAAATTAAAAGTTTTTAGTTTATTCCCTATTTTCAATCAAACCAAATTCTCATATGCTAAAAGGGTAAACTAAGCTCAATAATCCATATTTTTCTATATCACAACTAATAAACTAAAGGTGCAATTACAGCTAAATATCTAAGATATATACAGCCCAAAGTACAAAATGTAACAAAGTAAAAATAAACAAAAGTACAATAAAAGAAAATGTGCAGGTACTGAAAGGAAGATAAGATAAAATAAAATAGGATAAGGCAAAAATACAAAATAAAACAAAAAAAATAGGATAAAAGGTCTAAAATAGTTCACCAAAGATAGAATCCGCCAGAGATGGTAACCTCCCCACACTTATATCACAACATCGTCCTCGATGCTCAGTCAAGCTCAGTGTGAAGGGTCATCGCCTTCTGAAGGGTGTGCTGCTGCTGGCTCTGTGGGTAATGGCTGTGTAGGTGCCTGGGGCTCTGCCGTCTGCTCAAGCTGAGGCTCCTCGTGCTGTGTATGCTGCTGGTCTGCCACCTGTGCCTCCTCATCCTGCTCATCCTCCTCCTCCGCCTCAGAGTGCTCCAATGGTGTGTCAGGCTCGAAGGGGATATCAGTATGCCCAATCCTCATTATCAGCTTCAGATGCTCATAGCGTCGCTTGTTGCGATGCTCAGACTGCTCAATACGCCGCTGAGTGTGGCGCTCCATCTGATCGATGCACTCAAAGAGGCAGTGCACTAGATGGTAGATGGGCTGGGAAGCGGAAGATGGTGCTGTGGATGCAGGAGGTGCAGCAGATGCTGAGGGTGCTGCGGAGGATGTGGCCGCGTCAGTAGAGGCAGTCAGAGAAGGTGGTCTGTGGCCTAAGCTTCGAACCGCTTGCCATGTGGAATAATCTTTTTGCATCCGGCAACGGCGCCATTTTGACGAACGGATTTTCTGCTAGTAAAGAATTCACAAATAAGTTTTCGTTGCAAGTATAGTTTCTAAACTAACAATAATCCTTTCGTACAAAAACTTGTTTGTCACTAAAGCAAACCCAATAAATATCATAAACCGAAGTATTTAAACCTCGGGTTGTCTCTCAAGGAATTGCAGGGAGGTGTATTTATTATTGGTTATGGAAGATTATCTTTTTGGGGTTTTTAAATAAGGAACAAGAAAAGTAAATTGCAAGAAAGTAAATTAATAATTAAGAAAACTCTCGGCAAGGTATGAGAATCAGACGTCCTATCCTAGTTATCCTTATCAATTTTGATGAGAATTGCCCGTTGCTCCCACTTAGTTATCCTCTAACTATGAAGGAAGGTCAAGTGGATAAATCAATATGAATCCTTAAGTCCTAGTCAGACACTTCCTGAGCATCAGCTTGTACCTTTTCCTGGCTTCATAGAAAGACTCACCCTCTCTTTACATGAAGGTCTGAACATCTATCCTCAGCTTAATCAGCTTCTGAAGAGGAAAGAACTTGGTCAGAAACTTGTTGTCCACCTTATCCCAAGTGTACAGCTCTCTTTGGGCTGAGTATCAAGCCACTGTTTAGCTCGGTCCCTTACAACAAAGGGGAAGAGAAATAGCTTGTAGACATCAGGATGGACTCCATTAGTCTTCACAGTGTCACAAATCTGCAGAAAATTAGAAATAAACAAATTGGGATCTTCCTGCGGGAGTCCGTAAAACTGGCAGTATTGCTACACCAGAGAGATCAGCTGAGACTTCAACTCAAAGTTATTTGCAGCAACAGGGACTACAACAATGCTATCCCGTAGAAATCCAGACTAGGAGCAGTATAAGAGCCAAGTGTTCTCCTAGGTTGTGCAGGCATATTCTGAGGATTAGCGACATTGGTATTAACCGCATTGTTGTTGCTGTTGTTGAGCTCCATAGTGAACTCTTTAGCTTCTTTCTGAGAGTTATCTCTGAGATTTTCAGTGGCTCTATAAGCTCTAGCTTGCTACAGATGTCTTCTTGCAGTCCTTTCAATCTTAGGATCAAAGTCTAAAAGAAATTCTTTGTCCCTGTTCCTGCTTATAAACAGATAGAAAACAAAGAAAAGTGGGAATCTCTATGTTAGAGTGCAGAGAATTTCCAGTGAGGTATCTTGTGTAACAGAAATAAAATAAAATGAACTAATTAAATATAATAAAATTTTGAAAATTACTAAGAAAATAAACACTAAATTTAAAAATAACTGAAAAGAAAATTAATCAGGAAAAATAAAATAAAATTACTACGAGGGACACTAAACTTAATTTCAGAAATTAAGAAAAAAATTTTAACTAAAATAAAACTAAAATTTAAAAAATTTAAAGTTCAAAGAAAAATAAAAACTAAAAGCTAAAAACACCTAATCTAAGCAACCAGACAACGGTTAGTTGTCAATCACAGTCAATCCCCAGCAACAGCGCCAAAAACTTGGTCACGAAATTCGAATGTTCATAACTGAACCAGCAAATACACCGGGTCATACCAAGTAATACCTTAAGTGAGTAAGGGTCGATCCCACAAGGATTGATGGACTGAGCAACAATGGTCGAATAACTCACTTAGTCAGGCAAGTAGGAAGTTGTGTTTTGAGGGTTGTAAATCGCATTAAATAGTACTTCAGAGAGTAAGAAAGCAAACAACAGAATTGGTGTGAAATATATAAGAGGGAATAGTTAAGGTTTCGAAATTGTTTATTCTTCTGGATTAAGTTTTCTTACCAACTACTTTAATCATGCAAGATTCATTTCATGGAAAACTGTGACTAACTAAACCCTAATTCCTTAGTGATTTAGTCTCCTCTAACCTAGTTAAATGCCAATGTCTTGGTCAATTAATTTTGATTAGAGGGTTAGGTTCAATTCTAGTTTACTGGCCATAAAAATCCTAATTACCCAGATATAAGAGGATTATATATCATGTATCCCATTAAGTCTAAGTAATTAGCAATTTAGGAGGAAATTACTTTCAAGCTAGTATTCAAATGAGATAACTCTTCTGTGAATCACAAGTAATCCTTGAAACTGAATCAATACATTAATTAAAATAGAACAATAACACTACAACAATTCCGTCAAATAGCGGTGGAAATTTTGTGGCGATTTTATTTTATAAAACCGCCAGAAAATGAATAATTTTGGCACATATCGCGGCAGTTAGGAGTGGGGCTACAATCAGCCTTGTATTTAGCAGTGGTTTTCCTAGAACCGCTGCGATATGTAACTTGGGTGAATTATTATTTTACGTTTTGCGGCGGTTTTCTTTCAACCGCCGCGTTTAATTACATATTTCAATGTTTTTTTAGTAATAAGCATATGGGTATAATCTAGTTAAGTTAACACTACTTTTTTAAACTACATATGTTTAAATCATTGTTACTTAAACTCGTAACACTATTTCTAGATTCGTTTTACGTAGAAAAGTTCACAAGTTAAATAAGTTATATATGTTATGAACAAATTTGCCAATAAGATTTTCTCATTTACTATATTATCATTTAAATTTGCATTCAAACATAAATGTAAAAGAAAAAAATAAATTTCTAACGAACATAAATTAAAGTTACTCTTCTTCGAAGTTATGCCTTACTAAACATAAATCAAGAAACTTTAAAAGTAGATAAACATATAAAACTATGACCTAAATCACTAAATTAAGGGAATCAACATAACTCTTATAATAAAGGGTCAAAATTTATCTTCAACATCGTATTGACCTAGCGAAAAATACTCTGTCAAGAATTTATAGGCTTCACATTTTACAGGATCTAATATTTTATCTCCATACCATGGCTTTTTGTTCAGATTAAAGCACCTTTTCGTAACATTTTATCATCTTCTCTTTGTTGGTCTTCTAAAGTTTCATTGTCTTCTTCCGGAATCTTATTGAGATCAAACTGCATGGATCTGTCCATTCCAACAGAGGAGATATCATCTAAATTGTCTTCTGAATCAGACTCTTCCCCATCTAGACGGTTAGGAACTATTTTCCCAGAATATTCAGGTAATACTGAAAATATCAATATGCATACAATAAAATAAGTATACCCAGTAGAAGCTGAGAACTCCCAAGTCATTAGATAGTGATTTAGAAAAAAAAATGGACGATAATATGCTAAGACAATTTTAAAACTAAACGCAAATTATCGACAATTACCATCTCCCTTGTTGGTAGTTTGGGTAAATTTCTTAGACAGAAGCTCTGTAGCGGATGTTGTGCTTGCACAACATGATGAAAAGTCCTCAGTTTTTATTTGTTCTGTTCCACCATCATGTTATGTTTACTAATGTTTAAAAATAATAACACTTGGAATTGATATCGAATATTAGATATCAAGATGATCAAAACTGCAACATTAAGAACAATAACAACTAAAACAACATTAAAGATTTAACGTAAACTAACTTTTGACGAAAAAAGTCGTTGAAAGAAACAGAAAATATGCTTTTATTCATGAAAAAACACAATACATTAAATACTTAACTGCAAATAAAAAATATACAAGTTTTTTGTAACCAAAGAAAACAACGTACATGGTTGAGTTTATTTAAGTTAGTTTATGACACAAAGATCCTTTTTAAATTACGTTAACTTTCTTCATATAAGCATTATGAAACATCATTGAAATTCTTTGAAGCTTTTTCTGTGAGGTCTTCTATATTATCCTCCCTTGTCAACTGTAAATCTCCAATGTTACCTTCCGCTGACATGTTCAACCCTAGCTGTGGAGAAAAACTAACTTCAGCTTCTTCATTCTCTTCTCCCATGTCATACAAATCTCGTGGATTCACATGAACTACAATACTCTATTTCTTATCTTCTTCATCATCCACATAGTATACAAGATGAGCTTTTGATGCCAATATGTACGGTTCATCGTCTTCTCGATCACCAGTGTGTATCGGACGAGAGAAATTAATGCTGGTAAGTCCCAAATGGTCTTGTTTGATGTCTTTATTGGTTGTGGTATCAGCCCAAACACATTTGAATAATACCACTGTGAAATGGCAGGCATTTAATTCAATTCAATTATGTCCACAATTTTTTTATAATACGGAACACTATCAACAGCCACTTTATTATCACGGATGCTAGCATAACTTCTTATATTAGATGATATATATACTCCACTATCTTGGATTTTCAGCCCGTCTTCCTTTGTGATGGTTCTAAACTTAACGTTGTACGCCCCAAAACATCTTGCCTGAATCATGGGACCGCATGCAAGCAACTTTATTTCTTTCGAATGAAGCGTACTTTCCATTAGAACCTGGCACCACATAGCATTCATGCCTTATATTAAAATCGGATTTCATAAAGTACGAATTTCAGGCTAAAAACATATTGGTAAGTTTAATATTCTATCAACCTCATGCTTGAACCACCGAAGAAATTTTGCATACACAACACTGTCTATCTTAGATTGAGATCTTGTTTGAGCCCGTAATCTTCGCTTTGTTTTTTTCCCTAAATGTACTTTATGATAGAAAAGAAAATTAGTCCAACTAATCACCAAGTGAAAAGAGTTATATTCGTTTTTTAAAAATACATGTGTATACTTACTTAAGAAACAGAACCACGGCCTCACAGTTGACTAGCACATGACGATGTGCTTGATATTTTTCCATTGGAGTGAGTTCGAAATGCGAAACAACCCCTAATACCTTTCCAATAGCTTGGAACATAGTTTCCCCTAAATTATGCGTAACATCAACGGGTTGATCATCAACTCACCCTGGTCGGTTGATTCTAGTCTCAATATTATCCAAATATCTAGATCAGAAAGTTAGAATTTTCTCAGATAAATAGCCCTTCGCAATTGAGCCTTCTGGTTGTGCCCTATTACGAACATATTGGTTCAAACGACCTAGATATCTTTTATATAAATATAACATAACGCTCAGTATTTACACAATTAATTCAACTGATTGTATTATAGGGATTTATTAGCAAGCTAACCTTTCTATTGGATACATCCACCAATAATGTTGATACGGAAATAATAGATAAACATAAAGACAAGAAATCAAACTGAATAAAAAGATATATTAAAATTGAAATAGAAACAAAAATGATAGATTGAAATTGAGTACAAAGAGAATCACTCTACTTCTACCCAATTTCTTGACGCAACAAGAAAGGGACTCCTCAACCTAACTTGTCAACGCCATGGTTTGGAAATTGATTCGAAGGGACTCCTCAACCTTCTAACCAATTCCCCGATGCAACAAAAGAGGGACTCCTCAACCTCAATTGTCCACACCATGGTTTCATCACGAAACCAAAAAGGGGTTTTCAAACCTCTAAAAATTCTATTCTATGACTACAATAGCTAAGGAGGTATTTATAACCTCTTATTATGTTAAAACAAAGAAAACCCTAAAGCCCATAAACATAAGGCCCAATCTAATAATTAAATAAACAAAATAAAAATACATTAAATTCAATTGTCCACACCATGGTTTCATCACGAAACCAAAAAGGGGTTTTCAAACCTCTAAAAATTCTATTCTATGACTACAATAGCTAAGGAGGTATTTATAACCTCTTATTAGGTTAAAACAAAGAAAACCCTAAAGCCCATAAACATAAGGCCCAATCTAATAATTAAATAAACAAAATAAAAATACATTAAATAAAATATTCTAAAAATATAAACTAAAATATGTTCTAAATAACTCTTGAACTCTTCATATCACGAACATTCGAAGCACGTATCAAATGTACTGGTCCACCAAGATTTACTTCATCAACGAGATGCACTGTGAGGTGAACCATGACGGTGAAGAAGGATGGAGGGAAAGTCATTTCTATCTGACACAGGGTTTGCACAACATAATTTTGAAGGTCAGCAAGCTGCATAGGATTTATGGCTTTCCCACAAAGTTCTCGAAAAACTAATGACAAATTTGCAATCACATTGGACACCGGACTCGGAAGTGCATTCTTCACCAAAATCGAAAGTAATTATTCCATCAGAATATGACAGTCGTGACTTTTCAACCCAGACAACTTACGTTGTCGCAAACCAACACAATGAGCAATATTGCTAGAGTAACCATATGGAAAGACCACATTCTCCAGAGTTTTCAGGAATAAATCCCTCTGTGAATTTGATATCATAAATTTTGCAGCAGGATATTTACCACCTTTGCCCAGCTACAATTCAGGCCTTATGTCCATGCATTGTAAATCTTTGCAAGCTTTAAAATTGTCTTTTGATTTGCTGCTATCGTTTAAGATAGTGAAGACTACATTATCACAGACATTTTTCTATATATGCATCACATCAAGGTTATGACGTAACATCTGATCCTCCCAATATGGGAGGTCAAAGAAAACACTCTTCTTTTTCCAATGCAAGTAATCTCCATCCGCATCTTGACCATTGCATCTTTTTTTGGTTGTCACAGTTGAAATCTTCCCAAATAAAACATGCACATTAGACTGTTGTCTCAATACATCTGTTTCGGATAACTTTTTCGGTGGATCTCTACCTTCGACTTGTCTGTCAAATCTATTTCGGTCTAATCTGTATTTGTGTCCCTGATTCAAAAAGCGACGATGGCCCATGAAACACCATTTTTGACTGTTTCAGCCGATGAGGCTTAGCGTCCAAGTTACACATAGGACACGCTAACCCACTGTGCATATTCCAACCAGATAGGTTTCCCAATCCTGGAAAGTCGTTGATAGTCCACATTAGTACCGCACACATCTTGATAATGTTTTCCTCTTTGGCATTATACGTTTCAATGCCATCCCATAATTACTTCAACTCATCTACCAAAGGCTGCAAGTAAACATCTATGTCATTACCTGGCATTTTCGGCCTAGGAATAAGCGTGGATAGAATGAAAGATGTCTGTTTCATGCAAAGCCAGGGCGAAAGATTATACAGAATAAGAATCACAGGCCAGATGGAATACTTTGTGGTCATATTCCCAAAAGGATTAAATCCATCGCTCGCCAAGGCTAGGTAAACATTGCGTGGATCCTTCGAAAAGTTAGTATACTTTGCATCAAACTTTTTCCATGCTTCAGCGTCCCTTAGATGCCTCAGCAAACCATTATTATTACGTGCCTCTTTATGCCCTAACATGTCAGTTGATGTCTTGCTGCACATGAATAACCGTTGCAGTCGTGGCATAAAAGGAAAGTAATGAAGAGTCTTGGCTGCTATAGCTTTCCTATTTCTCTTCACAGGTACGTTGAGGCCTACAATAAAGTCCTTTTTAGTCTTCGGCTTCCATCTTGAACACCCACATCGCTTGCACCTGGTCAAGTTTTCATCATAACCTCGATATAGCATACAATTATTTGGACAAGCATCTATCTTGGTGTATTCAATACCCAACTTTCTTATTATCTTCCTGGCTTCATATACTGTCTTTGGAAGTTTTGCTTGTTCGAATGCGTCTCGTAGTAAATCAAGAATCATGGACATTGCCTTGTCACTCACACCGCACATACACTTAATATGATAAAGCTTCACTAAGAACGATAATTTAGAGTATTTTGAGCATCCGGGATATAACTCCTGCTCTCCATCTGATAGTAGATCGTTAAAATCCCGCGCCGCGCGACTTGTACCTTCATATAAGTACGGCAACATGTCTTCATCATCTTCGACATGTTCGATTGTTGTTGTGTCCTCACTCCCATATTGCAGCGTGAAATTGAATACCTCGTTGACCATTTGATTCACTTGGGATTTCGAATTTTCATGTACTCGTCTCAATCCAGATCTCTCTTCAATCAGCTTTTCACCATGACGCAGCCAAATAGTATATCCAGGGGAAATGACCATATCAACAGATGGTCGTATGCATCCTCTCTTGTTTGCATTAGTTGAAACCCATATTTAGGACATGTACACTTTATCATGTCATCGGAGGATGCATTCGCAAATACAAAGTCTAAAAAATTGTTTAATTTTTACCTATATTCCACACTATTCTGTGACTATGAAATTCAACTTTTATCAATATCTATTATAGTAGCAAAATATATCGAACTAATCAATAGTAACATGCGAATTACGAGAAAACAAACTTGTAAAAATTTTTATCCATCAAAACGATCCCAATATAGTTTATTGCTTTAATTAAGTTTAGCGAATTACAGTCAATATGAAATTTAGTGAGATTTGCTCAATATCTAAAATATCTTTTCTTCATTTACTACTATTTTAATGAGAATAAATGTGACCAATAATATTTAAATAAAATACAACAACCAATAGTCTTATTACAATTTTTCTATGTTTTTGACATTATTATTATTTAAAATTTTGTCTATGTACTTTAAAGAGAGAAATGTGGAACTAATGTTTTTATTAAATATTTTATTAATTCTACTTGTTTTATGTAAATTATTTATTGCGTGTCATAAAACTTGGTTGAACGTGTTTTTATTTTAGGTTAACTATTATTGATTAATAATTAAAGGTTTAATTACTATGTTGGTCTCTATAGTTTTGCGAAATTTTTAATTAGGTCCCTATACTTTTTCCTTTTAATTGAGTTCTTGCACCAATTTTTTTTTAATTGAGTCCCTACACTTTTTTTTTCTTTTATTTAAGTCCCTGCACCATTTTTTTTTAGTTGGGTCCCTATACAATTAAGCCAATTACTACTAAAAAATACTTAATTGAAAAAAAAATTTGGTACAGGGACCCAATTAAAAGGAAAAAAAGTATAGAGACCTAATTAAGAATTTCGCGAAACTATAGGACTAATAGAGTAATTAAATCATAATTAAATTAAACTCCAATAAATCTTAAATATCTTACTATTCATGGACCTTAAAATATTTTATATCACCTTGTAGGAAAATTAAAGGTAGTTATTTATGAATGAAATAATAAAATAAAGAACAACAGATGGTCATAAAAGATTTTTAATTTTTAATTTACATGTTTCAGTTATTTAAGAAACTGTATATGATACATATTTTATATAAGTATTATTTGTACTCGTACATCTTAACTTAGTTTTAACTTAATAAAATTATTAAGTATTTGTCAATTAAAATAATTTTATCAAGACTAATTTATTTAAATTTGTGTTAATATCTTTGGCTTTACTTTCTAATTTCATCATATTTGTATTGCATCTTATTTTGAGAAAAATATCTTTTAATAATAATTTGATTGAATTTAAATTATATCTTTTTGTACAACACATCCATGATACCGAAATATTAAAATGGAAACTAAGTACGTAATTGTTTTATTTGCTAAATATAAATATTAATTAAAATTTGATTGAT
>NC_029787.2:105735573-105736349 GCF_000816755.2 Arachis ipaensis | reverse complement strand
GGTTGTTTTTAAAAAATTATTAAAATTTTATAAATTATCTAAATATATGGAAAGACCCAACGAATCAAAGAAAACCCACTCTCACCACTTGAGAATAATACAGGGGAATTTAATTTTCATTTGAATTAATTAATTATTTGGTCCTATTAGCTTTCCTTTTATATTATTTTTTAACATAGTTTAATCCACTCTGACTCACCATTATCTTACTATGTGTTTGCTAAAATTATTTTTCATTCATTTAATTGTGCGACCCAATATAAATTAGAAATATAGTCTTGTAAGTTTTGCTGTTATTTGTATTAATTGTTAACACATCTAACCAGTAGAAGAATTAGTAGAATAATTAATGAAGAATTTTTTTAGTTTTTTTGGATAAAATTAATTATTATTTATTTAGCATTTTATTGTAAAATTTTGGATCTGAATTTTTAATTTGTTGTTATCAAAAAATAATAAATAAATTTTTAATAAATAAAATAGAGTAATATTAGTATTTTTAAAATAATAAATTTATCTTTTTTATAAATAAATACATACATCTTTCAAATTAACATATTATTAGAACCATTCTATTCAAATTTCAAATTATAGTAATCAAATTCAAAACATAATGTTTCTATTTCTATTTTGAAAAAAACTATAATTTCAAATCAATAAATATTATTTTACAATTAGCCACTACTTAATTTAGAAAACAAGATCCAAAATGGTATCATTTGGATTTCTCAATTATTATTTTTTTATAAAAGTTATATATTTTTTTATTCTATACA
>NC_029787.2:105734573-105735379 GCF_000816755.2 Arachis ipaensis | reverse complement strand
TCAGAAATTATATATTTTCTAATTATATATCATTTATAAATATAATTTAATATATGATAAATAACATAAAAAAATATAAGTAAGTTACCAAAATAAATGGTTTGGAAACCAATATTACCGAAATACGACTTTGATACATTGAAGACGTAAATGCAACTTTCATAAATCTATAAAATCGCGAGAGAGGTATAGCGGATTAGGTAATACACATAACTGCGAGAGGGGTATAGCAATTTATGTTATAACACACTAAAAAAGAAACCACGACACTCCTCTAGTGGTTTCTTCACAAATTTCTGATGCAGAGAATTTATTTATATCTGCCACTGCAAAGTTTGAAAAAATGAAAAGGAACTACAATAAATTGCCACAAAATTCTCAGTTTGATTGAGAAATTATTGATTTTTTTAAGAGAAATTTTTATAATTTTTTTGTGTGGAACATATAGGTTTGGAAGAGAAAACTGAGGCTGACAATGTTGTTGATGAAAAAATGGCAGTAGCTAAGGCTGATAATAGTGATGAAGAATGGAATACTTATAAAGAACTTGATTTGGTAATTGTTATTTATACTCTCTGTGATTTTTAAGTTTTTCTCAATAGATTATATCATCAATGGCTTTTGACTTTTAATTTGTGTTGTTGACTTTTATTGTAGGTAGGAGATTGTGAAATATCTCTGCCGTCTCATTCTAGTATCCTTTTATATGTGAACTCTAATCTTTTATGTTTAATACTCAACTCTCATTGTTGGTTATTGTCTGACACCGGTTTAATTTTACATATAAATTTTAATCTTTTATATGT
>NC_029787.2:105721956-105734503 GCF_000816755.2 Arachis ipaensis | reverse complement strand
AAAAAGATTATGTTATTTAAAAAAGAAATAACAATAATAATAAAAAATTCATATAAACAAAAAATAATAAGAATTTTATAAAAAATAATAATATGTATGAGAGAGTATTGGAGAAAAAATGTTATAAAAAATAATAAATACATGAATAATAAATGACACAATTGGTATATAAAAAAGTTTTTCAGTCCAACGTGAAAAAATAAATGTAAAAGAATCTTTCAAGGACTCATTTACAGAAGCTTTTTGTTAGCTTCCCCTCCAATGAAAATGACAATAACAAAGCACAGGAGATAGGAAGTGATGAAGAGTATTAGATATACCAGAAAGACAGTGACAAAAAGAATACCGATGAATGATTGCTGCTGCTATATAAAATTGGCAGATACACGTATCTCTTAAGATATTTTTTCATGTAAAGCAGTAGAGTGGTAGAAAGAGAATAATGGCAACTACATAAACCGCTATACCCCTACCATGGTTTATGCAGTTTAGGAATTCGTGGAAGAAACCGTGGTTTCTTCTTTGGTGTGTTATAACATAAACCGCTATACCCCTCTTGCAGCTTATGTGTATTACCTAATGCGCTATACCCCTCGCAATTTTTATAGATCTATGAAAATTGTATTTGCGTATGTAATATTTACAAGTTGTATTTCGGTAATATTAGTTTTTAAATAATTTATTTTAGTAACTTGCCCTAAAAGATTATTATTCATCTCTATCATTATATATAATGTGTATTCCAATTAATTTAATCGGTAAAAATTTAATTCTACTATGTAACTAAAAAAATATTACAGCTTAAACAAATGGCATTATAATAAAACTCTGGCCCACAAAACAAAAAATACAGCTACTAATAAAAAAAAACCCGAAACCCCAACGCGTCCCCCCTTCCCCTAATACTCCCTCCTTTCGTGAATTTTGTTTCAAATTTGGACCATAAACCACAAAACTTCCATTTTTCAAAGTTCAAAAGCCAACCCCCCCAAACCCCATTTCTTCAACGGTGTCGCGACCGCCGTTCGTGGTTGTCGGCGCTGCTGTGGCTTCCTCCTTCACCATATTCTAAAACCATACCCTCTCTTCTAGCTTACGTCGTCTATCCACCCATGGCGTCTCTGTCCGAGGCTTCAAGCTGCTCTGCGTAGTCTGGTCTTTGTCTCGCCGTTCACCGTCATCTTGCCGCTCGCCGTCATCTCGCCGCTCGCCATCATCATGCTCTCCGTTGAAGGTTAGTGGCATTATAATTTTAGGGTTTTGTGTTGTTTGATAGTTTCCTTTCATGCACTGTTCATTGAATTGAATCTGTTCTGAATGTGAACCTATTCAAAGGATTGATTTTGGAAAACTATTGGTGAAATTATTTCTGAAGATGGAAATGTTACTCTGCTGCTGCTGTGTTTTAATTTCTGTGGCTTCTTTTGAAATATTTATGAAAATTGATTTGACCATTTGTGAGTCTGCTGTTGTCAACATGTTTTTATTTCAGAATTACGGTGATTATATGATACTGTTTTCAATAATGCTTCTTCAAACATTTTTCTTAGCTAATTTGGTTGTTTTAATTTACAGTAAAGTCATATGTGTGTTTCATACTCTCATAATTCATTCAGTTGGTAATGTTTTATGCCAAATTTATTCTACTGGATTTTGGATTTTGGTCTTTTTACCTAATTGAAGTCTTACAGGTTGAAGAAAAAAATTACTATATTAGAATATAACAGGTTTTGATAATTAACTTTTGGAAATAATTTAATTTAATATTATTTTAAGTTTTTTTAATTTTTTAGATGAATTTTTTAGATACAAAATTAAGATATTCAATAATTATTGGTGTTATACGAGGTCAAAGTTTTAATCTTTTAAGTTCCAAGCTAAATTCCAAACAATTATAATTTTATGTATTATTTTTATAAAATTATATAATTCTGTTATCTATTTTTTTTTAATATTTATCATTGTAATGACAATTTTTTTTACATATTTAATATTTTATATATTCTAGTTTTTCTACAAATATGATGATGAAAATAAAAAAATTATGTCTTTTTTAAGAGGAAGGTTACTGCTAAAGAAAGAAAAATATATAGTGTCCAAGACGGTCTATTTTTAGTAGTGGTGAAACAGTACTTTAAAATTAATTTAAAGTTAGATTAAAATTAGAACAAGTATAAAATGGGATATCAAATAATACATATATGAGATGCAGATAAATGTTTACTTACATGATTGAAGATCCATATAACTGTCTATTGGTGTGAAAATTAAGGCCTTAAAAAAGCTGGAAAAAAAAAAACATTCATCGTGTGAAACCAAAACAATTTCATAAGACAAAAAAAATAATTAAATCCCGAAGAAATAAACCAGTCACGGAGGTGAGGTGCATAGGGAGTGCATATAATTGTTATGTAAAAACTATTTATAAAGCCCGGAAAAAAACTCTAGAGAAAAAGTTCAAAGTTGAAGATAAATAAATCTTTAAGAGAATACCACAAAAGAAAGAGAACCTGATAGTTGTGTGATGCTTGAGAAATAAATTGTGATGAAAATGTGTAAACTGATTTTATTGCTTATCAGTAAAGTTTATTAAAGATGTTTTTCTATTTGTTTGGAGTAGACCTATTTCCTAATTTTACCAAAGAATAATAACAAGGAACCTAGCGGATTTTGCAGAAGGCAAGGGGCTGCAAGAGAAGGTATGTTAATGATGTAACGATCAACTGATAGTAAACTTTTCTTATGACTCTTATTTTAGTGTTTTTTCTATTTGTTTTAATCTTTTGTTAAATTGTTGTTTTCTTAATATTTGTCTAGTAATATTATTTTTCTGTCAAGATTTGTAAAAATGCCTAGGAAACTACGGTACAACATTATACAGGAATCCCCAAAAGATGTCAGAACTAATGCCAAAACTGAGGATACTATGGTGAATGATTGTCGTTAACATTTTTTTACATAACCTTATGTTAAAATTATGTGTAACCTTCAATTGTATCATTGGGTTGTTTTGTAGGTTTTTCGTGGAAACTTACTAGTTTATTAATTCAATTGATATTCAGAATAAATTCTTTTTCTTCAATATCATTCTAAATGATTTCATATTGCCTTAAGGTTGGATCCATGACTAGAGGAGCTCAGATATCACGTGAGCAACCACGTGATAGCGCTCCTCCATTTTCGTCATCAGCTAATAGTGCTCCAGCATCCCGTATTAATGAGCCATTTCGTTCACCGCGCAATGATAGATGGCTTGCGCCGTCAAGTACAACTGATGACCCTCAAACTCCACAGAACGCACAGAGGCCCGGCATTGCGATGAAGTGGCTGATTATCAATCAGAGGATGCAGATTACGACCTAGAGGCGGATGAAGTTGGGTCATTTGAGGACCATATTGACGACTTATTTGCTGCCGATGAAGCAGAAGGTCAGAACAACGACAGGAAACATAAAGATACAGATTATTGGAAAGTTACTGTCATCGGTATACTTTTTTTGCCTTCTATTTTCGTGTTAATATTTATTTTGAAAGTCCTTTACTTCTATTTCACTTTTGTGTAATGATTATCTTGCAATTTTTTTTCCATACATTTCTTAGAGGACGGCGTGAGAAAAAGGTCTGACCTGAGCGTGAAGGATGCTATAGCACTTCCTTCCAATACAAAGATAATACTCTCATTTAACAAAGAGTTGCAACCAATTGGTCAGGCAGCTGGATTATTAAGTGATATCTTAGGGAGTTTGGGTGCTGACTATTCCCATCTCCCCATATGTGAAGAGAGTTGGAAGTATGTGAACAAAGCTAAGAAGGAACATGCATACGACATGGTAAAGGTACATCTTTTAGTTTCAACATCTTAAGCAAATTTAGTATTCAATTTTTTTTTGGGTAAGAACTTTTGCATGGGTAAATTATATTGCTGGTTAAATTTTCATATTTCGTTTTTCACATGTTTATGTCAGCATTTCTATCTTATACGTAACAGTGGCTTGTTGACCTAGATGTGAATGTTATCCTTTTTCACATTAAAGTAGCCTGTTTTGGCTATAGATATTCTTCAGATTACCAGTCTTATACTTGTTGATTGGGTTTGGTTAATGACAATTGCAAATAATTGCAACGAGTCTTTCACTATGAGGACGATGCCGGAGGAAAAATAAAACTAGATATTATGAAAATGATAAGAAAGAATTAGAAGGATACAAGACACAACTTGTATCATAAGTTTCACAAATCAACAAGGACTTTTGAGGAAAATGTTAAGCATCACCCATCAGAAATAGAAGAAAATCACTGGAAATGGTTCCTTAAATATCACCAGAAGGAAGAAACAAAGGTAACCTTTAGTATTTTTTATTATTTCCACGAAAACATACATGTGTATAGGAGTAAACAAAATGCTTTAAATTGGAGTAAGCAACTTTACATACATACTGGAAGCTCCAAAACATTTACAAGAAAAAAAGACGAAGTGATAATAAATAATTATTTGCTTTGAGATTTCGCTTAATCTTCCTGAATATGGTATTGTTATTTATATAATTGTGTCGATATCAATGTTATAGGAGAAAGTATGAGGAAGACCCGTTGGTTGAGGAGAGTTGTTTATCATCACTCATAAGAAAAAATGGCTCCTATATCCATGCCGATGCGTGTGTTGTTGGTGTAAGTAATGTTTGAAAATTTTAAACTTCTCTTATTGTATATATCGTGCTAATTTTAAATCATCATAACCCAATTTCTTGTATATATGTAGGAAGCAATTGCGAATATTGAGAGCCAAGATGAATTCTCTAAGAACCTTTCACAAAATGATTCGCTAGCACAAGTTCTTGGAAAGGAGCACCCAGGACGACGAGTTCATGCCTTAGGTGCTGGACCATGTCCCACACAAGTTTTTGGTAATGCTGCTGCACAACTGTCGGGTTCTGGTGTGCCAAATAAAGAGTATGAGAGGAGGATTGCAGAATAAACGGCTAAGATAGAAGAAGAGCAGGCGAAGAGGCAGTAGATAGAGAAGCTTTTGGGATATCTAATTCGACAGTAAGGAGACAATTTGCCAGCTGACGTTGTTGCAGAGCTGGATTATTTGGGCAGTACACCGACCTCATTGCGCACAAGGCCACCTTCATCTGGCAATCATGACCCGCAACAAAAATAATGACTTTCAATCATTGTTATTAGATACTATTGAATTTAAGTTGTTTTGGTGCTTTATGCTTATTTTCTTGAAATTTTTGAATTTTACTTTATATTGAATGATGCACTTATGACAATCTCATTATATATGTTTTGTTTGCATATATATAATTTAGTTTGTTATGTTATTTTCTTGTTTTATTTGGTTGGAAGTTCTTTAAATTAATCTATAATTAATAAATTAAAGTTGAATAAACTAACAGCTATAAAAGAGGCTGAAACTTTAATGGGAATCTAGAATTTGGCGGCGGTTTCTAACCGCAGCAAAACGGCCATCATTTTCATTTCCTTGCTATTTAGCGGCGGTTTGCAACCGCCGCAAAATTGATATGCATTTTTCGTAGCTTAAACCGCCGATATCCGTTTGCCGGCGGCTTGTCTTTTTAGCGGGTATTGAACCGCCGCAATCTGCCAGTAAGGTTGTAGTGATAATAGTCTTAATCCATAGAAAAAAAATAGAGATCTAACCTTAACCAAGGGGGTTTAGTGGCTCATGACTCAAAGAAAAAAGTAGGGTTCAGAAAATGTGAAAGTGCCAAAGAGAGAAGATCCCCTCGAAGGGCTGAATCTTTTTCCTTTTATATCTAACCTAATTTGATTTGAAACTAAAATAAAAATAATAAATTCTAAACCTTAGATTTTGTTTGTAATTAAAAATAACTAAAATAAAATAAAATAGAATAATTCAAAGCTAAATCCAACTAAAGATGCTCCATTAGTGAGAATGTGATCCAGATCTTTGGTGCTAAACATCAGATCCAGCGTTTAGCACCCTTGTGGGTAGAAAACTCCCATTCATCTCTGGCTTGCTAGCGTTAAACGCCCGCTTTAGCATTTAGCGCCCTAGTGGGCAGAAAGCTCCCTCGCGCTGTTGAGTTGCTGGCACTAAACGCCCAGGTCTGTGTTTAGCGCCAGCTTCGCAGATTTAAATTCTTCCTCTTTTCTTGCACATGAACTCTGCCAAACAGATCCAAACTTCACCAAAAATAATTAAAATATCAAAACAACTCAAAGTAGCATCTAAAGAAGTTTCAAACACTAAAATTTACTTAAAACTCATTTAATTTGTATCTAAAATAAAAATTATAGATAAGATGCTCACGTATCATACATGTAAACCTGTCACTCAGATGGACATCACTTAGGGAATCTATGGTAGATCCAAGATACCAGTAGACGAGAGCATCCTGCAATGTCTGTGGTGGAGCGGTATACTGCAAAGCATAGGGAATGGTACGTCCATGCTTGCACCACAGAACCCCAAGACAAAGAACGGCACCTCTGAAAGTTATCTAGCAGCGGGAGTCACCAGAGATGGATTGTATTATTGGACTTATCAGTCATCAGGTAATCCCCGATCATCAATAGTATGTAGCACCTTGCATACTGTCGAATGGTGAAAGGATCATCAGTATTGGGCATCTGTCGGACACGGTCCCGAAGCCACATCAGCTTCAGGGAGAAAGATTCCCTCCTCTGCGCTCCTTGCTGCTACACTACAGGAGGCCTGGCACCGAGTAGCTGCTCAACTAACTCTTAAGCCTCCGTCCTATACCATGTATGGAAGTCACGAAAGCACCCACCAACGAGCTCCCGATTAGCGCGCAGCCCGAGGTGGTACGCGATGTTCTGAAGGGTGATAGTGCACTCACCCCACGACAGATAGAAGGTGTGGGTCTCTAGACGCCAGCGCTCCACAAATGCCATGATCAGGGAGTTGTCAAACACGAAATTCCTAAGTGGCACGACGTCCTCGAAGCCAGCTTACCTCAGATAGGAGACAATGGCGTCCGGTGGTGGAAGTGTGGGACTAACTCTCTTGGGAAGAAATAGGCGAGGCCTCTAGTAAATAATTAAAAATACGAATCAGGAATGTGTAAACCTATAAAGCTATAAAAATTTCAAGGTAAATAATCCTACCAACAAACATTAACATAACAAATTAATTTGAATTATAAGTAAACTAATTTAACAAATAATTACATTCATCTAAATTGTAAATTCATTTAATTAAAAATATTTACTTAAGTAATGAATAACTAAATTAATAAATGTCTGTATAATTTAATTTAAATAAAAAGATCTAAATAAAAAATTCGTAACTAAATTAATAAACGTGTATATAATTTAATGTAAATAAAATTAATTAGTTAAATAATTAATAACAACATTCATTTCTCATCTCATAGATAACCTAGATTATGTAAAAAAATTTACTTAAATAACTAACAAGTACACCATCAACTTAATAACTTAATTTAAGTCTTAACAAATTTAAATTGAAAAACCAGTTACTTAAATGTTGACTAAATAGAAACATTCACATCTTCTTACATAATTAAGTTTGCCATAAATTTCTAATAACCCTATTTTAATAACTAAAGTCATAAAAATATGCTGAATAACCTACATTAAAGGAAAACAATTCTAAATAAATATTTAACTACCAAATCTATGTCAAAGTATGCTTAACATCACACCGTATCATTTAAATCATTCTTAACAATATATTCACTTTCCTAACATATACTGCATACTACTTCTATAAAAGTATCCTAACTATGGCAACACATCTATGTTTTAACATAAACATAAAACGAAGAACAACACCAACATCAAATTTGGCTGCCCCCGCAATATGCCACGTCGTGTTCAGTCGGTTGATCTTCGCATCGTGATTATTGGCGCATGCCATAATCTTGAAGTAAGTCGTAAATTTGATTAGAGAAGGATAAAAGTGGGAGAAAAGTTGAAGAAATGGATGGATTAAGGTACAAACAGCCACTGTAGACGAAATGTTTATATATGGGCATTGTCTAGTCTTATTTTGTTTACAGTATATACGAAATAAGAGCGTTACACACCATGTGTAAATTCCAAGTAATTAGTGACTAATTAGTTAATAAATTAATTATTAATCAAATAAATTATGATTTAGTGAGGTAGAACTAATTAAAATATGAATTTAGACACTAATTTTAAAGAATTTGGCCCAAGATTGGGCCGAACCAAGAAAATCGGGCCCAAAATAAGCCCAAGGCCCAACCCATACTTCACTAAAACAATGAGCTCAGCTCATTCTTTTTCTTCCTCATAGAGGAACCTGTGGAGCATGCACGGAAGGGGAAGAACACCTTTCCAAATCCAAACCTTCACTTCCATATTCAAATCCACATAACTTTTGATCCGGAGCTCTGATCGCCGCACCGTTTGCAGCCATGCATCCATAGTAACGAGCTCTACAAAGCCCAAAACATTGAAAGGTGAGGAAACCATATTCTCAGCTTCTATTTTTCTCTTCTCCAATTCAAAAATTTGGTAGTTTTGAGTGTTAAGATTTTGTTGAATGTTGATGTTTAAGAGCATTTTGACCTTGTGAATTTGTTGGGTCTTGCTTTAATTTTGTTTTGGTAAGGTAAGACAACTTTAACCCTAGTGAATCCCTTGATTATAGGTGTTTGGGTATTGAAATTGGAATATGAATGTGATAATATGTGTTAGGTAATGTATATGTGATATTGGAACTCATTTGAAGAGATTGGAAGCTTGTCTGGGCCTTGGGTGTTGAGATTTCAATGTTGGAGGCTTGTGAGCTTGCCTTGTGGGTTGTCCTGGGTTATACGTGGAAATCGATCAATGTATGGTTTCATTTTCTCGTAATTAAAATATAATGTGTCGTAAAAACGTAGGTTAGTTGACCGTAAGATAAGATTTGAATTATTGATGATGTTAATGATTGAGGTTAGTTAATATGTATGTTGGTTAGTAACCTTGAGATGGGAATTGATGCTATTATGAATGATGTGTTAAATTTTGTATATGCGGTTGGAAAGTGATGATAATGCATATGATGTTGTTTGATGTTGTCTTTAAGTGAAATTATTGAGAAAATGGATTATAATTGTGAATGATGTTCATGTTGAAGAGTATATGATTCGTACATCATATTGATTGGTATATGCGTAATGGTTGATGAATTTGAAGTTAAATATTGTGCTTATATGGATACTTGATGATGTATAATTGAATATTGATGAATTGGGAATATTGGATTGGAAATTGATGAAAATAGAGAATTTGGTAGGATATAGATGTAAGGAGGAATTTGGGTAATGTTTAATGTTGAATTGGTATGTTTTAGGGTTGGTCTTAAAAGGTTTGGAATTGGTAAGTTTTGAAAATAGAGGTTTGAGGGTTTTTGTGTAAAATTGATTTTTGGCCGAACTTCGGTGAGCCATAACTTGGCTTCCGGACCCCCAAATTGATTCAAATTTGCTTCATATAAAAATTGGAGCCGTGAAGTTCATGTCGTTTGAAGAACAGATGAAAAATATTCTAAAACAAAAAAGTTATGCGCGTCGGAAGTTTGGAGTGCAAAGTTGAAAATTCTGCAGTATTATGCATTTTTGCTGTTCTGCATAACTTGCATACGCGACCACTGCACACGATGTGACCAACCTATTTGGGTTGGGTATCTTGCGTATGTGATCAGGGTGCTTACGTACACGAGCATCGAAAATTGTACGCCCACGCGTACGCGTGACCTTTCAGAATTGCACTCCCACGCGTACGTGTGGTCTATACGTACGCGTAACTCCTGTTTTCAGCAAAATAAATTTTATGTCTTAAAGCTTAGTTTTGAACCTCTAAACCTCTATTTTTACCCTTTTAGCCTCTAAATCTTAGTTGTATATTGAGTGGTGAGAAGAAGGTAGGAAGGAGTGGTAACTTGGAAATGAAGGAGGTTTGGAACATGAATAAATGAACGAGTGAATGTAAAGGAAAATAAAAGAAGAATTATTACTGAAATATGATTGATGATTAATTGAGGAAGCTTGAAAAGGTGGCGAGTATGCCGGAGATGCATATATGAGTAATGAATGAATGTAGTAAATGAATCATGAATGGAAAATGTTGGACGTGAGTATACTTGTATTTTCTCTCTGGTTGTAAAGGTGACAGGGCACAAATACCCTCTAATGGTGACAGGGTACAGATACCCTCTAATGGTGATAGAGCACGGATTTTCTCTAATGTTATTAAGGCACAACAGAAAAACTGTGCCCGGGTTAGCTACCGGACACGTCGGGTTGGCTATATAACCGACAGATGAGACTCATCAGCCACTAGGACAAGCATGCATCATATGCATCTATATGTTTGTTTGGTATGCCTTGTTTGGATTGCCTAAGTGATTGCATAAATTATTTGCTACCTGATTCTGTGTTGTATATGCTTTCTATCTGTGATTTTCCTTGCATGCAATAATTGTGTTTGTAACTCTTGATTCCGGTGGTGGTTAGGAGGTTCAGAGGAGTTGGATAGGGGAATTTTAGATAGACTGAAGACCCTTAGCTAGTTGCTTTTTTCATCTGATGGTTTAGTTATTTATAAGACTTAATTATATGTCAGAAGTTCTAGGATTACCTTCGGCTTTCCTGGGACATTATATGTTAGATATGTGGGCACTGTTACCATACTGAGAACTCCAGGTTCTCATCCCATACAATATTGTTGTTCTTCAGATGCAGGTTAAGAATCACCACTCTGTATTCTGGAAACTCGGATGAAGCGAAGAACTCTTAGAACTCAGGGACATATTTTGGTTATATTTATATATGTATGTAGATTCTCCACCTTGTATTTTTTCCCTCCTAGAGGTTGACTTGGAGAAATGGGTGTTTTGTCATATATTTAGGATTACTCTTTTGGGTTATATATATGTATATGTATATATTTGCTTTGGCCGGTTCTAACTTTGTGAGCCGAGTCAGAAGCCTTGTTATCTGTATCTTGAAACTCTCTAATCCTACTTCATTACGTTATCGCTTCGTGAGTGTTGCGCTTTTCGTTTTACCACCTTTGTTTTGACTTTTCTTCAAAGGCTCCTAGTTATAAAATTTTTCAACTATATATATATATATATACTTTTAGAGGTCGTAATACCTTGTCACCTCAACTTTATGACTTAAGTATAAGACTCTGTGTGGTAAGGTCTTACACCATGTGTACAAACGTGATACATCCATGTCGTTTTGTGCCTTATTTCGTTTACAGTGTAAACGGAATACATGGAGTATTATTCTATTTACACTGTAAACGAAATAAGACATAGGATATATTTTGGTAAAAATGTTACAAATTGTCTATTTTGGTAAATAGAATATTTATTTTATTTATTTAAAAAAATCCCGATCAAGAAGTTATTGGATGGGCAATAAGCTACTTGATCTTCTTAAAGATGAGTATAGTGAGTTCTAAAAACATCCTTGTTAGGAAAGAAAATAACTTCAAATGCTTCTGTAACAATATTTTTCACAATCTACAATCTAGATCTGATGAAGTAAGCCAATTTCGACATTTTATACCAAATTATCAACTTAAAACATTTGAAAACTAGGAAATGATTTCAATGGGCTAATTAGAATTTTAGAACTTAATGATCCATATAAAAAATATAAAATAATTTTATAAAATGTATATATCATCCTTTTTTATATCTTCTTTTCCATTAAACATCTTCTATGATAATGCTTACTGCTACCGTCACAAAAGCATCAACATCACCATTAATGGCAAAACCAGCACCATCAATGGTCTCTCTTTTTTTGTAAAATTATTCTTGTTGTTATGCATCTAAACTTTGAACTAAATCATTGTCTCTCTTTTGCATTTTTCACCCAACACACTCTTGTGAATTTGGGCATTTTCTTCGTCTTAAAACTCTTTTTTGGAGACGTTAAAGCTGCGCAACAGAAATTGACATCATGGTGCCCTTCGACAGCGCTGTGATGCCTGTGCCGAAGAGGGCAAGAAGATGAACGGGTCCTTGGCTCATGGTAGAAGTTGCAGTGATAGTTGCCGCGGCAAACTCGATGGATGTAGGTTTGCCAACGGCAATAGTGGGTGTTGGCATGAACTTTCCTCAGCCATCGAAGGTGTTATCGCCGTGAGCGGCGACGTGGTTTTGGTGGTTGGCGGCACAAACTTGGTAGTCTTCAAAATTTTGGAGACTCATCTCCAAATACTTGTAAAATTTCATCATATATTTAGCAAAATAAAGACCGATTGTGTAGTCTAAATTGAAGTTTCAATTGCAAGCATAAACTCTTCATAAGTCATGATCTACTACACTTTGTTTTGTAAAAAAACACTCTTAGACACAATTTCATAAGTTGTTCAACACATTGTATGAAATGATACTTGATTCAGATGAACCCAACTTCTGAATGATGACCTACAAGAGGTTTTTTGGTGGTGGTAGAAGTAGTAATGATGTTTAGAGTGAGATAGAAAAAAAAGAAGAAAGGATAAAATTAGAATTTTAAAATTAAACTATTTTTTA
>NC_029787.2:105717017-105721565 GCF_000816755.2 Arachis ipaensis | reverse complement strand
ATTCCATAGCTATTGAATAATTCAAAACTTGGCAAGCCATAAGTTTCTTTTTGTACAAAAATGTTACGTGGATATTTTAACAATATTTTTTTACATGAATATTACATTGTGAATCATTAAATAGATTAATATGTTTAACCAATTATATTTGATTGAGCTATCTAACGGTTTAAAATGTATTTTTCTTGTAAAGATATTGTTTCGAGAGTTACCTAAAACTGGGTTGCTTTTGGGCCTGAACATGAAGTCCAGACTCCTTTTGAGTAGCGTCCAACTTCTGTTGGTGCCGAGGTGCTGCCGTCCGAATTCCTCGTGAGGAGGTGGGAGTGATACCTGCAAAAGACTCTGATGCTTAAGTTAGCAAGTGTTTTAGTAGGCTTTTTGTAGATTGAGTTCTGCATATACCTGAGGGTGTCTGTGTATTTATAATAGAATAGATAACCACCCTTTAGAGTAGCTCCACCTTTTATGGTGGATGACCGTTTCCTTTTTCTAAGGAAGTTGTTGAGATATTCTTTCTAGATGAGTGAGAGATATCTTAGGAGTCGATTACTTACTTGGGTAAGTGGGGCCAGACTCTTGTTGCGGTGTCTAACCTCTATGAGATCGAGTGGGTGTGGATTGAGTTGTTGGATCTCTTAATTGGGACTATTCATTTTGGGCTGGCCATATTTCTGGGCCAAGGTGTGAACAGTATCCCTGCTTGATTTCAAGCTTTAGTGAGGTCAGGCTCAAGCATTTGTAGCTTAGGCCAAGTTCTTATGTGTTAGTGCATCACGTCGAGCACGCCACCTTCCTATGGGTTAGGTCGGATACTCGACGTGTTTTCGCGAACTTGTAGCATCACGTCTTTTCGTAGTCAATTACATGCTTCTCTACTGTTATCTTGATAACCGTGCACGTTATTAATGAGGTTAGGTAAAATACTCTTTATCCTTAGAGCCTTATGAATACTCAACCCATCTTTCTCTTTCTCTTTTTTTATTCCTCTTCAGAACATTTTTCTTCATTTTTCTCTCAAAAAAGCTTTTCATCTTCTTTGTTGTGTTCGTTTCCACTTTTTTAATATTTCTTTATCTTGAGATTTCGGAGGCATTGCTTGTGCTTTTTTGGAAGGGAACGTTCGTGTTTTGTAGTTTGTTGGCGCTCTCTTAATTTCGCCCTCAACCAAGGTTGGTCCCTATTTCTTTTTCTTTTATTTTTTGCATTTGTTTGGTGTGCTTCTGGTACCGCTTCTTTAGTTTTTTTTGTTGAAAAAATAATATTTTGATGCTCTTTGTCTGATTATTCGATATTCTCTTCCTTTGTTTTGAGAAGTCTGTTCTTTTGTTGTAAATTTGAATGTGGGGTTTTGCTTTGTGATGCCCCCAAATGATGCCATTTTATATATCGAAGATGGCGCTATTTTTACCTTTGGTAATGTATTTTTTGTTTACGCAAGAAGTTTTGGGAACTGTAAAGTTCTTCTTTGTTGTTGAAGACGACTCGACCTCTTACGACTTTGTCTTGACCAGTAATATTGTTTTGCCTAGCCTGCCGACTTGTAGTGACGATTTTTCTTTTGTTGTATTGTAGGTATAGCTTTATGTCTTGATTAGTAGTTCTCATCATGTTGTCTAAAGTCCTATCCGACTTAGATTGGGCAAATATTACTGTACTTTCTGTTGTCCCTGTAATCGATAATGAGTATGATACTTTTTGTAGACAACATAGGATATGTAGAGAACGGGAGGATGAGAATAAGTATGAGGTTATAGTTTCTAATCCTGAGGAGAGAATCTATTTCTCCTGACTTAACAAGTCGGAATGTCATTTTATCTACGTGTATGAATGCTTTTTCACTAAGTTAGGAGTGAGCCTCCCTTTTACCGATTTTGAGTCTGAAATTTTGGGCCTTTGTAAAGTTTTTCCTTCTCAACTCCATCCTAATTCCTGGAATTTTCTAAAATTTATCAACTAATATGTTAGGAACTCGACTTGCCTTTGTCTTCCAAGGTCTTCTTCTACCTTTTCCAACTGACAAAACCCTTTAGTTTTGAAAAACAAGGTTGGATCTCCTTCTGGGCTATTCAGGGAAGGAAGGTCTTTTCCATTTTTGATGATTCTTTTCATGATTTCAAAAATTATTTATTCAAAGTCCAATCTGTTGAGGGTATCTGATGCGAGCAAATTCGTCGGTTAAGAATTCCTTCTCGGTAAAGGAGAAATAACCTCGTTGCAAGTATAGTTCTCAACCAATAAGTAATGTTCGATCAAAGTTTACAATTTCTAATCTAAACTGAGAGTCTTTCAAACCTCAGGTCGTTCTCCCTAGGATGCAAATGAAATGTTACGCGTTTGGTTGTTAAGAGGACAAAAGGGTTTTGAATTAAAGAACAAAAGATTAAAGGAACTTAAGAAATAAAAGAACTAAGCAATGATCAAAATTGAAAGTAATGCAAGCAACAAGGAATAAAATCAAAACTAGTGAAAATTCTATAAATGCAATAAAGAGCCTTGACTTGGGAATGAGGATCCAAGGAATCCTATCATCGCCATAACCACAACTATGGTAATTATGATGAGTCAATCTCGCCTAGTTAACTCTAACTATCGAGGAGTAAGTCAAGAAAGCATAATTGACCTTAATCCATAAGTCCTAGCTAACTTACCAAACTAGTTGATAAAAAGCTAGCGTCAATGGAAACAAGAGTAAACCAACTACCCAAGAATTACCACTAAATGTCGGACATTATGACTCTAGTATCCTAGGAACTCAAACCATAAGCCAATGTATGAAAATATACTCAAAATCTAGAGTTGGCAGTTTCACAAACACCTTGTGTGCATGAAAGTAAAACATGGAAAATTGCAAAGTAAAATGGAAAATTATAACCAACTACCAACAAAACTAAACATAAACAAGCAATCAAACATAAAGGAAGCATGGAACATAAAATTCATTAATCAAAACTTCAAGTAACACAAAATTGCAAATATGAACAAGTAACTTGAACCAAAAAGAAATGCAAGTAAAGACAATGTAATTAAAGAGGAAATTGAGAGTACTTACAATTAAAGAAGTAAAAATCCAAAATCAAAGCTTGCTATAAAATGCTACAATGGAAATGATAAACCCTAGGAGAGCTCTCTACTCTACACTACTCCTACTCCTAATATTATGAAAAACTATGTAAAAATTTATGCTTCAATTCCTCCCCTTGATAAGTGTTGAAGTCTTCTTTATATAGCACTCCAAAACAGCATTTCAGCCTTCAAAAAATGAGCCAAGGGCCTCCAAATTTGCGCAGCACGTGTTTTATTAATACAATCACGTGCAGGGACCTGTGCGGATGCACAGACGTGTGCGTCCGCACACTCGGCTGAAAATTGACCTGTGCCTACGCACAGTTGCTTGTATGACCACACACATGGAAATTCTTGCTTGTGCGCACGCACGTAGGGCTGTGCACACGCACACTTCGCTGTGTATACTTTTCCCTTATTTTCTTCATGTTTTCTCTCTTGTGCATGCTTCCTTCCACTTTTGACCATTCATTCTTGCCTTCAAGGCCTGAAATCACTCACAAACCATATCACGGCATCGAATGACATAAAAGTGGAATTAAAAATTACTAATCTAAGCATTAAAACGTATGTTTTCACATTTAGAATCAAATTAGGGATCAAACACAAAAGTATGCTATTTTGGTGCTTAAGTGTGAGTTCATGTGCTAGAATCCATCCAAATTGAGTCAAAATATACCATCAAATATGGACTCATCAGTATCCGAGCTTTTTTTCTAAATGAAAGAGATGAACCCCTATTTAGCTTGTATTGGGAAGAACACCACGTTATTATAAAATACAATCTTGACGACTTATATCAAGTAGAGGAATGTATGGTTGCCTTGTTCTAAGAGTGTTGGGGCTGAGCTCCTAACCTTGATACCAAAAAATTTTTGATAGGAAAGCCGAGCTTCGTTTGGGCCCAGCTAGGTAGTGTTTCTTTATATCTTGTAGTTGCCTTTGTTGGTGTTTTAGATTTTGTTGCGTAACGTTGATTAATTGGATTTTGCAGAAGAGATGACTGGTGGGTCGGACGCTCTGAAAACTCTCCTCCAAGCTAAGAAAAATGCTGCTGCTGCCCGAGTTATCCAGTTGAAAGAGACTGGGAAGTCGGACGACCTCTCTTCCTCTTCCAAGTTGGACTCGGGCCCTTCTTCAACAGTTAAGATCCTTCCTCATCCCAATCCTCCTCCTTTTACTTCTCCTGCTGGCTGTGGCCCTCAAACTATTTCCCAGTACCTCCTTTTCCTGAACCAAAACCCAAAAAGCAAAAAATGTCTGAATTCGGAAGCGTATATGAGCTGGGATTTGATAGTGTGAACTTTTGTGAGGAATACATCCTGCCACATAGTTTTATTATTATGGATGATATTTCTATAAAAAAACTATCTCCAAGTATTGGCCCGAGGTAGAATTCAGACAGTCGGCGTGTGTTTTGCTTTGCTGAGAGAGTTGGAGAAGACCCCTCTTAGTGACACTCAATGAACTTTGATAGACCTA
>NC_029787.2:105682618-105715829 GCF_000816755.2 Arachis ipaensis | reverse complement strand
GTGTTTGTTTCTGACCTTACCAAATCTCGAGAGAAGGTGAAGCAATCTGAAGCCGCCTATGCCATCGTAGAAGGTTTAAAGAAGAAAGTTGAGGAAAGTTACACCCGAGTTTTTCGGGAGAAGCTGGACTTAGTGGACGAGGTGGCCAAGTAAAGGGGAAAATATGTGAATCTGGAGGAGTCGGTTGCCTAGCGTATGGATGAAATAGCCAAAAATTTAAAAGCTCAATTCCGGGTTATTACATCCGAGGTGGAACTTTTCCTTATTGATCTCAACATGGTCATAAGATCGTTCCCCCATCCCAACTCGGATGGATGAATATTTCTCCTCTCCAACTTAACCTGAAGAGACCCTCTTGACTTCCTCGATTCAATCTGAAAAAGCTTTCAACATGGCTTTTGGCGACAAAAATTCCCATCCTTAATTTCAGTGTGTAATATTTGATGGCCTGACTTGTGGGTCTTTGAGAATAATTTCATTTTATAATAACTGTAGTTGAACACTTTCTTATTTTGTGGTGCTACTTTAAAATTTTTTTCCACAATTTTACTTTGTGGAAACATTTATATGAATTAATAAATGTCTTCTTAACATCCTTTCTGGGATTGCATTAGTTGGCGTAGCTACTTTTGTGTTGCAGTAGCTTTGTAACTAAGTAAAAATTTTGCAAAGTTACTGGATGACTCTCTTTCTAACCCGACTTGGTTGAGTCATTTTACGAGGTCTGATAATATGTTTTTTAGATGTCGGCTGATATAGGTCAGACACTCTATTGGACCTTTCTTTTACTAGGTCGAGACAGTGTTTCCCTTATTTGGGAAACTCTTTAAATTACATACTGATTTTTAAGATTCGGTTTTATCAAGTTACGTCTGCAATTCGTTTTATGCTTGCCTCTTTTATTGACTTTTAAGTGTCTTTTAACAAGGTCAAGCCACGATCTGCTTATGTAACTTCTTACACTAATTTGGACTTCGTCGCTTCATCTAGCCGACCATTTAGGTTAGGCAATGATTTTTGCGCTTTTTTGAGCGTAAATTAGTGGGTGTTAGTAGAACAATCAATGAAATAATTTGATTATCATTAAAGAAAAAATGGTGTACATAAGCTATCCTGCTACTAAGAGTTTTCTAATGTTAACTCCTATCCCTTGCTATGTTGCCTCATTAAAACTCCCTTTAGATTTTTTGGGAAAAAACCATAAAGTCGAAAAAAAGAGTACGCCAGGAAGCGAGGTGTTTCTAGCTGTAGTATCTTTTCAAGTTACATGCGTGCCACAACCTTGGAAGCTCGTTTTCCTGTAGATCAGACACTTTAAAGTATCCCTTTTCCAAGATGTCAATGATCTTGTAAGGTCCTTTCCAGTTTGTAGCCAACTTTTCTCCACCCAACTTCTGTACTCTGATGTCATTTTAGATTAGTATAAAGTCGTTTGAGGAAAAGTTTCTTCTGATGACTTTTTTGTTGTACCTTAAGGCCATTCTTTGTTTCAATGCTTCCTCCTTTATCCGAGCTTGTTCTCAGACTTCTGGAAGGAGATCGAGTTTTGCCCTTTGAGCTCGGACGTTTCCCACATCATCATAGAATCTAACCCTTGGGGATTCTTTGTTGACCTCTATGGGAATCATGACTTCTATGCCATAGGCAACTCAGAAGAGGGATTCTCCAGTTGTTGAGTGGGGGGTTTCCAGTATGCCCACAACAGTTGAGGAAGCTCCTCGGCTCATGCACCCTTTGCGTCTTGTACTCGGTGCTTGATCTAAGCCAATATGACTTTATTAGTAACTTTTGCTTGTCCGTTGGCTTGGGGATGATCTACTGATATGAACTTGTGCTTGATTTTGGGGCTTGCTACCAAGCTTTTGAATGCGGAGTCAGTAAATTGAGTTCCATTATTCGTAGTGATGGAATGTGGAACTCCAAACTAGGTAACAATGTTCTTATAGAAAATTTTCTGACTTCTTTGGACTGTGATAGTAGTCGATCCCAACTATTAGGTGTTTTACCTGCCAGGGTGCTAGAAGGAACGGTCCGAGTAGATCCATCCCCCATTTGCAAATGGCCATGGTACAGTGACGCTAATGAGTTCTTCTGGAGGTGCCATGTGGAAGTTAGCGTTCTTTTGGCAAGGCAGACATTTTTTTGATGAAGTCGGGTGCCTCTTTTTGTAAGGTCCGCCAAAAGAAACTATCCCAGATCACTTTTTTACCTAGTGAGTGTGCTCCTGGGTGATTTCTGCAAATGCCGTTGTTGACTTTCTCTAGGACCTCATTAGTCTTGTAGGTTGGGACATACTTTAGTAAGGGTATAGATATTCCCCTTCTATAGAGGACATTGTGAACTAGGGTGTAGTTTTCTGCTTCTCTTGAAATGCCTCCTTGCTTCCCTTTCTTGCTTAGTAACAATATCAAATTTGAGATATTCGATAATAGGGGCTATCCAACCTAAGCTTAGATTGGAGAAAGCCAATGTGCCCGACTTGTTGACTTCCTTGGTTACTGATTGTGTGTGGAGAGTTTCCTGGATGAAGCTCCTGTTGTTGCCCCCTGGCTTGGTGTTGGCCAGTTTGGAGAGGGCATCAACTCAGGTATTGGATTCCCGAATTATATGTCAGACTTCTGCTTCTTGGAATTGAGTTAATTATTCCCGTGTTTCTTCCAAGTACTTTTTCATTCTTGGATCTTTAGCTTGGTAAGCCCCAGTTACTTGAGAAGTTATTACTTGAGAGACACTGAACACAATTAATTTTGTTGTCCCGACTTCTTTGGCTAACCTTAAGCCAACAAGCATGGCCTTGTACTCTGCTTGATTGTTTGAGGCTAAAAACTCGAATTTTAATGAAAGTTTTATCCGAGTTCCTTCTTCATTCTCCAGAATGATTCCTGCCCCACTTCTAACTTTGTTGGATGATCCATCTACATATAAGTTCCAGGTCGTAGGGTTTCCTTGTGCTTCAGTGTATTCTTTCAAGAAGTCAACCAGGTATTGAAATTTGATTGCCGTTCAAGTTTCATACTTTAAGTCGAACTCGGATAGCTTTATTGGCCATCGTAGCATCCGGCCTACGATATCCGTCTTCTGGAGGATGTGCTTCATAGGTTGATTAGTTCGGACCTTTATTGTATGATCCTAGAAGTAAGGTCGGAGCCTTCTGAAGGTGAGGACAAGGGCATATTCAAACTTTTCTATCTTTTGATAGTTTAGTTCTTCCCCCTTGTAGGGCCTTGCTAACAAAGTAAATCGGCTACTGTCCATTCTCATCTTCTTGGATAAGAGCAAAGGCTATGGCCTTACTTATAATTGCCATGTACAATATGAGCTCTTCCCACTAAACAGGTTGGGTGAGGATTGGTGGCTGACTCAGGAAGTTTTTGAAGTCTTGAAAAGCTTTCTCACATTCCCGAGTCCATTCGAATTGACATCCTTTCCTAAGTATTGAAAATAGGGGTAGAGACTTCAGAGCCGATCCTGCCAAGAACCTGGACAAGGCTGCTAACCTTCCATTTAATTATTGGACTTCTTTTAGGTAGTTCGGGCCTTTTCATCTCAAGTATTGCTTTGCATTTGTCCGGGTTGGATTTGATGCCCCTTTGGGTGAGCATGAAGCCTAAGAACTTCTCGGTCTCTACTGCGAATGTGCACTTTGAGGGATTTACTCTAGTAAAGCTTGGGCTTGCTATTCAACGACTTGCGCTCTTTCAAGACCAAGATTTTGTCATTTTTGTTGAACAGGTCGTGAGCCCAGGTAGACAGCGAGCTTATGACTCATGAGGTCGGGGTGTATTCCAAGCATATCAGAGACCTTCCATGCGAATAGGTTAGAATTTTCTTGTAGGAGTTTAATGAGATCTATTTTCAATCCCTTGTCCAGGTTTGCTCCTATGCTTGTTGTCTTTCTGACTTGATCTCCGATTTAAACCTCTTAGTTTTTTCATCAGGTTGTGGCCTTAGTTCTTCTCGTGCTCGGATGCCACCGAGCTCAATGATGTTGACTTATTTTCCTTTAATACCTCCCCGTAGGTTCAGGCTTTCATTGTAGCATTTTCATGACAACCTCTGATCTCCTTTTATGGTAGCAGTTTCCTCTGAAGTCCGAAATTTCATGCAGAGCTGAAGAGTTGAAATGACCGCGGTGAGTCGGTTCAAGATTGTCCGACCTATCAGTGCATTGTAGGTTGATCCTACATCAACCACGATGTAGTCTATACTTAAAGTTCTGGACTTCACACCTTTACCAAAAGTGGTGTGTAACGGAATGAAATCAAGAGGTTGGATGGGTGTGTCTCTTAACCCAAAAAGGGTGTCGGGATATGCTCTCAGCTCTTTCTCTTCTAACCCGAGCTTGTCGAAGGCATGTTTGAATAATATATCGGCCGAGCTTCCTTAATCTACCAGAGTTCTGTGGAGGTTTGCATTGGCGAGTATCATTGTAATCACGACGGGATCGTCATAACCGGGGGTCACTGCTTGAGCATCCTCTTTGGTGAATGAGATTGTGGGTAAGTCGGGAACTTCAAATTCTTCTTTGACTTAATAGACTTCTTTCAAATATCTTTTACGAGAAGACTTAGTTACCATGCCTCTTGCGAATCCTCCAGCTATCATATGGATATGTCTATCGGGGGTTTGTGGTGGCCGAACTCGTCGACCCCTGTCTTCATCGCCTCTCTTCCTTTTTCTCAGATCATCAGACCTTTCTGCAACGTATCTTTCTAACGGATCTTTTCTGGCCAGTTTCTTTATCACATTTTTAAGTCGTGGCACTCATTGGTTGAATGCCCATATAGCTTGTGATACTCGTAATATTTTGTCCGACTTCCACCTTTCTTGTTCTGAATAGGGCGAGGAGGTGAAAGTTTCTCGGTATGACAGATTTCCTTGTATATGTCAACAAGGAAAACTCGCAAAGGAGTATAGTTTTGATATCTTTGAGGCTTGTTCGAGCTATATTCATCTTTTTTCTTTGTCTCCTTCTCCTTATCCTGAGCTTGATAAGGGGGTTTTGTCTTGGAGCTGGTTCTCTGAGTCGGAAATTCTCCTCCATGTTAATATACTTCTCTGCTCGTTCTTGTACCTCATACAAGGAGGTCGGGTGTCGCTTTGATATGGATTGAGAAAATGATTCTTCTTTGAGACCATTCACTAGCCCCATTATTACTGCTTCTGTAGGTAGATTTTAAATTTCCAAGAAAGCTTTGTTGAATATTTCCATATAAGTTCGGAGAGTTTTTCCGACCTCTTGCTTGCCCTTAGGAGACTAGGAGCGTGCTTGTCTTTATCTTTCTGAATTGAAAATCGGGTAAGAAACTTTCTTGCAAGGTCGTCGAAATAGGTCATCGACCTAGATGGTAAGCTATCAAACCACTTCATCACCGCTTTGGTTAGCGTCAACAGGAAAGCTTTGCAACGGCCGCATCGGACGCATCAGCCAAATGCATCTGACTTTAAAGTTACTGAGATGGTGTCTCGGGTCGGTCGTTCCATCGTAGAGGTCTATGTCGGGGATTTTAAAGTTCCTGGGAACCCTAACCCGCATGATCTCTTATATGAACCGATCTCTTCCTCCAAAGGGACTTTCCTCTTGATCTGCATGGTTGCTCCAATTTTGAAACTCGACTTCTAATTTTTGCAGTTTTTCTCCCAATTCTCTTCGTTGTCGCACCTCCCATTGCAAGTATTTTTTAGCTTCTCTTTGTCGCTCTATTTCCTGCTCGAGTTGCTTTAATCGGCTGTGATGCTCGTGTATGAGTCCCATGATTTCTGTTGGGTGCAGGGGTTCCTCATTCTCTAGTGGATGTATTTCTGAATTGATTCTCCTTGGTTGATGGTTTCCTGACATCCCCTCCACACTATGGCCACTTGCTCTATCATGTTGTGGAGGTATCATAAATGCTCGATCATCGTTGTGAGGTTCTGGTTCTGATTCAGATATCGTGTGTCCGTCTTTGAACTAATTGTCCGCCATGGTGGGGTGTAGACTTCTAGGTCCCCGACAACAACACCAATGTTCCGAGGGTTACCTGAAACTGGGTTGCTTTTGAGCCTGAACATGAGGTCCAGACTCTTTTTGGGTAGCGTCCGACTTCTATTGGTCTCGAAGTGCCGCTGTTCGAGTTCCTCGTGAGGAGGTGGGGGTGGTGCTTGCAAGGGTCTCCGATGCTTAATTTAGCAAAGGTTTTAGTAGATTTTTAGTAGATTGGGTTCTGAATATACCTCAGGGTGTCAATGTCATAGTTGTAAAAACTATACCGAACTAGCCAGTTTGACCCAAAAATCGGTGAATCGGACCCCCCAATCGGTCCGGTCCAGTCCAAAGACCGTTTATGGTTAAGAACAGGTAAGAATCAGTTAAGCAGGTAAAAACTGGTGAAAAATCGGTCAAACCAAACTGCTCAAGAGAAAATTCCAAAATTGATGAAGATGTAGTTTAAATTTGGATCCTCCTTGTACTACATGCTTCCTTTGCCACTAAGCTATGTTATTCCTTATTATTTCATATGCTAATTAGTAATTATATAGTAAAATCGCACAATAATTTATTTAGATATTATTTTAATTTTATATTCAACATGAATCAAATGACACCATTGTGCTCTGTCATGTATCATGTCTACAGAGAGACCGTTTACATGTAGATCTCGCTTGTCCACCTCATGGATAGTCTTCTTAGGTCTTCCTCTGCCTTTCATCCCTTGTCCATCTTCTATCTCATCCACCCTCCTGACTGGGTGTTCTGTCGGTCTTCTTCTCACATGTTCAAACCACCTGAGACGCGATTCAACCATCTTTTCCACAATGGGTGCTACTCTAACTCTCTCCCTTATATCTTCGTTCCTTATTTTATCCAATCGCGTATGACCACTCATCCATCTCAACATCTTCGTCTCTGCCACACTCAGCTTATGTTCGTGCTCCCTTTTGGCCGTCCAACACTCCGTACCATAAAGCATAGCCGGTCTTATAGCAATGTGATAGAATTCACCTTTAAGTTTTAAAGGCACTTTTTTGTCGCATATAAAACCAGATGCACTCCGCCATTTTGACCAACCTGCTTGGATCCTATGATTTATGTCTTGTTCAATCTCTCCATTATCCTGTATGATGCACCCAAGATACTTAAAACTTTTAACTTTTGGTAGGATGTTTTTTCCAATCTTCACCTCTATATTAGAGTTTTCCCTTCTCAGACTGAACTTACATTCCATATATTCCGTCTTGCTACGGCTTATGCGCAGACCATACACTTCTATAGCTCCTCTCCATAACTCCAACTTCTTATTTAGGTCTTCCCTTGACTCTCCCATAAGGACGATATCATCAGCAAAAAGCATGCACCATGGCACAGGCTCTTAGATGTGCTCTGTGAGTACTTCCAAGACTAATGTGAAAAGATATGCGCTTAAGGATGATCCCTGGTGTAATCCTATAACAATAGGAAATTCCTTTGTCACACCACCTTGAGTCTTCACACTAGTTGTGGCCCCATCATACATGTCTTTAATTGCACGAATATATGCGATCCTTACTCTCCTCTTTTCTAAAACCTTCCATAAGACCTCCCTTGGCACCCTATCGTATGTTTTTTCCAAATCAATAAACACCATATGTAGATCCCTTTTATTACTACAATATCTCTCCATCATCCTTCTTAACAGGTATATTGCTTCGGTTGTGGATCTGCCTGGCATAAATCTAAATTGGTTCTCTGTTACTTGTGTCTCTTTTCTCAACCTCCGTTCTATCACCCTTTCCCATAACTTCATGGTATGGCTCATGAGCTTGATCCCTCTATAGTTTTCGCAACTTTGTATATCCCCTTATTCCTGTAGATATGTACCAAGGTGTTTCTTCTCCACTCATCAGGCATCTTCTTTGACCTTAAAATCTCATTAAAAAGCTTGGTTAACCAGTTGATGCCTTTCCCTCCAAGGCCATTCCAAACCTCAATCGGGATATTATCAGGTCCTACTTCCCTGCTATTTTTCATCTGCTTTAGAGCCTATTTTACCTCGAAGTCTCGAATCCTTCGATAGTAGTCAAAGTTTTGATCTTCTTCTCTTGTGCATAACCGACCAAGGCTCGGAAGAGTCTTCTGTCCTTCATTAAATAACTCGTAGAAGTAGCTCTTCCACCTTTCATTAATCTTCTCCTCTTGAGCCAGCACCTCTCCATCCTTATCCTTTATGCACTTAACCTGATCCAAATCTCTCGTTCTTCTTTCACGGCTCTTTGCGATTCTATATATACTTTTTTTCCTTCTTTCGTGCCCAAAGACTGGTAGAGACCCTCATATGCTCTTATTCTTGCCTCACTTACAGCCACTTTTGTCTCTTTCTTAGCCGCTTTATACTTTTTCCAATTATCTGCATTGCGACATAAAGACCACTCTTTAAAGTACTCCCTTTTTATCTTTATCTTTTCATGTACACTCGCATTCCACCACCAAGACTTCTTGTCTCTTGGTCCTATTCCTTTAGATTCGCCAAAGCTTTCTTTTCCTGTTCTTCTAATAGCTTCTGCCATCTCCCTCCACATCTCTTCCGCGCTTCCTTTCCCATCCCACTTTGCCTCTTCTCCTACCCATCTTAGGAAGCTTCTTTGTTCCTCACTTTTCATCCGCCACCACCTCGTCCTTGAGTTCTTCGTATGATGTCTTTTCCTCAACTTTTACTCAACACAAAAATCCATGACGACCACCTTATGTTGTGTTGTCAAACTCTCTCCCGGGATAATTTTACAATTAATGCAAAATTTCCGGTCGATTCTCCTCAACAAGAAGAAGTCGATTTGAGAGCTTGTCATGCCACTCTTATAGGTTATAAGATGTTCGTCTCTCTTTTTAAAACATGTATTTGCGATGAGAATGTCAAAGGTTGAGGAAAAGTCCAAAATAGTTTTACCCTCAGCATTGATCACCCCGAAACCATGGCCTTCGTGAATACTTCCATACCCAGTCACTTCTCTTCCAACATGGCCATTTAAATCTCCTCCTAAGAAAATCTTATCTGACGAAGGTATGCCTTGGACCAAACTCTCTAGATCCTCCCAAAACCTTATCTTGTGTTGTTCGTCCGAACCCACTTGCGGTGCATAAGCGCTAATCATATGAAAAGCACCTCTCTCCACCACAAGTTTGATAGAGATGATCCGATCTCCCACCCTCTTGACATCCACTACATCCTTCTTCCACTGCTTATCCACAATAATACCAACCCCATTCCCATTCTTCACCTTTCCTGTATACCAAAGTTTGAAACCAGAAGTATCCAACTCCCTAGCCTTCGCACCAACCCATTTTGTTTCTTGTAGGCACATAATGTTAATCTTCTTCCTTGTCATGGTGTCCACCACCTCCATGGACTTTCCTGTTAGAGTGCCTATGTTCCATGTCCCAAATCTCAACCTTCTATCGCTCCGACCTTTACCTTTTACTTTGTGAACTAGCTTATTTACCCTCGTTCGTTCACGAAAACGCGGAAACTCTTGCTCATTTAACACTACATCCGAGCACCGATGCAGCGGCTCTTGCTCATTTGACACCATACTCGAGCCATATAGCGCATTGCTTCCGGCAACGACCTAGCTTTGGCGCAATAATGTCTTTGATTCATGTCATGGGGTTCGACTATATTTTTATGTTGGTTATCGAAGACCTAACACAGCCCTCCTCCTTTATCCGGGTTTGGGACCGGCTATGTACTGCAAGTGTAACATAGGCGGAGTTAAATATAAAAATATAAAAACACTTTAATATAAAAATAAAATTAAAAAATCTATATCATGAAAAAATACTAGAATTTTATATTTAATAATAATCGGATTATAACTTGTTGATTATAATTTGTTGAAACTTAATCGTTTTTAAAATATTAGTGAAGATATGTATTTTAAGTTTTAATTTTAGGTTTTTGGCTATTTTATATTTTTTATTTACATATAACCGGTTCAACCAGTGGTTCATCGGTTTAACCGATAAACTAGTGAATCAGTAGCCTAATCGGTTCGGTGCTTACAACTATGGTCAGTGTATTTATAATATAATAGATAATCGAGTAACTCCACCTTTTATAGTAGATGACCGTTCCCTTTTTTTAAGGAAGTTGTTGAGATCTCCTTTGTAAATGAGTGAAAGATATCTTAAAAGTCGGTTACTTACTTAGATAAGTGGAGCCGAACTCTTGTTGCCGATCTCTATGAAGTCGAATAAGTGTAGATTAGGTTATTGAATCTCTTAATTGGAACTATTCATTTTAGGTCTAACTATGTTTCTAAGACAGGATATGAAAAGATATTATTATTGAAATATCCACCAACTATTCTCCATGTGACTTGTTAGAAAATATGACTTGTTAAAAAATGTGACTTGTAAATGATAGTGAGAATATATATACAACCGAAAAGAATACATATATAAATCAATTAATATTATATTATATAAAATATCTAAACATAAAATTACTTTTATTTTTTTAAAAGATTTTTTAAAAAAAATCACTTAAACAAAGATATTTTATAAAAGCTCATCCAAACAAACCCACTAAGTATATGTAATGATTAATAGTGTTACATTTTGCACTCTAATTTTGAATTTTCTATGCACATCAAATAAAAGAAAAAGAGAAAAAGATAATTCAATTCCTAACTTTTTGGTCTTCAGACATTTAAATCTCTAAAGATTTAAAAATACATTTAATTCAGTGACCTCTTCAAAATTTAGACATATCAATCCCTTACTCTAATTTGTTCAATTTTAAAAACTCTCTCACGTGCGCATCCATATCAACCAGGTCAGTACAACGAGAGTCACGTTTGATTTTTCCGTTGAGTCTGACAGACCCAAGTGAACATAAGGGATCAATATATCTAGGTTTTGAAAAGGTCAGGGATTTAAATATATTTTCAAATCTTCAAGAATTTAAATGTCTGCGGATTAAAAGGTCAATGAGCTATTTGTCCTTTTCTCAAAGAATAATATTGGAGATATCAACAACATAATATGATAATATTCAAGTCTTTAAGCTTTAGAATGGCCCCTGGCAGCATTTCGTCTTGCACAGCATCCCACAAAGTATACAATACACTGCCATTTCAACAAAACCATGTCATGAAAGATTAATTATTATTGAAGGGTTCGTTGATTTTCGTCAGCAATGTCTTACCAACACAACAAATAGCACAACATTGAATATTGCTACAACTCTCCACTCAATTTTCATGTATTGTGCCACTCCAGCCCTGCAAAATTACGCAATCATGACAGTGTGACCATCGACATGCAGAGAACAAGAACATGAATCATGGGCTACCTGGACATGCTTACTTGCAAGAATCACAGTCATAACATTTGATAGCTCCGGAATTTTTGTATCGCTTGCAATCTTTGTTAGCACTAGCCGGATGAAATGTCAAGTCATAGTAGGAGGAATTTACAGCGGGAAACCCACATCTAAGGACATAACATGAACATAACTATTGAAATGTACTTTGGCGACTGCTATAAACAACGGAAATGCATTCTGAACTGAAGAACACAACTTACTGGGAAGGTGGTCGGCAGCAACCAGCCTCGACAGGGCTCAACTTAGCTAGTTTATATTCTTTGAGAGTCTGTAGCATGAAATTGGAAATGGGATAAATCAGAATTCTTTGGGTAGAGGATAGAACAACTAGCATATAACTAATTTCAGTGAAATACTGCAGCGCCCAGACCTTATATTTTTTGGATAGTTTATTGCAGTCATCAGATTTAACAAGACAAACCCTAAGTCGCTCCCAGTTGTGAGAATTGTTCAACTGAAATAAAAAGAACATATCAAGAAAGTTCCTCTTGAAATGTTATTGTGCATTATCAATTCTCTATGTTGATAATAACCTTACCTCTTTGAGAAACCAAGAGCTATAATCTTGAAGTTGATACTCCTTGTACCTAACCAGACAAGAAGGATGTCATTCATGGTTTGCTATCATGAAGGAGTATAATTATGTCAACATAGAAGGATATTGCTCGAGTCCCTACCTCAATCCAGTCACACTATGACCTGATCCATCATTAGTCACAATGAACCTGACACAATGGTAGAAGATTATATAAGATCTGAGCAAGAGTAGTATAATTCATTCAGCTTGATTAGCTGATTGATAAGAGATCCAGAATACGTAACACACATCTGTTTACACCACATTAAAATTAAAATATATAAGCAATTTTTTGAGCTTCACATGTTTCCACTTTTTGCTAGTTTTTGATATGTAATAAATTCTAAAACATTAACTACCTGCTCCTGAGAATTTACAAACAGAGCAGTCATGTACCCTCCTAAATTGGATTAAATGATGAACATACCAACATAGCTCAGCAATGTGAATACAATTATGTTAAGAGATGTTAATAACTTTGTCAATGAATTTGCATACTTACACCAATACAGTGAACACCAAGATTCCCACCAAGACAAAGAACAGCAAGATCAGATACTGCAGGTGCAATGTTAAGGAGGCTAACTGAATATTTCTAGGTTTTGGATTAGAATAGAAAAACGAAAGAAGGCATTATGCACTTATACGAGCATCCTAAGAATGCATGATAAGGATACAATCCACAACAGTATGGAGTTATTTTTCAGGGCGCCCAAAAAACCGACTATGGATCTGTACAACATAAAAAACGTGATACAAGGATTACAAACTAGCAGAAAAATATTGCAAGATAAAAAAAAAAATAAAGCACCAAAATCATGAGGAATGCTAGAAAGCTGACATTAAGAAAATAACTGCTCCAAGGGCTAACACAGGTAAAGTGAGAGACTTTCTGCACCCATCATGATGCATGCTCATCCACGCCCCAAATACTATGACAACGATGGCTAAAACCTGCAAAAGGAGTCCATCAGAAGTGAAGTTAGCTGCTAAAAACCGTAGCCTGGGGTATGCAAGAGTAAACAGCAGAAAGCACATTAAGTGAAAAATGCAGCAAACCCAAAAGATTTAATCTTTATATTTGAATTTTGAAATTATGAGAGGAAATGTAGGAAATGGGTATTCAAAGATGGTGAAGAAGTTACCATGGTGAGGAAGTTGATCCATCTGGTAACGAAGGTGCTAGTTCCGACACCCATTGTTTGTTGTGAAAGGAAGGAGAAGTGAGGAAGTGAGTCTTGAAATTTGATGGGTCGATGAATATGCGCCGCACGCTGCACGCCACGAAATGGAACACGCTACGGTACGACACGACACTCCATGAACGAAACACAAACCTTTTAGCTTTTACACAGTAATCTACCTATGTCTTTATTCTCAGAGATATTCAAACTTCAGTCAAACTCTGGTCAATTACAACGTTAACCCCATCCTATGCTTCGGCACAATATATTTCCTTTTCTCTGTTTCTTTTTTTCCGAAAATTTAAATTTTTTATATTTTAAATGTACTAAAAATAATTTAAAAATTTTTCTAAACTAATGATAATCTTAAATGAATGGCTTAAAATTTAATGGCTTAATTATTTTCAAAGCAATATTTAATCTTGTGTCTTATGCAAACTCATGCTACTATATTCCAATTTTTTGTATGAGACAAACTCTATAATTCAATTAATCTTTTACCAAATTTAAACATATCTTGTGGACATCTATATTGTCATAATTGTTTTCCAACTTTCAGATTTTAATGCAAATTTTAAAAACATGTATTTACTAGGAATTATATACATTAAGACGCAAATCAAACCATTTCAAGATTCCTCTACAATCTACATGTTTCCTTTCTTTCACTACAATGAAGGCCACCCAATCCCACCCCTCAAAAAAGGACAAAACTTTATAATGAAATTGTACAACTATGCTCTTGCCCAAGTGGGTGTTAATCAACTTCGGTTGGAGGTTTGCAGCCTGCACTCAGCAAAAGAATATGCAGTTTTTGCACTTTGCAGCCACTATTCCACTCTATTGGTACATGTCATTATCACCGACTTCATCCTTTCTTTATCTATACACGTTTCAACTATCACCTGCCCAACATGATTCATATGCAGATTAGAGGGGTTAACATCAATCATCCTTTCAACTATCACCTGCATATAAACAAAGTAGACCACCAAAAAGCATTACCTCTTGTATTTTGTTTCCAAATCGAGCCAGCAACTTGTACTGATTGTCGAAGATCGATGCCATGTAAACCTGCAAGCAAATAAACCAAGAAACAATCACATTTTTCACCAGCAACATTATTTTTCAACTACAAAATTACAAGACAATAACTCCTCCACATGAGAGTTGATCAATCTTCCTCAACCATGTGCAGAACCCAAATTGCATGATGCATAATGCTAACTTGATGGCAAGTTCTGGCGGATTAAAAGCAAACAATTAAATGCATATCCACATGCAGAGGTTCAAATGTGTTTTATACCTGGAAAGTTGGTGCCAAACCAGGGCTTCTGAAGAACCGGCCTTTTGAAACAGACTCGATCCCCTCAATCTTTTGTAATTCTTTGATGAGAGATTCAACTTCAGGCCACTGTCAAAAACAAGCATGATATTATAATTAGCCATGTCATACCATAAAACCAACCAGAAAATAAAGAGAAGTGTAGTTGATTACACTACTTTTCAAAGTATTTAAAGTAACTTCTATATTCCCAGATAAAGATTGAAGGTCATTACCTCCTCATCTGTTTGAGCTTCTTCCAGTCTCCCATCTAAGTGTCCATGCTCCCCAACTACAGACTCCAAGGAATCCATTAATGGATCGGGCTGCCAAAGGAAGGTGTGCTTTGTAAAATCTCCAAGTTTTAAAATAAAGAAAATGTTCAAAGATTAAATATTCATGTAGATATATTACCGTGACTCCCTTTAACGATAAAGATATGCGCCCAAGAGCAAAGTCTAATTGCAGAACTTTTGCCTCTATAACCTGGAGCAAGAAGTAGGACTCAAAGTAAAACACAAAGTAGCGTAGAAAGACTATGCACATCTGGGCTACGCAATTAATGCCTCCTATACTTAGAATGGAAAATATTTGGCTAATTCCATAGAAATAGATCATTTATAGCTTGCATCCAAAAATAATTCTCCACTTTCCTAATTGTCACACTGTCATGGAGGAAAATACCTGACCAATCTTGAAGTATGATGCTGGGTTCAAGGTGGCATCCCATGATAATTCTGATTGATGAATTAGTGCAGACTCCCCTTCAAGCTACACGCATGCACACACACCAAAAAAGAAAAGGTTAAACAAGGTACTTCCACTTCTCGTTGCTTTAATAAGACAACGAAATAAGATTGTCAAAATGAACGACCCATATATTAAATATAAAATGCCTTACATACCTCTACAAAAATCCCAAAGTAAGTTATCTTCTGGATGCAACATTTTACTATATCCCCAACCTGAAGTCTAGCCTGCCATAAGAAAGGAGATATCGAAAGATCACTTGATGTTGCATCCACTCAACAACACATGCCTCATGCTAATTCAAGAGCAGTTATCATAACTTAAGTAGTTACCATGAGATTTCTCTTCTTCTCAAGTAGGTCTTCCTTCTCTTTTGGTTTTAATGAAAATATGAGCTTTCTAGATTTTCTTTCTACGGATAATAGATTTGCTCTAACTTTCTGCATATAATTGAGTATTATTAAAAAGAATGATGATATTCAAACCTCACATTTGAAAATAAATTTTGGGAAAATATCTGTAAAGAGTTCTTGTATTTTAAGCACCAAACCTGCCCAATAAAAGAGGACAAAAACTCAATTTTCTCTTGGTCATAAATCCTTAACAGATCTTCCATTTTGATATCTGGAGAAAATTTCTCTTCAACATTAGTATCATTCTCCTGATATAGGGGAGAATTGGGAGAAATTTTATTTTTTTCAGCATCATAGCTTGTAATAGTGTCTAAACTCTGCTTGTACATGGATGGATCCAATCCCTTCTTTCTTAACCATGACTCAAAAGCTAAGAACTTCCACTTGGAAACAAGGTTACGGTACGGCAGGAATCCTACCAAAGAACCAAATGATACCTGTAAAATCGTGTAATCAAGTTCAGAGACTATATACAAAGAGAAATGCATCCAATACTAAGAAATATTAGAAATGAAGATATTAAGTACTTACAATGAAGCCTTTGCTACTACAACTTAATATTTCCACATCTGCCCTATCTCCATTCCTAATCAAATCTTCCGCCCTGGTCCAATCAGCATCTTCACCCTCCTACATTAACAAATAGCATAAAGGTTCTATTCAAAAGCATCAGCATCTGATAAATAACTTATATACTCCATATAATCTGACCTGAAAATCTGAAACATCGACAAGATTCCCTAGTTCATCATTGTTTTTGTAACCTCCGGTATTCATAAAAGCATTCTCTTCAACAACATCTGAGGTTTGCTTCACATGTTGGTCTAATCTATATTGAAAATGCCTTAAAGTTATTGCAATCATAAACTGAAATATACAATTATAATGGTAATTTCACATACCTTTGCGGCTTTCCCTGTAGCGGAACTTGCACAGACAAGTCCACTTTATCAACTGAATTTAAATTTGACAGTTGACTTGAATCAGACAGCTCCTGTTGGAACTCATAATGCTGCTCCAATTCCTAATCAATCAAGCATGAAATTAATAAAGGACAAGTCGCATACATGATTCTATATTCCAATGAATATTAGCACCTACATCATTTTTAAGCATAACATTTGAATCAGCAGACTGTTCATCATTGTTGCTCTCCGGTCTATGAGGCTGTTCTAATAATGTCCAGTTACCAGCTTTACCTCTTGAATCTTCTACACTGATCTTCAAATCATTTTCATTGTCCGCACGAGTAGAAGACTCTTGGTTTGTATCTTCATCCTTGGCAATTGGTGGTTCAGGCTTCCTCAAAAGCGACATATCACTAAACTTCTCCTTCACTTGTCCATCCCGCATGTGCTGATACAAATTTGGTCTTACTCTCAACCTCGACAACACGTCTTCGTCATCCTCTTTATACACGGTTGGCTTTCTCAGAATAACATTAGGAGCACTACTTATATTAAGACTCCCTGCATTACTCTGCAGTGGCTTTTTCAGAATACTTTTATTGACATTCCCTGCATTACTCTGCTGTTGGCTCGGTTTCTTAATCTCCAATGGAACTTTGTTATCACTGGATTGGAAGCTTGCCCCTTTAGCCGGAACAGGCCGCACCAAACCCAAACCATCCAATTTACTCGATGACTTCCTTTCCTTAGAACCTTCAAATGGAACTTCCTCCACCTCAACGTGTTTCCCCTTCTTATAATACGATTTCTCAATATCAAGAAAAGTAGCATCAGGGTTAGCTTTTCTTCCCATTATCTGAAACAACAAGTACCACAATGAATATAATCAACAGGCATATACACACAGCAAAATTCAAGTTATTCCTTTAAGGACCCTAACAAACAAATAGAAATAAATAGGCAAAAGGGTGAATGAATAAGGAAAATTGAGAAGAAAAAGAAAGGAACCTTGGCGAGAGTAAGCTTAGGGTCCTCTCCAAGTAAGCGTCCAAACTTGAGTTCCATCAAGTCCTGGCTATTGAGCTTCGGGGGCTCTTCCTGCGAGGCAAAGACCCTTAGTGAATTGGGTCTTTGATTCAAATGAAGTGTTCTTGTCAGTGGTGTTGGTGTTGGTCTTCTTCTATCAGATGAAAATGAAGGAAGGTAAGGAAGGTGGGTTTCGCTGGTGAAGAAGGATTTGCTATTGGCAAGAGCATGGAAACCCATTTTCCTCAAAGTTTGAATTTGCAAGTTCTGAATGTTATGATTATTCTTCTTATTGAAGGGTTTTAGCGTTACATACTTTGCGAATTTGAGAATCCGAGAATTTGGCTTTGGATAAAACAGCTATCGAGCAGAGAGAACAGGAGAACAAAGTGTTATCCTAAGCATTGTGGCGTGGCTTTAGAACTTATTTTTTTTTCCATTTACTACTAATATTAGAAATTTTCAAATCCAAATATATCTAAATTAAAAAAATCATCAAATTCAATTCAAATTAAAAACAAATTAAAATTGTACTAATTTAGATTTGATTGGATTCTAATTATGACAAATCACATGGATTAGATCGAATTTTAAATTTACTTCTCAAAATTGATCCAATTTAATCTAAATCGCACAATGTGATATAATATTATTGTTTTATTATTAGGAATAATCTCAGCATACAAGTGATTAACACTTACAAGTGTTACAAGTCCTTTACCCTCAAACGCGCCTTTTGTGGCATGTGTGTTTCACGCGCCTCCTTAACAGACTTTTAAATCAATTACCGCGCGAATATATAACTTCCTTTTTTCAAAGGATTTCGTTTCCTTTTTCGAATTTCTTGCCTTCTTTGTTCGATCTCGTTCGTGCGTTTCTCTTTGCATTTTCATTCGTTTACGTGCGTTTCTCACTGGTTTCTCCTTCGTCATTTACGTTCGTTTCTCTCTCTGTTTTCTTGCTTCATTTTTCTCGATTTTCATGGTTTCTGAAATCAAGTTTTGAAATCTTTTTGAAGATAATGGATGATTCAACTTTAGATTGTCAGCTGAATCAGGGCGAAGTGGATTTTGAATTTGAATCGAATGAAGTTCCTGAGTTGTGATTTAGTTTCAGTTAATTATTAAATCTGAATTTGATGCAGTTAGTCGTTTATGATTGTCTAGCTGAATAATGCGTGAACATTGACTGTGAAATTAATGCGTGAACATTGATTGTGAATTGAATCTAATGTACAAGTTTTGATTAATTTTGTGTATTTTATACTAGACGTTCGGGTGTAGATCAGAACTATTTGGGTGTATTTTAGTTGCATTGTTATTTTTTTATGACGTGCAAAAACTCTATAGTATATCCTTGTTTTTAACATGGTGCATTTTGCAGCCCCTCTGTGTTGTTGATGACCAGTTTGTTTCCAAGGTTGGAATGACTATTAACACCCTTGAAGATGCTGCAAAATTTTACAAGGGCTATGCAAAGGCCACAGATTTTTCTACAAGAGTTCGGAGCACAAAGAAGAAGAAAAATGAAATTAAGAATCAATTGATTACATATAGCAGAGAGGAAAAATGGAAATCTAAAATATCTCCGACCGAGAAGACAAATCCCACAGCTAGTTTAAATTGTCCTGCAAGAATTTATATACACACATTGAAGGATGTTGGTGCTTGGATCATTTCGAAAGTCGTGTTGCATCATTCACATCATTGCTGTCCAACTCAAGTAGAGATGCTCAAATAGCACAGGGAACTAAGCATGTCCATTCGTCGTACAATAGAGAATGACGAGGAAGCCGGTATTAGACCAAGCAAAACTTACTAATCATTCGTTGCGGCAGCCAGGGGCCACCTCGAGTTAAATTTTATCGAAAAAGACGTGAGGAATTACATCACGAGAGAAGTGCGGAATGTTTCGGAAAAAGAAGATGCAAAAGAATTCGGAAAATACTTATTAAGAATGAAAGAGAAGAATCAGAATTTCTTTTTTGAGTTCGAACTCGAGGACGATCAGTCGATTAAACTGGCTTTTTGGGCCGATGCAAGGAGCAGAGCTGCCTTTGAGTATTTCGGAGATGTTATTTCATTCGACACCACCTACAATACAAACAGGTAATATGCTGTTCTTGTTTGTGATGCTAAATTAATGTTGTTTTATGAATCTGTTGCAGAGGTGTATATTGGATGTTTTTGGGTGTATACAATCATTATTTGGGTGTATGTAATGATTTTAATTCTGTTTTGTGTGTTGTTTCATGAATCTACTGCAGAGGTGTATATTTGATATTTTTGGGTGTATAAAATCATTATTTGGGTGTATGTAATGATTTTAATTCTGTTTTCTCGTAATTTGTTTCAGGTATATTTTGGTTTGTGGTTCTTTTGTCGGGGTGAATCACCACGGTCAGTCAACACTTCTTGGATGCGCTTTGATAAAAAACAAAGATATTGAATCATTCAAATGGTTATTTCAATGTTGGCTTCGTTGCATGGGAGGAAATGCTCCGAAAGGGATTCTCACCAATCAATGCGCGTCAATGAAAAGGGCTATATAGGCTTGTATGCCTACAACACACATCACGAAGAAGATTCCAAGCAAATTAAACGGCTACAAGGGACACACAGAAATTGAATAAGAAATGAGCCAAGTTGTTTGTAACTCTCATACCAAAGACTCATTTAATAGGAATTGGAATGATTTTTTGCTGAAGTATGGTCTTGTAGACAACAAGTGGCTTTCAGATAATGATATTTAAATTCTGCAACAGAGGTGTAAATTGCATGTTTTTGGGTGTAATATAGTCTGATTTGGGTGTATTATACAGATCTTTATGAAGACCGTCATATATGGGTTCCAATTTATCTGGATCACCACTTATGGGCCGAAATGAGAAGCACAAAAAGGAGCGAGAGCATGCATTCATTTTTTAACAAGTTCATTACTCGGAACAGCTCACTTATCCAATTTGTCAAACAATACGATAATTGCCTCGGAAGTAGGGAGCAAAAAGAGAGAGAATCCGATGCTGCAGATTTTCACACCGTCATACCGTGTGCAACAAAATCCTCCATAGAAGCTCAGTTTCAACATGTGTACACTCACCAAAAGTTTAGGAAAGTCCAAGCACAATTCAGAGGGAAGGTGAATTGCATCACAAGATTAACGAACTCCGCTCTAGGCTATTCAGTATACAAAGTTGGAGAACAAGTTTCCAGCTCAATATTCAACAAGTTTGTGGTTACTTACGACTCAGTAGCAGCCCAAGTGAAATGTCAGTGCTTATTATTCGAGTCAAGAGGGATATTGTGCCGTCACGCCCTAAGCGTGTTAAGCTTTGAACGAGTAACCCAAGTGTCACCGAGATATATATTGGAATGATGGAGCAAGAAGGTAAAGAGGTGACACATACACATCAAGAGCAGCCACGACGAGCCACTGTTGGAGCCAAGAAGCAAGAGGTTTGACGAATTGGTGTTTCATTCGCAAAATATTTGCGAATTTGCATTAGAATCCGAGGAGCTAATTGCCATTCTGCACCGTGCCTACGATAATGTCATGGTTGAGATGGAAGAACTGAAAGCCAAAAAGAAGGGAACATGTTCATTATGTCACGAAGATGCCAACTTGGAATTCGTTAACGAGCTTCAAAGCCCTCCAAGGGTTTGAACAAGAGGACCTCCAAAAAATAGGCTAGGTTCAAAGTTGGACAAACAGATTGTAAATGCCTCAAAAAAGAAGAAAACGAAAGATCTAAACGAGGTAAAAGTGATGTTCTTCAAATAGGTGGTGATTGAGTTTAATTTTCTTGTTAATAGTTTTACTAATATGTGAGTTTATTATTTCTAGTTAAACCTTTTTTATGCTACATCAGTGGTGCAACCAAATTCCAACCAATATCATGAACATGTTATGAATTATCAGTTTAGGGAACCAGCAGCAGAAGATAGTTTTTTGGGTGTATAGTTACAGGATATTGGTGTAACGCTCAGTTTTTTGGGTGTATTTTTGAATTTTCTTGTGTTTGACATTTTACATTTATATTTTTCAGATGTTGCTGTTTATGTTAGAAATTATTGTTTTGTTTAGTTTTTATGGTTTAAGGTTTAGGGTTTTAGGGTTTAGGGTTTAGGATTTAGGGTTTATGGTATAGGGGTTTAGGATTTAGGTTTTTAGGGTTTAGGGTTTTAGGGTTTAGGGTTTAAGATTTAAGTTTTTAGGGTTTAAGGTTTTAGGGTTTAGGGTTTTAGGGTTTTAGGGGTTTAGGATTTTAGAGTTTTAGGGTTTAGGGTTTAGAGTCTAGGGTTTTAGTGTTTAGGGGTTTAGGGGTTTAGGGTTTTAGGGATCCAGCATCAGGGGATAGAATTTTGGGTGTATATTGAAATTATTTGAGTGTAAAATTCAATTTTTTTGGTGTAAAATTCAACTTTTTTATATTTTTAAGATGCTGCTGTTTATGTTAGAAATTATTGTTTTGTTTAGTTTTTATGGTTTAAGATTTAGGGTTTTAGGGTTTAGGGTTTAAGGTTTAAGGGTTTAGGTTTTAGGTTTTTAGGGCTTATGTTTTTAGGGTTTAGGGTTTTAGAGTTTAAGGTTTTAGGGTTTAGGGGTTTAGGATTTTAGGGTTTAGGGTTTAAGGTTTTAGGGTTTTAGGGTTTAGGGTTTTAGTGTTTAGGGGTTTAGGGTTTTAGGGATCCAGCATCAAGGGATAGAATTTTGGGTGTATATTAAAATTATTTGGATGTAAAATTCAATTTTTTGGATGTATAGTAGGTTTGGTGTTGTTTTCCTTCATTTTTTTAGAACCTGTAATTTAGAGCTTTTGAATACAGAAGAGACAGTTTAATTATGGAAAAAAATTTATAATAAAATTGGATTATATTCGCAAAATTTTACAACAAGTGTTTAAACTATTCCAAAAATACACAACACTTAGATTAATCACTGTCAATATCATATGAATCTATCTGACAATATGGACTCAACAACAGTGACGATAGCTTGGACAATCTTACTGCTTCACTTCCCCTAATGGCTTCAGCTCTGTCTTGATTCATTTTATGAAATAGAATCCGGGAAGCAAATTCTACTCTAAAGTGGTCCACCTCCTCCTACAGTTTAAAAGAATATTCTTTTTAATCAACTATGTTAATTTAGTAAAGTAATAGAGAGTTATATAGTTTTAAACATAATTACCTGAGTCCAATTGACCCACTCATACTTCCCTCTTTTAATGTTTTCAAGTTGAATTATTTCAAGCCATTTCATTACATAAATAGCACAATCATAACTGAAAAACAAAAAATAAATTAGCAAATTAATATAGGAAAGATTAATTTTCAGAGTAAAAGATTTATACCTTATTTTTTGGCCAGAGATGTTAATGTATGGTGGTTCAATTTCATGATCCTTTTTCCTGAGAGGTTCCCCCAGCATATACCCTCATTCTCGAAATTACATATCCCTAAAAACAAAAAACAAAGCAAAATATAAGAATAAATTTAATAAAGGAATACACCCAAAGGATCACAAACTACACCTTATTTTGAACAGAAATATACCCAAATATTAAAACACAAAACACAAAAATAACTTACAACAAATGTATTTAGCTTCATTCTGGCTTTGGAGGGACACTCCTTATGATACGGGTCAAGTATATAAAATTTTTTCTTTCTTACGTCAGCCACCCATATTCACCAATGCTCTGAATAGCAAACAGGTGCAAAAATTTAAAGCATGTCCACATTGAACAGTATTTTAGTTTAATTGGCACATAACCAAAGAATTGTGATAAGTTTTAGAAACGAAAACTTACATATCGATGTGATGCTAATTTTTTGAGGTCCAAAAAGGGTATAAACATTGGGTAGTCTTCGACCTTAAATGGCTTTTTGGTTTTAGGCTGTAAGAATTCTCCATCTGGATGATTTCCAATGGCCATGTTCTGCAACATTTGTGAAACACCAAATGAAATATATAATACACCCAAAAGATTACAAAAATATACCTAAATTTCATTGAAGTACACCTTACCACAATATCAGGGGGGAGACAGTATATTTCTTCTTGAAATCTTTTAATGTTTTGTTGGTTCAGGATTAGGCACATGGCAGTGACAATCTAGAAAAAAAAAACCCAAATCAATTTACATCAATCAACATAGCAGTTACATTTCATGACAAAATCATTAATGTTATTCTAATATTACCTCAGCTTCTTTATGTGTAGCAGCTTTCAGAGATGCAAAGTGGACTTTTGACAAAATGAATCGATCTTGGGCTTTGAGGGTGCACACCGGGTCATCTCATTAGTGCTTCCATCTCTATATGTCTTCACACGTGTGGCCCAAACGTAGCATTTCTCTTTCATTTAAGCCGATATCTCCTTGCTCTTCACAGGAGTTTCAAACTTTTCAAAAATTTCTTCGGCACACTGCTTTTCAATCGATGGACTTTTACCCTCTGCATAATCCAATGCTATCTTCACCCCACTATTTGCAATTTTTTCCACCAGTTCTTCTAATTGTTCGATTAGTTTTGGTATTTCAGGACTTTTTGCCTTCTACCCCTCTTGCGTCAGTGCTTCTTCTTGAGTTGAATCAGTCAAGCCAAGGCTGAATGATGGCATCGGACCTTCTTTAGGTATGTAGGATGTTGTCCGGACCATTATTATCAGTGCAGCAGCGTCTTCTGGGGCTGGATTACTGCATGTTGACATATAACGTACTATAAGAATAAGAATAGACAAATGGTATTGAAAACCAAATTTTATTGTGCTGAACTTATATTTTAGATGGAGCTGGTGGAACCGTGGGTGTGCTTTCATCAGGTTTCGGGGGTTGTGGAGTGCTGCAGGGTTAGATAAAACGAATCATATTATAAAAATATCAGTTACAGATCAATTGTGAAGATATACACCCAAATAATAATCAAATACACCCAAACACGAAATAAGAAAAATATACACAAATAAGGACAATATACACCCAAATAATAACCAAATACACCCGAATATTATTCCTTACCTTTTTGTTCTTTCTTCACTAATTTTCTCTCTCGGAGACTTTGCAGGGGATGGTTCAATTGCTGGCATAGGGGTTGTCTGGGACAGAGGGACATAAACTTGAATCGAAAGTCTAAACAAGACAAAAATAAAAAATTAAGAAAGCTCGTTAAAATTCATGATTATAAGGTTGAAATTTAGTTGTAAAACTTACATTGAAAGCGCTTCAAGTTGTGAATGTGTCTCCATCCGCACAACCATCATGTTCTGTTGAGCTGGGTCATTGGCTGATTCTTCTACCAGACTCAACTTGAAATACACCCAAATAAATTCAAAATACACCTGAAGCATTGAAAAGAAACACATACTTTATTTTTTGAGAACTTACGTAGTTGCAGTTTTTGCTTTTTTTTCTATCTTTTTTTCTTGAATAAAATATTAAAGAATTTTTTTTTCAAAAAAAATATATACAGAATTAGAAGTAGAAGGTAAAAAAAGATAAAAGCAACCGGTATTAGAAACAAAAATTACATGCTATCCGCTGGTTTGTTTATGCTACTTTGATCCGTTTGTCCTTGAGACAAAGGATCATTCTCACTTCCTAAGTTCACCTCCAGCATTCTAAGCATAGAATAAACATCATTCAGTAAAAATACCATACAGTTAAATCAGGATAACAAGATTTTATCAAATAAAGGTTCTTACATTTCGAATGAGTCATAGTGACCTTTTGTCGATCGCAGCGGAGCTCCCTTCTTCCTGGAAAACCAAAAACAATTATCAGCAACTAAAACACCTTAAAATCGGTAATATACACCAAAATATAACAAACTCCTGTGCAGCAGTTTTTCATTGGTTTTCTTCTTTTTTGATTCCCTTAAGAATTCTTGTAATACTTCAGTTCCAAGTTCAGATCTGACAGTACATGCATAAAAGAACATGTTAACAAATATAATTTTGATGATAAACTGTAATATAGCTTTACAAAGTATCTTACCCATCATAGGATTGAGTTTGTTCAGGAGACGAATCCTTAACAATGTGCTTTCTCTTTTTGGATTGTGACCTGGAAAAAAAAGTATGAATTAGAAAAACAAAATAAAATTGATGATAAAATACTATCCAAAGCAGTGCTTACTTTTTGGGTGAAGTCTGAATTTTTTTCTTTGTTTTTTGTTTTTTTATTGGTGATGATTCTTCACTTCTGAAAGTTAATGAGAAACACTCTGTTAATATATCAAATTTTGAAAATAAACAGAAAAGAAAGCGACGATAATTTCAGAATCTTACTCATCATTCAATTCATTTTATGAATTGGAATCCTCCAGAATCTGCTTCCTTTTTTTGGATTTCATTCTGGAAGGCAAACAATCATTAGTAAAAAATACCCTAAAAGTGACAAAATACACCAAAAATATTACTTACTTTTTGGCCGTTCTGGTGGGTTGTTTCCTTTTTGATTCCTCTGAGTCTTCTTCAGACTCAGACTCCGAGGAAGAATCAACTTCAGTTTCAGATGTATCACTCTCAGATGATGATGAACTTGCCTTGTTTTTTTTTTTGTTTTTTTGTTTTTTACTTTCTTTTCTTTTTCTTCATTTGTTTCAATTTCTTTTTTGTTTATGCCTTCTTTACGATGTCCTGAAATAGTAGAAATGTTAGTTTACAACATCTACATAAATAAAATATACCCAAATTAGAGAAGGTATTCTGTTCACTTACCATATGTCCATCTATTTCTGCTCTCATTCTTACAACCAACTGCTCTCTATTCTAGTTGCTAACCCAGGGCAGTCCAGGATTTTCTTCTCCTTTCTTGTCTTTGTTTTTTGTCAGATGGAAATAGATTATCATCAAGGCAAAGAGGCAGTCGTCGATTGATTTTTTCTTTTTCAGACGGTAATTAGTTATGCCTTTGATGATGAAATTCAGCACATGGGCTCCCCAGTTGTCCTCCGTTATTTTGTCCATCTTAAAAATTGGAGCTAGGTGCACATGAGAGATTTTGTTTATTGTTGTTGGCAACAAGAACGCCATCTGAATATAAAGGATGAAAATCCTCTTGAACATCAGGCGATCTTGTTCGTTTTCAACACCAATACTCATCATCTCATCGGTCAGATTCTTTAGAGTCTTCCCCTGGAACCTTCTAAAAATTAGTTTGTTCTCCTCAGAAAGTTTCTTATAACTCACTTTATCAGGAAATAGATCTCCTACAAAAAAGAAAATAATTTACACTCCAAATCACTTGAAATACATCCAAATATCACTCATATACACCCAAATATCACTCATATACACCTATATTATTTCTTGATTACATGATATCAGAATAAGATATTACGAAGAATGGAAGTATAGAGGTTTTCTGTAATCAGTTACCTGATGCATTGAGGCCAAGGGCAGCCCCTATTGTGCTGGGTTTAACTTTAAAGGAACCATAGCTTATTTTGAGTGTGTTTTTGCCCAATTTAAAGGAGTTAGCCAACTCCTTTAATAGTTTGTGATGCACCCTCATTGGCGGGATGTATACGAGTCTACCAAAACCTAATTCCCGAACAATTGCTTTCTTTGCCTTGCTCATATTTTCAAATTCTTCACTCAATAATCTGGTGGCACACTTCAAGTCTTTGGTTTAAAAAAAAAAGTAAAATTAGAGTTCTTTAAATAACATATATTTGTATTAGGAAAAATTGACTTGTTTTAAGACATATTTGTGCTTACATTGTATTTTTTTTCCACCTTGGTTCTTGGTTGCCATTTTTACTGCAATGAAAAAGAGATACTGTCAATAGATAAAAAATACACCCAAATATCAGAGATATACACCCAAATATCAGTCAGATACACCCAAATATCAGTCATATATACCCAAATCTAGTCCTATAAACATTTTGTTTTTTCAATTAAATGAAATTAAATGAGTTCAAAATCATATTCAACTCAAACAAACATGTATAAAATGACACTACAAGGTCAAGCACAATTAGAACAGTACCAGTTAGACTTCAATAATCCTATTACATGACATTATATGAGTTCAGAAAGATATTTAAGTTCAAAATGCCACTAGAAGCAACAGTCGCATTCCAAGTTCGACATATACACCCAAAAATCATTTAGAAGAGGAAGAGTCTTTCATGTAAACATGCACAATACAGAGTATACAAACCTACTTAAAAAAATGTAAACATGCACAAAACATGTACCAAAACAGATCAAAACACACGTTAAAGCATTCACTAGAAGTACGTAAAATAGCGTAAACGAAGAATAGTTTCATCTGAAGAGTAATATGAGATCTAAACCAAGAACAGTGAAACATAGAGAGAAATACGGACGATATAGTGCTTCGATTTCGAAATTAGAAACAGAAATGTGAAAAACCTAGAAGAACAGTAAAAGAGTACCTTGAATAATGTTTGTTTGTTCTTTTTGGTGTTTTTCGATGGAGCTTTGTATGTTTTCTTCTTGATTTCTTCTACTTTTCGCAAGGAGTTGGAAGGTTTCTTCAAAATTGCAATTGGTTTCGAATGTGGCTTAAATCTCGACGGTTTGGGTATTGATTGAGGAAGAAGAGGAAGAGTCTTTCATAATGAGCGCGCTTTGGAAAAACGAAACGGTTGAGTAAGGCGCGTGTGTTTACGCTCAATTGTAGAAGACTGTAGTGCGCGTGCTTTTTGTTGGGTTTGGGCCAACTTGTATAACTTGTAGGCCAAAAAGGCTTGTATGTGTAGCAGGCCTATTATTATTATATTTAAAATTTTACTTGCAATATGTTCAATTTATTATACATTTTTATCTTATTTATGTATTATTTATTTAGTGAATATTTTAAAAATTTAAATTGAGATTTATTTATTTATTTATTTTAACTCATCTATAATTTATTTTCTATTATTATGTTATTTCCCCACATCTCCACAACAGATTGCTTATTTACCTCAACTAGTGGAACAAGGCTTTATTGTTGTTGTTGTTATATTATGTTATTAGTTTTTCAAGATACGTATAGATTTGTTTATGTCATTGTTGGTTATTTAAGAGTTGATATTAAGATTTGTTATGTATATTTAATTTTTTTCATTTACAAAATCGTAAATTCAATTCAATCCAGATTGCTTGAAATTGGATCAAATTAGATTGGATTGTCTAAAAAAACATTATCCAACCAAAATCGGACCGCAAGTAAAATTAATATTCAAATCAGATAAATTTTTTTCTTCAAACTGATCCAAACCGCATTGCAAACATTCTTAAATAATATTAAGACAACATTAGTTTAATTCTATCATGAAACCAAAACAATTCGTAGATAAAAAAAAAATTAAAGGATAAACTTTTAGTTATATCTTTTATAAAAATCTTATTGACATTTTTAATGTATTATTTAATTTATTAAAAAAATAAAAATTAATATTTAATTTAAAAATATAAAAATAAATAATTTTTAAATATTAAAAACTTACCATAAAAGATAAATTCCGCAAATTCGGTACTAAATTTATAGGCACCAAAGAGTTTGCCTTTCTCTAGATGGAAGAACACAACCTACTCGGAAGGTGGTCGGCAGCATTATCCTGAAACAAACAAATTTTAATGGCCTCCTAATATATCTCTTAAATAGCATTACCCTGCAACAACTATATCTCCTCTTCTTTTTTTTCCCTTGGTCTCACACAACTCACACACTCATAAACACTAGAAAGAATTCTATATATTACACTCATGGAATTTGAACTCTGATGCAGCTTAATGAGAAGTGTACAAATCCTCCATTTGTGCCAAAACCTCAGCAGCAATATCTCTTTCTATTATTGTAGACTTGCAATATATCTCTTTCTATTATTGTAGACTTTGGGTTTAGATTTCTTTTTTTCACCGTGTAGTAGAAATTAGATTTCTCTTTCTATTATTTTAGATTTGCTTCGAAACATTGGAATGCAGAATCAATAGGTTAGGATACTTCTCCAGCTTTCATGATCGGGATTCAGCACACCTTAGCATTTGTAATAGTATAAATTCGCAGTTATAATTTGTTAGAATTATTTAAAAAAATAAATTCCAACAACAACAAAATTTGTATGAAACTGGACGCAAAACAACCCTAAATCATCACCTGATTTCCAAATATTCTAGGCAGGGTCTCTCCAAAATGGCAGAAACAATAATGAAACGAGATAACTTTAACTATCTAAAAAATAATGTTATAGGAGGGGAATATATGACAGCACACAATCCTCTGTTCACTCGTACAAGTCAAAAGGCTTAGGCTACATGGTGGAACAGAAATTTTCAGGGCTAAAGGAAAGAACTAAAGAAGTAACTGGGAAGAAAAATTGTAATAGATTCACACAAATACATCCATAATCAGAGGTAAGGCCTAAGACGAAGAATACTTATTCGTCAAGCCTCGAGTTACTAACATTCTAAATGTGAGATAAATAAGTTAAAGTATATACCATCTCAAAAAAAAGAAAAATGCAATCCACGAAAGTGATGCATAGAAAAAACCATCTAAATCAGAATCTAATTCATCTAGTACATAATCCTTAGAAATTATATAAACTATAACTCGTGCAAAATTTTGAACTAGAAAGATCTTTACAGAATGATGTATCAGCACTTACACTAGTGATATAGAAGTACAATTCCTGTGAAAATTAAATTATTTCTTTCTACAAGCAAAAACGCTAACTATTAGGGCATGCTCTGTTCTAATTACAAAAGTGTAGCCTTATTTTCCACCTATTTCTTGCTTTTAGGATTTTGTGAAGAAAACAATGAAAATAAGTAATCAGTTTCTTATTTTTCTCTTTTCTCTTTGTTCATAACATATAACAAGAAATGAAAACACTAACTAGAGGAGAGCCTTAGCTGGTAAAGTAATAGTACTTGAATAAGACTGGCATCTTGGGGAAAAAATGAGAAATTGTAAAATCAAAAGACAATAATTATAGCACTGATTGTTTGTCTGCTTAATATTGTACAATGTTAATACTTAGTTGCTAATAAGAACATAGATTGAATCCAATACAAAGTACCTAATTGAGAAAACATTCTTTGTGCACTAAATGTTATTATCAAATTCGTCAACAGTACATTATCTACCTTAGATTTTCAACTATGTCTTAATTAACTTTGCTGCCCTTGAATGGTAAGTAATATGAATCAACAATACCCACAAAACATATAGCAGCATAAAAGTTAGGCAGCTTATCAGAAACTGTACAAGTAGAAGGAATAACCTTTGGTTGTAAGGTTGCAAGAATTTCACTAAAGGGAAGGTACATGAAATAGCAAATATAAAATGCAATTATATGAATGAACCCAAAATCTCTTCTACCATGATAATAAGAAAAATGTGTCACTTCTATAAGAGGTAATAAGCTGCAAGCTTATTAGCATCAAAATTACAATATTCCTAAGTAGCTTTTCTGGGTTCTTATGGATTGTCTGCCTATGATGATATCCCATAAAACAATTTTATAAGAAAGCAGTGGCATAATATCAGATCAATGGTTCATGTTCACCTACAAACCTCAAGAAATGTCATCTTACATATAGAGAGACTACAATAATAAGCAACAACTAAATCATACAATTGACCTGCAAAGAAATCATCATAGGACTAGTTTGAATTGGCTTTTGAAAAAAAGTATTTATTCTTTTATCTTTTTTAAGAAAATCATTTTTTATAGATAAAAGTTATTTTACATTTGGATAGACTTTTTAAAAAGAGTTTTCAAATATTAAAAACGTCTTTTCCTTCTGTTTTTTTTTTTAAAGCAAGGTATTACTGGCTTTTAGAAAAAAGCAAATAATTTGCTTTTTTAATAAATATACTTTTCTTAAAAGATGTATCAAAATGTGTTTAAAACTTAAAGTACTTTATTTTTTTATAAAAAAGTACTTTTTTAACTCAAATAAGCTAATTCAAACCAACACATAATCAGGAAATTCTTACTCCTAAGTACGTCCAGATAATTATGGTCAATTGTTCATCTTAAACCAAACAAATCATTGTCTGACATTTATTAAATCCAAAGCACAGGATCATGTTTTAGATCAGATACATACTTAAAAATAAAAAGAATGACAGTGGACTAAGACAGAGCAGAGAGTTTCAACCCTGTGTTTTCTCAAGGAGGCAAATGAACTAAGAATTCATTCATAAAAGTCAGTTTGCACTTGGAAGACTTCAAAATTATGAAACCTAAGAACAGCAGACTATATCTTTTAAAGATATAACCTTTGCATGTAATATACTTTTTCATAATTCATAACCAAATATGGAAGACGTAACTCTGGCATGCAAAATTGAGCTTGGCATCCTGTTTCTGTGTCGAAACCCATTACCAAAGCCACATTGCTAAAAGTTTTAGGATCAATCAAGCATTCCACACAGTTCCAGAATGCAGACATATAAAAAACATAACTCACTATGCCAAATGAGTTATATTTACTGAACAACTATTAAACAAAAATTCTTAGGATGGAAAAAAGAAACGACCATATATACTTCTGCAACACACACAAACACAAGTAACCTAGAGATAACATTTTAAACAAAATCTTTTTCAATATAAGGGCAATAATCTCCACTTTTCTACATCAAATTATGACTATACCATAGCGTGAATATGCAATGCTAACCCCAAAAAAAAGAACCGTTCTCTAAATCTGAAAAACAAGAAAAATCCTCCGCGCCCAAACAAATCCACATCCACCCCTAGAACACAACAAGCAACGAAAACAGAGTGTAGATCAAGAAACACGCATACGCTATCAAGCCACGGTGCTCGTCGCCGCCATCCGCAAGCAAAACGATGAGACCCGTCGAAGCCCTGGTCGCCCACAGCACGAAAACCGAAGCGGCAACAATCGCCACGATCCCTCCCTGAGGCAGGAATAGCGACATGGCCGAGTAGATCACCACCGGCAACATGCAGTAACCAACCACGCTGGTGCACGTGTGAAGGTCCAAGTTACCGGCTCGACCGGCAAGCATGTTAAAAACCACGTACAAGAAGATCGAAGAGACCACGATCCAGCCAAGAATCACGCCGAATTGGATTTTTCCGGCAAGTAACTGGAAGAGGCAAAACGACATGTAGAGAAGGATCGGTCCGGATAGATCGGAATCCTTGTGGATGGTGTGGTTCACGCGGAACGGGTTCAGAACGGATCGGATCTTGCTCCAGATTTGTTCAGGGTGGATCCCGAGCTCCTCGAGGAGTGGTTCCTCGTCGTCGAAGTTGGCGGAGCCGCCCACGGTGCCCGGTCCAGAGTAGATTGGGCCAGATGAGGTGGACGCAGCGGCGGAGCCTATGTCAAAGGACATGAAGGGGATGCCGGAGTTTGGCTGGAAGGGCGGCGCAGCCATGCGTCGCTGCTGGATGTTTGGACCTCCGGCGGTGGGGTTTCCGGCTTGTGGGAAGGCCACCGGCGGAACCTTGAACTCTTTAGCCATTGGATTGGAATTTGGGGGGTGAAATTAGGGTTTTGAGAATTGGATATGCAGTGTTTTTTGGGTTGCTTTGTTTGCTGGCTGAGAGAGGAAACGATGAGAGTGAGCGTCAGAACTCAGTACTATACAGCGTTAATGGGGAGCCTTTGTCGGTTCGGTAACCATTTTCTTTTCTAAAATCTCACCCGTTTTGGTCATAGCCTTGGATGATATTAATTACG
>NC_029787.2:105607558-105682245 GCF_000816755.2 Arachis ipaensis | reverse complement strand
ACATTTTGATTGTCAAACATTTACATCTTCAACCATTTGAAAATACAATTAACTTTTTGATCTTTTTAAAATCTAGACGCATTGATTTTTTTGTTTAAAATTTAACAAAAAAATTAAACATAACTTTAGTTGTATTAGCCTAGCTGATATATGGATGCACACGTAGAAAATTTTTTAAAATGAAACAAATTAGATTTAAGAATTGATATGTCCAAATTTTAAAAAAGTTAGTGATTTAAACATATTTTTAAATACTCAAAAATATAAATGTCTGCAGACCAAAAAGTCAAAGATCTATTTATCTTTTTTTTTTTTTACTTGAGCAGTGCCAGATAACCCTGACCCGACCCAACAAAAATTCCACAAATTCAAATAGAGAAACAATACCCCTTCCTCTCCTATAACCTCTCCTAATTAATCTATCTATCTATCTACAAGTCTATAAGACAGAGAATTCTCGTGGAGCCATAGCTGATGTAGAATTTTTTCGTTTTTTTAAATCTATTTAATATATAATAGTTATGCAGTTCAGTTCCCAAAGCACAGGAATAGTGTTTCTTCCAAAACCAACCTTTTTGCATAATGACACATCTCTAGAAAGGTATAGTGTTTCCTCCAACAATAGCTAATAACTATTTCCTCAAATTGACGACACCTAGGCATACTTAGGAGAGAAATAAACTAATGAGTAATCCCAAAATTCACATAGTATTTCCTCTAGAAATAGCTCAGTACCCATCATTGTTGGTGATGACATCTCGCGATTCAATAACAGGTTCCCTCCATAGACATGAAAATGTGTGGCAACCTCATAGTCGATACCTACCTAATATAAAATTTAAACTAATCTCACAAACTCCATATAAGCAGCCTCGTGCAATCCTCTAAGGATAGTGTTCCCATCGAAACAGAAATTGGCGCAAGGGAAGGGGGCTTCTAGTGGATATAGCATCCCAGTCAACGAGGTTGCTACAGTCTTCCCTCCTAAAAAAGTTCGGCCCTGTGGCTCTCCAGTAAATAAGGTTGCTACAATATTTCCTGCAACAAAGTTGATATTCGTACGAATTTTTTGGATTGAGGTCCTTTCAAATTTGAAATATATTTGCAAGAAGAATACGTTCCCGCACATATTGAAGGACACGAGGTTAAATGTCTATAAATATTAGGATGGTACATTATTTAAAAAAAATATAGAAACACATTGTTATTTTATTTAGATAAAGCTTGTGCTTGCAACTGTATTGTGTTTCGAAAAATGGCTGGAAAGAAAGATTTTGTCAGAGATATCAATCCTACCAAGCTCTCTTGGTCTTTAGTTGTAGAGGTTGCCCGTTTATATGAGTTTCCAAGCCAGTGGAATGAGAATGAGGTCTTTAGCTTGGAGTTGGTCCTACAAGATGAGAAGGTATTAAATAAGTAATTCTTTGTGTCTGCTTCCGACTTTGTTAGATTATCCATTTACATATAGATTCTAAGTCGTTAGACTTCATTGCCCTTCGGTGTATTTGGCCACAAAATCGGTCAGATACTGGGACTTAATTACTGTCCAAGCTTCGTATCTTAGGTTGAACTCGGACAGCTGCACAATCCATTGTAGCATCCTCCCCGCAATGTTTGCCTCTTGCAGAATGTGCTTTATGGGTTTATTAGTTCGGACTTTTATAATGTGAGCCTAAAAGTAAAGTTGGAGCCTTCTGGAGGTGAAGATAAGAGCATATACGAACTTTTCTATCTTTTGATAGTTTAGTTCTGCTCCTTGTAGAGATTTTCTCACGAAGTAGATGGGCTACTCTCCGTTCTCATCTTCTCGGACCAAGGCTAAGGCTACAGCCCGACATGACACTGCTAAGTAGAGGACGAGCTCTTCTCCTGGACTAGGTCGGGTAAGTATCGGAGGTCAGCCGAAAAATGCTTTAAAATTCTGAAAGGCTTGCTCGCATTCTTGGGTGCATTCGAATTTTCTCCCTTTTCTAAGTATCGAGTACAAAGGTAGAGACTTCAATGCTGATTGGTGCACGGAATTGTGATCACATTTTTTACAACTCCGGTACAACTAACCAGCAAGTGCACTGGGTCGTCCAAGTAATACCTCACGTGAGTAAGGGTCGACCCCACGGAGATTGCCGGCTTGAAGCAAGCTATGGTTATCTTGTAAATCTTAGTCAGGAGATTCAAATGATATGAATGATTTTGTTTATGAAAAGTAAATAACATGAAATGAATGATACTTGTGATTCAATAATGAGGAACAGGTTGAGGTTCTGGAGATGCTCTGTCGTCTGAATCTCTGCTTTCTTACTGTCTTCTTCTCCAAACACGCATGGCTTCTTCTATGGCCAGCTGTATGTTGGTGGATCACCGTTGTCAATGGCTACCATCCGTCCTCTCAGTGAAAATGGTCCAGGTACGGTTTTTGTACGGTTAATCAACTATCGGATCTCTCGTCTCGGATGAAAAATACCAGGCACAGCTATCGCACGGCTAATCATCTGTCGGTTCTCACTTGTGTCAGAATAGGATCTCTCTATCCTTTTGCACACTGTCACTGCGCCCAACATTTGTGAGTTTGAAGCTCGTCACAGTCATTCCGTCCCAGATCCTACTCGGAATACCACATACAAGGTTTAGACTTTTTGGATCTCAGGAATGCTGCCAATTGGTTCTAGCCTCTATCACGAAGGTTCTAATCTCATGGGTTTGAATGCTCCGTTGTCAGGAGATGCAAGTTAAACTCGTGGTTTAGAAACCCAAGAGATACGCACTCAAGCTGTCGCCCAATGACTACATTGAGCTCAGATAGAACGGGAGTGGTTGTCAAGCACGCGTTCATAAATTTGAGAATGATGATGAGTGTCACAGATCATCATATTCTTTATATTGAAGTACGAGTGAGTATCTTAGAACAGAATCAAGCGTGATCGAATAGAAAACAATAGTAATTGCATTAATCCATTGAGACACAGCAGAGCTCCTCACCCCCACCTATGGGGTTTAGAGACTCATGCCGTAGAAGATACAATATGAGATGTAAAATGTCATCCGTCCCTAAATGAATCTCTAAAAGTAGTTTTTATACTAAACTAGTAACTTAGGTTTACAAAAAATGAGTAACTAAGTGCAGATAGCGCAAAAATCCATTTCCGGGGCCCACTTGGTGAGTGTTTGGACTGAGCTTTGAAGCTTTCACGTGCATAGGCCATTCTTGGAGTCAAACGCCAGCTTGGGTGCCAGTTTGGGCGTTCAACTCCAGTTTTGGTGCCAGTTCCGGCGTTTTACGCTAGAAAAGGGTCTCTGGCTAGCGTTTAACACCAGTTTGGGCCATCAAATCTCGGGCAAAGTATGGATTATTATACATTGATGGAAATTCCAAGATGTTAGCTTTCTAGCACAATTGAGAACGCACCAATTGGACTTCTGTAGCTCTAGAAAAACACGTTTGAGTGCAGGGAGGTCAGAATCCAACAGCATCTGTAGTCCTTTTTCAGCCTCTGAATCAGATTTTTGCTTAGGTCCCTCAATTTCAGCCAGAAAATACCTGAAATTACAAAAAAACACACAAACTCATAGTACAGTCTAGAAATGTGATTTTTGCATAAAAACTAATAAAAATATAATATAAAGTAACTAAAACATACTAAAAACTACCTAATAACAATGCCAAAAAGCGTATAAATTATCCGTTCATCATAACACTAAACTTAAATTGTTGCTTGTCCCCAAGCAACCAAAAACAAAATAAGATAAAAAAAAAAGAGAAAAGACAATAAATTTCAAAATATCAATGAAGCTTAGTTCCAATTAGATGAGCGGGACTAGTAGCTTTTTGCTTTTGAACAGTTTTGGCATCTCACTTTATCCTTTGAAGTTTAGAATGATTGGCATCCATAGGAACTCAAAATTCAGATAGTGTTATTGATTCTCCTAGTTTAGTATGTTGATTCTTGAACACAGCTACTTTATGAGTCTTGGCCGTGACCCTTAGCATTTTGTTTTCCAGTATTACCACCAGATACATAAATGCCATGGACACATAACTGGGTGAACCTTTTCAGATTGTGACTCAGCTTTGCTAGAGTCTCCAGTTAGAGGTGCCCAGAGTTCTTAAGCACACTCGTTTTACTTTGGATCACGACTTTAACCACTCAGTCTCAAGCTTTTCACTTGGACCTTCATGACACAAGCACATGATTAGGGACAGCTTGATTTAGCCACTTAGGCCAGGATTTTATTCCTTTGGGCCCTCCTATCCATTAATGCTCAAAGCCTTAGATTCTTTTTACCCTTGCCTTTTAGTTTAAAGGGTTATTGGTTTTTTTCTCTTGCCTTTTGGTTTAAAGAGCTATTGGCTTTTTCTGCTTGCTTTTTCTTTTTCTTTATTTTTCACCATTTTTTTCGCAAGCTTTGTGTTTTTCACTGTTTTTTCTTGCTTCAAGAATCAATTTTATGATTTTTCAAAATTATCAATAACATTTCTCTTTTTTCATTATTCTTTCAAGAGCCAACAATTTTAACATTCATAAACTTCACTATAAAAAATATGCACTGTTCAAGCATTCATTTAGAAAACAAAAAGTATTGCCACCACATCAAAATAATTAAACTATTTTCAAGATAGAATTCGAAATTCATGTACTTCTTTTTCTTTTTCAGAAAATATTTTTCATTTAAGAAAGGTGAAAGATTCATGGAACATTCATAGCTTTAAGACATAGACACTAAACACTAATGATCATGTAATAAAAACAAGACTTAGACAGAAAATAAACATAAAAACAGACAAATAACAATAAAAGCAAGAAAATTAAGGAGCGGGTCTATCTTAGTGATGGCGGCTACTTCTTCCTCTTAATGGTCTAATGGAGTGCTTGAGCTCCTCTAGTTTGCTCCATCCTCTTTCTTAGTGATGGGCTTTGGTGATGAATTTCTCCATCTCCCAAGGTTCAGAGGCGGAAGCAATTGCCTTCCCTTTTCTCTTTCTAGAGGATTCTCCGACTTTGGGTGCCATAAGTGGTAATGGAAAGCAAAAAGCAGAACTTTTCCACACCAAACTTAAAAGCTTTGCTCATCTTCGAGCAAAATAAGATAGAAGGGAGTAGAAGAAGAATGAGGTAATTAATTTTAAAAAACTTGTTAATGTTAAAAAAATTAAAAGGATTGAAAGAATTTGAGAAGATATGTAAGTTTGGAAAAAGATATGGACAAGAATTAAAAAAAGAATTAAAAAGAATTGAAAGGATTATTAGTTTTTGAAAATAGAAATTGAAAGATGAACATTTGAAATATTTTTGATGCAAAAAAAATTATGAATTAAAATATGAAAAATTTAAAAAAATCGAATTGGAAACAAAATTACCTCCCCTTTGCTGTTCTGGCGTTTAACGCCCATCTGGCAGCCAATTTAGGCGTTCAACACCCAGCCAGATATCCTGGCTGGCGTTAAATGCCAGAATTTCTTTGTTACTGGGCTTTTTTTCTGAACGCCCAGGATGCTGCTGTTTCTGGTGTTAAACGCCCAGAATGATAGCCATTCTGGCGTTTAACGCCCAAAATACCCCTTTACTGGCATTTTGATGCCAGTGAGCTCTTTTTCTCTATGATTCCTCTGCTTTATGTCCTGAACCTTCATTTCCCTGACTTATTCACTGAAATGCATTAACGAACATGAATAACAAAATTAAATAGACTCATATAATTGTTATAAACATCTAATTTTTTATAATGGCTAGGTTGCCTCCCAGCAAGTGCTTCTTTACTGTCTTTAGCTGGACTTTACTGAGCTTTTAATTTAGTCTCAGTTTTGAGCACTCTTGCTCAACATTGCCTTCAAGATAATGTTTGACTCTCTGTCCATTAACAATGAACTTTTTGTCAGAGTCAATATCCTGAAGCTCTACATATCCATATGGTGACACACTTGTAATCACATATGATCCCTTCCACTGGGATTTTAATTTCCTAGGGAACAATCTAAGCCTAGAGTTAAACAGCAGAACCTTCTGTCCTGGCTCAAAGACTCTAGATGACAGCTTTCTGTCATGCCACCTTTTTGCTTTCTCCTTGTAAATTTTAGCATTTTTGAAAGCATTGAGTCTGAACTCCTCCAGCTCATTCAACTGGAGTAATCGTTTCTCTCCAGCTACCTTAGCATCAAGGTTTAGGAACCTGGTTGCCCAGTAGGCCTTGTGTTCCAGTTCCACTAGCAGATGACAGGCTTTTCCATACACAAGCTGGTATGGAGAGGTCCCTATAGGAGTCTTGAATGCGGTTCTATATACCCACAGAGCATCATCCAGACTTCTTGCCCAATCCCTTCTACGGGTACTTACAGTCCATTCTAAAATTCGTTTTAGTTCTCTATTTGAGACTTCAGCCTGCCCATTTGTTTGTGGATGATATGGAGTTGCCACTTTGTGGTTAATTCTATATCGGATCAGAGCAGAGTCAAGCTGTTTATTGTAGAAATGAGTGCATCCATCACTAATCAGTACCCTAGGGACATCGAACCTGCTGAAGATATGCTTCTAGAGGAACTTCATCACTGTCTTAGTATCATTAGTGGGTGTTGTAATTGCCTCTACCCATTTAGATACATAGTCTACTGCCACCAGAATATAAGTGTTTAAATATGATGGTGGGAAAGCCCCCATGAAGTCAATACCCCATACATCAAACAACTCAATCTCTAAGATCCCTTTCTGAGGCATGGCATAACTGTGAGGCAGATTACCAGATCTCTAGCCACTGTCACAGTTACGTACAAACTCTCGGGAGTCTCTATAGAGAGTAGGCCAGTAGAAGCCACATTGGAGAACCTTTGTGGCTGTTCGCTCACCTCCGAAATGTCCTCCAAATTGTGATCCATGGCAATGCCATAGGATCTTCTGTGCCTCTTCTCTAGGCACACATCTACGGATTATTCCGTCTGCACATCTCTTAAAGAGATATGGTTCATCCCACAAGTAGTACTTTGCATCAGAAACTAATTCTTTTGTTTGCTGTCTACTGTACTCTTTGGGTATGAATCTCACAACTTTATAGTTTGTAATGTCTACAAACCACGGTACTTCCTAAATGGCAAATAGTTGCTCATCCGGCCTGCTACTGGTTCTATCCGGGACAGGTGATCAGCTACTTGGTTCTCTGTCCCTTTTTTGTCTCTTATTTCTATATCAAACTCTTGCAGAAGCAACACCCATCTTATGAGTCTGGGTTTTGAATCCTACTTTGTGAGGAGATATTTTAGAATAGCATGGTCAGTATACACAATCACTTTTGATCCTACTAAATAAGATCTGAACTTGTCAATGCATGGCATAAACCACTGCAAGCAACTCCTTTTCTGTGGTTGTGTAATTCTTTTGCACGTCATTTAAAACATGACTAGCATAATAAATGACATACAGAAGCTTGTCATGCCTCTGTCCCAATACTGCACCAATGGCATGGTCACTGGCGTCACACATTAGTTCGAATGGTAATGTCCAGTCTAGTGTAGAAATGACTGATGCTGTAACCAGCTTAGCTTTCAGAGTCTCAAAGGCCTGCAGACACTCTGTGTCAAAGACAAATGGTGTATCAGCGGCTAGCAGATTGCTCAGAGGTTTTGCAATTTTTGAAAAATCTTTTATAAACCTCCTATAGAATCCTGCATGCCCCAGAAAGCTTCTGATTGCCTTAACATTGGCAGGTGGTGGTAATTTTTCAATTACCTCTACCTTAGCTTGATCCACCTCTATTCCCTTGTTCGAAATTCTGTGCCCAAGGACAATTCTTTCAGTCACCATAAGGTGACATTTCTCCCAGTTTAAAACCAGGTTAGTCTCTTGGCACCTTTTCAAAACAAGTGCTAGATGGTCAAGACAGGAGCTGAATGAGTCTCCAAATACTGAGAAGTCATCCATGAAGACTTCCAGAAATTTCTCTACCATATCAGAGAAGATAAAGAGCATGCACCTCTGAAAGATTGCAGGTGCATTGCACAGACCAAATGGCATCATTCTGTAGGCAAATACTCCAGATGGACATGTGAATGCTGTTTTCTCCCTGAGGAGTCTTCAGAGGTTCTTCTATTTTCTCTGGTTCCTCCAGATCAGGCTGAACATCTTTAAAAATGTCCTCTAGCTCTGATTCGAGACTCTCAGTCATATTGACCTCTTCCACTAGGGAGTCAATAATATCAACACTTATGCAGTCTTTTGATGTGTCTGGATGCTGCATAGCTTTGACAACATTCAACTTAAAATCATCCTCATTGACTCTCAGGGTCACCTCCCCTTTTTGGACATCAATGAGGGTTCATCCAGTCACTAGGAAAGGTCTTCCTAGAATGAGAGTTGCACTCTTGTGCTCCTCCATTTACAGCACCACAAAGTCAGTAGAAAAGGCAAATGGCCCAACCTTGACAATCATGTCCTCAATTACGCCTGATGGAATTTTAATGGAGCCATTAGCAAGTTGGAGGTATATCCAGGTTGGTTTAACTTCATCATTCAAACCAAGCTTTTTGATAGTGGATGCAGGTATCAGGTTGATACTTGCCCCAAGATCACATAGAGCTGTCTTGGTACAAGCATCCTCTAATGTGCATGGTATCATAAAGCTTCCGGGATCTTTAAGCTTCTCTGGTAAGCTTTTTAAAATGACTACACTGCATTCTTCAGTGAGAAAAACTTTTTCAGTCTCCCTCCAATCCTTCTTATGACTTAAGATCTCTTTCATGAACTTAGCATAAGAGGGTATTTGCTCAAGTGCCTTTGCAAACGGAATTTTTATTTCAAGAGTCTTGAGATAGTCTGCAAAGTAGACAAATTGTTTATCCTATTCTGCTTGGCAGAGTTTCTTAGGATAAGGCATCTTGGCTTTATATTCTTCAACCTTAGTTGCTGCAGGTTTATTTCCTACAGAAGTGGTTGGAAAAGCCTGCTTAAGGGGGTTGTTATCAGCACTTGCAGGTGTCTGATCCCTCGTTGGCGTTTGAATGCCAGAATTGGGTGCTGTATGGACGTTCAACGCCAGATTGCCACCATTTTCTGGTGTTTGAACGCTAGAATTGGCCATCCACTGGGCGTTCAACGCCAACTTCTCACCCTTTTTCTGGCGTTTGAATACCAGAATCATTCCTCTCTGGGCTCTTGCTGTTCTCAGAGGGATTTTGGGCAGTGGTTTGGTCATTCTCTGTCAGTTGTTCCTTTTTTGGCTTTCGGCTGCTTTGAGTTGAGACATTCAATGTCTTCCCGCTCCTCAAATAAACAGCTTGGTATTCTTCTGTTATCTGTTTAGATAACTGCTGCCTTGTCTGATTCAATTGTTCCTCCATATACTTGTTAGCATCTTTGGTTTCTTGTAGCATCTCTTTAAATTCTGCTAACTATTTTGTTACAGAAAATAGTTGCTGATTGAGTTCAGCAATTTGTTCTGGAGGACTAAGTTCAGTGGATGCTGCCTCAGCTTCTTCTTTCATGGGGGTCTCACCACTTGAGTACAGGTGATGATTAGTGGCAACTATATCAATGAGCTCTTGAGCCTCTTCAATTGTCTTTCTCATATGTATAGATCCACCAGCAGAGTAGTCTAGAGACATCTGGACCTTTTTTGTAAGCCCATAGTAAAAGATGTCTAACTGCACCCATTCTGAAAATATTTCAGAGGGGCATTTCCTTAGAATCTCTCTGTACCTCCCCCAGGAATTATAAAGAGATTCATTATCCTCTTGTTTAAAGTCTTGGATGTCCAGCCTTAGCTGTGTCATCCTTTTTGGAGGGAAATATTGATTCAGGAATTTGTCTGACAACTGTTTTCATGTTCTTATGCTGGCTTTGGGTTGGTTGTTTAACCACCTCTTAGCTTGGTCTTTTACAGCAAATGAAAATAGCAATAATCTGTAGACATCCTGATCCACTTCCTTATCACGTACTGTATCAGCAATCTGTAAGAACTGTGCCAGAAACTCAGTAGCTTCTTCCAGTGGAAGACCGAAATACTGGCAATTTTTCTGCACCATGATAATGAGCTGAGGATTTAACTCAAAATTGCTGGCTCTGATGGGGGTATACAGATACTACTCCCATATGAAGCAGTAGTGGGGTTAGCATATGACCCTAGAGTCCTTCTGGACTGTTCATTTCCACTCAGGTCCATTATGGAGAAAGGGAGATGATGTGGATTATAAATTAAAAAAATTTTCTCTTTTTTTTTGAAATTAAAGAAATTAAAATAAAGTAAATAAAAAATTTGATGCAAGTTTCAGAAATTAAAAAAGAAAAAGAAATAAAAGAAATTAGAAAAATAAATTAATTAATTAATTAAAAAGATTTGAAAAGATAAATTTTTAAAATTGAAATTTTGACTTGACTAACAAGAAACTACCAAATTTTAAAAATTTTGACTAAGTCAACCTAAGAAATTCGAAAATGATGAGTAAATAAAGGAAAAGATATTTTTTGAATTTAATGAGGAAAGAGAAAAACAATAAATTGACACCAAACTTAGAATTTTTAGATCAAAACAAAGAAAACAAACAAGAAAACTTTGAATGTCAAGATGAACACCAAGAACACTTTGAAGATCAAGATGAACACCAAGAACAAATTTTGAAAATTTTTAAGGAAATAAGGACACAAAAATACCAAACTTAAAAATTTTTATACTTTGGACACTAATAATTCGAAAATGTATAAGATAAACAACAAAAGACACCAAACAAGAAAATTTAAAGATTAAATAAAGAAAATTATCAAGAACAATTTGAAGATCAAGAAAGAACTAAGAACATGTAATTAAAAGTATGAAGAAAAATAAAAACATGCAATTGACACCAAACTTAAAACATGAAACTAAACTCAAACAGAAGACTCAATTATTAGTTTATTGGTTTTTATCTATTTATTAAATATTTTCGAAAAAAATCTAGAAAAAGAAAACAAGGATTTTAAAATTTTAACAAAAATAATAATAAAAAAACTCAGAAAAATTAAAAATTAATAAAGAAAAATAAGATTTTTGAAATATTTTTGAAAAAAAATAAAAGACTCAAATTTAGTGACTCTAAACAAAAAAAAAGATAAATTTTTCCTAATTTAAGCAACAAGATGAACCGTCAGTTGTCCAAACTCGAACAATCCCCAGCAACGGCGCCAAAAACTTGGTGCACGGAATTGTGATTACACTTTTCACAACTCCGGTACAACTAACCAGCAAGTGCACTGGGTCGTCCAAGTAATACCTCACGTAAGTAAGGGTCGATTGGTGCACGAAATTGTGATCATCAACAATGGCGCCAATAGAATTGGAGCTCTCAAACGTGAATCACACTTTGTCACAATTCCGCACAACTAACCAGCAAGTGCACTGGGTCGTCCAAGTAATAAACCTTACGTGAGTAAGGGTCGATCCCACGACGATTGTCGGCTTGAAGCAAGCTATGGTCATCTTGTAAATCTCAGTTAGGTGGATTCGAATGGTTATGGAGTTTAAGGTGATGAAAATAAACATAAAATAAAGATAGAGATACTTATGTAATTCATTGGTGGATTTCAGATAAGCGTATGAAGATACTTTGTTCCCCTTGAACCTCTGCTTTCCTATTGCCTTCTTCCAATCATTCATACTCCTTTCCATGGCAAGCTTTATGTTGGGCATCACCGTTGTCAATGGCTACATCCCGTCCTCTCAGTGAAAATGGTCCTGATGCTCTGTCACAACATCGGCTAATCAGCTGTCAGTTCTCGATCATGTCGGAATAGGATCCATTGATCCTTTTGCGTCTGTCACACGCCCCACAATCGCGAGTTTGAAGCTCGTCACAGTCATCACTTCCCAGATCCTACTCGGAATACCACAGACAAGGTTTAGACTTTTCGGATCTCAGGAATAGCCGCCAATAATTCTAGCCTATACCACGAAGGTTCCAATCTTAGATTAGAAACCCAAGAGATACGCATTCAAGCAATTGCTAGTAGAACAGAGGTGGTTGTCAGGCACATGTTCATAGATGAGAATGATGATGAGTGTCACGAATCATCACATTTATCAAGTTGAAGAACGAATGAATATCTTGGAGAAGAAATAGACTTGAGTTGAATAGAAAAACGATAGTACTTGTATTAATTCATGAAGAACAGCAGAACTCCACACCTTAATCTATGGTGTGTAGAAACTCCACCGTTGAAAATACATAAGAATAAGGTTCAGGCATGGCCATGAGGCCCGCTCTCAAATGTGTCTAAGATAGCATAAGACTTATCAAAGATGAAAAAATACAATAGTAAAAGGTCCTATTTATAGAGAACTAGTAGCCTAGGGTTTACAGAAATCAGTAATTAATGCAGAAATCTTCTTCCGGGCCCACTTGGTGTGTGCTTGGGCTGAGCATTAAAGCTTCCATGTGTAGAGACTTTTCTTGGAGTTAAACGCCAGCTTTTGTGCCAGTTTGGGTGTTTAACTCCAGCTTTTGTGCCAGTTCCGGAGTTAAACGCTAGAATTCTTGAGCTGTCTTGGAACGCCTGTTTGGGCCATCAAATCTCGAACAAAGTATAAACTATTATATATTGCTGGAAAGACCAGGATGTCTACTTTCCAACGCAATTGAGAGCGCGCCAATTGGGCTTCTATAGCTATAGAAAATCCACTTCGAGTGCAGGGAGGTCAGAATCCAACAGCATTTGCAGTCCTTTTTCAACCTCTGAATCAGATTTTTGCTCAAGTCCCTCAATTTCAGCCAGAAAATACCTGAAATCATAGAAAAACACACAAACTCATAGCAAAGTCCAGAAGAGTGATTTTTATTTAAAAACTAATAAAAACATAATAAAAACTAACTAAAATATACTAAAAACATACTAAAAACAATGCCAAAAAGCGTATAAATTATCCGCTCATCATCGATCCCACGGAGATTGCCGGCTTGAAGCAAGCTATGGTTATCCTGTAAATCTTAGTCAGGAGATTCAAATGATATGAATGATTTTGTTTATGAAAAGTAAATAACATGAAATGAATGATACTTGTGATTCAGTAATGAGGAATAGGTTGAGGTTTCGGAGATGCTCTATCGTCTGAATCTCTGCTTTCCTACTGTCTTCTTCTCCAAACACGCATGACTTCTTCTATGGCCAGCTGTATGTTGGTGGATCACCGTTGTCAATGGCTACCATCCGTCCTCTCACTGAAAATGGTGCAGGTACGATTTCTGTACGGTTAATCAACTGTCGGATCTCTCGTCTCGGATGAAAAATACCAGGCACAGCTACCGTACGGCTAATCATCTGTCGGTTCTCACTTGTGTCGGTATAGGATCTCTCTATCCTTTTGCACACTATCACTACGTCCAACATTCGTGAGTTTGAAGCTCGTCACAGTCATCCCGTCCCAGATCCTACTCAGAATACCACAGACAAGGTTTAGACTTTCCGAATCTCAGGAATGCTGCCAATTGGTTCTAGCCTCTACCACGAAGGTTCTGATCTCATGGGTTTGAATGCTCTGTTGTCAGGAGATGCAAGTCAAACTCGTGGATTAGAAACCCAAGATATACACACTAAAGCTGTCGCCCAATGACTACGTTAAGCTCGTTTGAATGCTCTGTTGTCAGGAGATGCAAGTCAAACTCGTGGATTAGAAACCCAAGATATACACACTAAAGCTGTCGCCCAATGACTACGTTAAGCTCAGAAAGAACGGGAGTGGTTGTCAAGTACGCATTCATAAATTTGAGAATGATGATGAGTGTCACGGATCATCATATTCTTTATATTGAAGTATGAGTGAGTATCTTAGAACAGAATCAAGCGTGATCGAATAGAAAACAATAGTAATTGCATTAATCCATTGAGACACAGCAGAGCTCCTCACCCCCACCTATGGGGTTTAGAGACTCATGTCGTAGAAGATACAATATGAGATATAAAATGTCATCCGTCCCTAAATGAATCTCTAAAAGTAGTTTTGATACTAAACTTGTAACTTAGATTTACAGAAAATGAGTAACTAAGTGCAGATAGTGCAGAAATTCACTTCCGGGGCCCACTTGGTGAGTGTTTGGGTTGCGCTTTGAAGCTTTTATGTGCATAGGCCATTATTGGAGTCAAACGCCAGCTTGGGTGCCAGTTTGGGCGTTCAACTCCAATTTTGGTGCCAGTTCCGGTGTTTTACGCCAAAAAAGGGTCTCTGGCTGGCATTTAACGCCAGTTTGGGCCATCAAATCTCGGACAAAGTATGGACTATTATACATTGCTGGAAACCCAAGATGTTAGCTTTCCAGCACAATTAAGAATGCGCCAATTGGACTTCTGTAGCTCCAGAAAAACGCGTTTGAGTGTAGGGAGGTCAGAATCCAACAGCATCTGCAGTCCTTTCTCAACCTCTGAATCAGATTTTTGCTCAGGTCCCTCAATTTCAGCCAGAAAATACCTGAAATTACAGAAAAACACACAAACTCATAGTAAAGTCCAGAAATATGATTTTTGCACAAAAACTAATAAAAATATAATAAAAAGTAACTAAAACATACTAAAAACTACCTAATAACAATGCAAAAAGTGTATAAATTATCCGCTCATCACTGATCCTACTAGAAACCTAGATAATGCTGTCAACCTTCCATTTAGTTGTTGGACTTCTTTAAGACAATTCATACTCTTCATCTCTAGTATTGTTGTGCATTTGTCTGGGTTGACCTTTATGCCCTGTTAGGTGAGCGTGAAGCCTAAGAATTTTTCAACCTCCACTGCGAAGGTTTATTTTAAAGGATTTAATCTCATCCTATGATTTCTTATTATGGAGAATACTTCGGAGATGTCGGACAAAAGAGTGAAGTCGTCCTTGGCTTTGACGAGTGATGAGAGAACTTTTGCGTGGTCTAGAAATTTGCGGATAAATCCTCGTTGCAAGTATAGTTTCTAAACCTTCAAAAGTCCTTTCATACAAACGTTTTGGTTGTCACAAGTAACAAACCCCTTTAAAATTGATAACCGAGTATTTAAACCTCGGGTCATCTTCTCAAGGAATTGCAGGGAAGTATGTTCTTATTATTGGTTATGGAGATTGTAAATTTGGGGTTTCAGAAGTAAGGAGGGAATATGTTATATGACAAGTAAAATAAAATAATAATAATAAAATCTCTTGGCAAGGTATGAAAAATTGGAAGTCCAGATTTAGTTATCCTTATCAACAATAATGAAAGTTGAATCTTAATTCCACTTAGTCAACTTTACTAAAGCAAAGGAAAGTCAAGTGATTAATTAGTTTGACCTTCGAATCCTATTTATTTCCTAAGAATAAGATTAGGATTATTGAAGTTCAATTCAATTGGCAAGATAACAATTATCAATTATGCTGTTGAATTGGATAACTCATGAGTTACTGATTTCTTAAGCAAAACCAAAAGGGAAAAAGTAAATCTACTGGAATAAAAATGTCTTCAGATGGAAAGCAATAATCATGTAAAAAGAAAGCAATAATAACTGAAATACCTCAAATAATATTATTTCAAAGAAAATCATAACATGAATGTAGCATAAGCCAAATAGGCAACATAACTAATATAAGCATTAAAGTATCTGAAAATAAGAGATAAATATAAAGTAAAAGAACATTGAACCTGGGATTTAGAGGCACTCCTAAAACTAAGAGAAATCCTAAATCCTAATCCTAAGAGAGAGGAGAGAACCTCTCTCTCTCTAAAAATTACATCTACTCCTAAAATTGTGAATATGAATGCTTCCTTATGAATGGATGCATTCCCTCACTTTATAGCCTCTAATCTGTATTTTCTGGGCCGCAAACTGGGTCAGAGACAGCCCAGAATTCGCTGGTTGCGAATTCTGCCACGCTGGTTTTTTGTCACTGCGACGCGGCCGCATGGAGCACGCGGTCGAGTCATCTAGCGTCAGGGCAACTATGGCATATTATATATCAAATCGAAGCCCCGGAAGTTAGCTTTCCAACGCAACTAGAACCGTATCGGTTGGACCTTTGTAGCTAAAGTTATAGCCTTTTGAGTGCGAAGAGGTCAGGCTGGACAGCTTAGCAGTTTCTCCAGTTTCTTGTATTCCTTCCACTTTTGCATGCTTCCTTTCTATCCTCTGAGCCATTCCTGTCCTGTAATCTCTAAAATCACTTAACACACATATCAAGGCATCTAATGGTAATAAGAGAGGATTAATATTAGCAATATAAAGGCCAAAGAAGCATGATTTCAATTAATGCACATAATTAGGAAGGCAAATGTAAAACCATGCAAATAGTATGAATAAATGGGTAAAGAGTTAATAAAATCCACTCAATTGAGCACAAGATAAACCATAAAATAGTGGTTTATGAACCTCCCCACACTTAAACAATAGCATGTCCTCATGCTAAGCTCAAGAGAAGCTATAAAGAATGAAGAGGAATGATAGAATGTATGAAATGCAACCTATGAATGCAACTACATGCAAAATGTTTCTACCTACTTGGTTAAGAGTAAACAAATCCTTCAAGAAGAAATATGAACTGGATTTCACTAATTCAAATTATGAAAATGAAGTACAAATAAACTTGCAAGAAGAAAATAGCTCATGAAAGCAGGGAACAAGGAATTGAGCATCGAACCCTCACTGGTAGTGTATACACTCTAATCACTCAAGTGTTTTAGATTCGATTCTCTCAATTCTCCACTAACCTTGCTTTCTAAGGCTTGCTCTTCATCTAACAATCAACATAAATTTAATGCACAGATACACATATCAAGAGGTCTTTTAAGGGTTGTAATGGGGTTAGGGTCAAGGTAGGATTGTATTTGGTCAAGTGGACTAAAATCTGAATCCTTAATTAACTTAAACTTTCCACCTAACTTTAGACAATCCATGTAATTATAATACCACATCTAACTATCCATTAACCATGTTTTTCACATATTCATGCATTCTAATTTCAAGTACAGTACATATGCATTGCTTTCACCATTTACTTTGGGGCATTTTGTCCCATTTTTGCTTAATTGCTCTTCTTTTTTCTCTCTTTTTTTTTATTATTATATATATATATATTTTTTTTTCTTTCTTTTTTTTAATGCATATGATTAGATTATTGAATGCATGAATTATGTCCTAAACATTTCTTTCACATTTTCAGAAAATTCTAACATACTCAATTTTCAAACCAAATGTTTTCAATCCCAATTTCCCCACACTTAATTCATGAGCACTCTCACTAGTCTAAGCTAACCAAGGATTCAAATTAAGGACAATATTATTTTCTGCTTAGAGTTAATGATGTGCTAAAGTAAAGAACAAAGGGGTAAAATAGGCTCAAATTGGTTTGCAAAGGATAATGAAAGGTAAGGTCATATGGGTATGTAAGCTCAGTGAAACAAAGGCCTCAATCATGTAAGTGTATGCATACATCAAATAATGGAAATATAGAATTAAGCAAGACAAAGATCACAATTTTAGAGAGAAAAACACACACTAAAAATAAAATATTGGTTGGTAAAATGCAACCAATTCAAATAGGCTCAAAAATCTCACAGGTTTTGTGTGTTCGAGCTCTAAACCATGTTCCAGTATAATATCTCTTCAAACAAGTGTAACATTAAATTTTATTCAAATTAGTGAAATGCTCTAAAAAGTTTCTTGAAAAAGAAAATATTACTTCAACCAATTAGTAAAATATGCACAAAATTAAACAAATATGCAATCAAACATGCAAATGCAACAATGAACAAACAAATAAAATAAAAATTTTGGTGTCGAGTTAGGAAATAACTAAACCATGGAGATCGGTATCGACCTCCCCACACTTAAAGATTGCACCGTCCTCGGTGCATGCTGAGATGTGCAGGTGGACGGGTTTCTCCAACTGATGCTTTTCTTCAAGATTTTGCAGATGGACTTGTCTGTCTCCCTATGTAAACGTCTTTCGGTTCCCTTCCGGGTGGCAATCCTGAAAGAAAAAGGGAAGAAAAGTAACCTAGTAATAAAGATATGAAAATAAATGAAGTATGGGTGGGTTAATGCCAAATGATAATGGTCTCATTTACATGGAAGCTTCAACATGTACGTGAGAAAATAATAGAAGCCATGGCATGCCAGTGGTATAAAATTTGTAACATAGGGGAGGATTGTGGGTAATGGAAGTATCAATACAAGTTCATGTCAATGCAAATGGAGTGCAAGTATCATAAAAGATTGGCATTGGCAGATAATTAATATCATCCCACAGTGTAAAACAAGTTACCAAAATAAATTCAAGAAAAGATGCAACAGTTGAATAAAAATTTTTTTTAACACCAATAGAAAAATAAAAAATTCAGAAAAGAAAATAAAAATATGCACAAATTTAAAATGCAATGAATGAAAATATGTAAATAAATTAAATAAAATAGAATGGAGGTGAAAGAAAATAAGAAAGGAAGAAGAAAGAAATAAGAAAAGATAAGAAAAATAAGGATTAGAGAAGATAAGAAAATTGGCTGATCTGGATATTCTGTGCGCCGCTTGTGACGCGGACGCGTGAGTGACGCGGTCACGTGGTGCGTGATAAGGTCAGGTGACGCGGACGCGTAGGTCACGCGATCACGTGGCCTGTTTTGTGCGATTGGCGCGAGTGCAGCCTCGCGGTCGCGCAACTCTCTGTTCGAAACTCTTTTGCCAAAAATCTGGGTGACGCGATCGCGTGGGGCATGCGACCGCGTGAATGGCCATCTTTTGAAAACGACGCGGACGCGTGGGGCACGCGTTCGCGTGGTTAGGCTTGGGCTTCCAGCACGAGTCCAGCCCAACTCCAACTCAACTTTCTGCCATACACCCATTTATGTCGATTCCACGGAGCCACGTATTCGTGTGGGTGACGCGAACGCGTGGGGAAGCTATTTTTCAAATGACACGGCCGCATCGGCGACGCGGTCGTATGGATCAATTTGTTCCATTAGCGCGCCTCCAGCCACACTTTCGCGTGACTTTCTGTTTACTTTCTTTTCTTCACAACACACATACGACGCGGATGCGTCGGCGACGCTGTCGCGTCGCATGCGAAAATCCCCTTTTTTTTATAATCTAAAAAAAATATAGAATGCAGTGTTAATATGAATGTGATGCAAAAATCCAGGTTTAATATAATAAAATAAAATGAAACTAAAAAACAAATAAAACTAAATAAAAATGAAAAAAAGAACGATCATACCATGGTGGGTTGTCTCCCACCTAGCACTTTTAGTTAAAGTCCTTAAGTTGGACATTGGATGAGCTTCCTGTTATGGTGGCTTATGCTTGAACTCATCCAGGAATCTCCACCAATGTTTGTGATTCCAGTAACCTCCGGGGTCCCAAACTAGGCGCAGCAAGCCTTCAAGTAGGTTAAAACAAGTTACAAGGACCCAAGAGTGTTGATTGCCAGAATGAATTCCGGGGTCCCAAATCTTGCTTTTGCACCCGTCTTCAAGTTGATTATCATGATTCCATCCGGGTGATTCAGCTTTAGAATTCTCACTGAAGCGTCCAAACAACTTCCTAGACCCATTCAATTGAGCTCTATACCAACATTTGCGTTTAAACTTAAAGCTTCCAACCATAATGAACCCTGCAGGATAATTCTTACCACTGGCCATCTTCCTCTTACTCTTAATGCCACAAAGAGCTCTAAGTTGACCATCCATCTCCAGTAGCCCATATTCAAGTGGGATTAGAAAGCTAAGGGATATGAATTTTACCCACTTGAATGTTGTGAAGGATGATGGCAACTTAGGGGGAGGGGTCTCCAATAACATTGGCAAGGTAATTTCAAGCTCCACTCCTTTGTGCTCTTTGACAACTTCCACCTCTTTGCAAGCTTCTTCAATTTCAACCTCTTCCTCTTGGTAGCTTTCTTCCAATTCAATCTCTTCTTCATTACTTACCAAGGGCATGGGAGGCTGTGCTTTTTCTTCTTTACTCTCCATCTCTTGACCAACCTCTTCCAAGTCTTCAACTATGATATGCCCTGGAGGTTGTACACCCTCCTTAACATCAAATGCAACCGTCTTGGAAGGAGGTTCTATGTCTTGACTTTCCCATGGAGGTTCAGCATCTCCTAAGTCTTCAACCACTTCTTCCTCTGCAACTATTATGGCTTCCTCCACTTGTTCCAATACAAAGCCATGTTCCTCATTGTCCATCGAAGTTTCTAGTGTCTCCTTCATGCCTTGCTCTTCTTTTGATTCTCCACATGTAGCCATGGGAGTTCTTTGAGTACTCAGATATTGGGAAGCTATTATATTTACTAACTCGCCGAAGGCAGCCGCAAAATTTTGCACACTCTTATTCATCCTTTCTTGCCCTTGAAGAATAACACGAAGTCTGTCATCCATTGGAGGTTGGGGTGGATATGAGGATTCATTGGTTGGGAGAGAGGGTTCATAATAGGAAGGTGGTTCATGAGAGTAGTTGTGTTGGAAAGGTGGTGGTTCTGTGTATGGTTCATTTGGCTCATAAGGTGGTTGGTATGGTGGATACGGGTTAGGGTCATATGGAGGTGATTGGCGGAAAGAGGCTTGTGAGTATGATGGTCCAAAGTCATGTTGAGGAAAGGGTTCATAGGCATATGGTGGTGGTTGTTGATAGTCCATTGGAGGTGGTTGTTGCCATGAGGGTTTATTAAATCTTTGTGGCTCCTCCTATCTTTGATTGTTCCAACCTTGATGCCTGTTCTCATTGTAATTTCTTCTTCCTGCAACATAATTGTAACCAGACTTATAGCCAAAGGGGTGAGAGTTCATAGTCAAGGTTCTAAGAACCGGACCGATCATCGAACCACTTTAGTCACTGGTTCACTAGTTCACTGGTCTAACCGGTCTAACCGATGGTTCAACCGAAAAAACTGTTTTAGAATAAAATAATAAATAAATTATAATTAATCACCCTAAAATATAATTATAGTCTAATATAAATCTTAAAAGATCAAAAAATACATCAGCAACCCTAAAACAGCAACACCAGTATATTATCAAACAGCAACAATGAAATAGCAACACATTATAAAACACTAAAACAGCAATACCAGTACATTATCAAAACACTAAAACAGCAACACCAGTACATTAGCAACATCATTCAGCAAGGCAGTGATGACACTAAACTAAAAACTAAAAACAGCAAAATCAGTACATTATACTACATATCAAAAGTTTAGAACAGAGCATTCAGTAACCAAGCATTAGCATTAGCAAGGAAGTGATGACACTAAATTAAACAGAGCATTACTAAGGCAGTGATGAGTGATGACACTAAATTAAACACTAAAAACAGCAAAATCAGTACATTATACAATATATCAAAGGTTTAAAATAGAGCATTCAGTAACCAAGCATTAGAATTAGCAAGGCAGTGATGACACTAAATTAACCAGACCATTAGCAAGGAAGTGATGACACTAAATTAAACACTAAAAACAACAAAATCAGTACATTATACAACATATCAAAAGTTCAAAACAGGAACCAAGCATAAGCATTAGCAAGACAGTGATGACACTAAATTAAATAAACATTGTTTTCTCTCACCAAGTTAGATATGACCATTAGCATCTGAGCTACCAATTGTTTGAACTCATTTCTTGAACACGAGGTATTTTGAACAAGACCTAAGAACAAAGTAAATGTGCAACCAGAGACAGATACTTCATGTAAGCAATCAACAGATTGTAATAGCAATTTTTAAGGGTACAATATGATTATTGTTGTTTCCAATAGAGTTCTGGTATGTGAAAAGAAAAGATATGATTTATGCTAAATCAGAGATATCCATAGACTCAAGTCTGCAGGTTCCATTAATAAAAATTGAACAGATATTATTTGTTGGTAAAGCTCCTTCTATGGTTGGCTCATAACTATCAGGTTCTGGAAACATTACTTCTTGCTTCAAGATTTCAGGATGCCAGCAATCAACATCTTCAAAGATACCAGAAACCAAATAGTCATTAAAAAATAACATGAAAAATAGCAAAAACATGAAAAATAGCAACTCAGACCACAAATAGCACAAGAAAAAAATAGCAACAATCAAGAACAATAAGAATAAATATAGCAGTGAACAAACATCACCAATCAAAACCATCAAGAACAAACAGCAACAATCAGCAACAACAATAAACACAACACTGAACAATTAAATAAAAATACATCTGAACAACAAAAACAGTTCCATAATTACTGTAAAATAAAATAATCTAAATTGCTCATAACAGAAAAACCTAAAAAAATCATTACTAAGAAAAAAACCTAAGAAAACTAAAAACAGATAAGCAAGAAACCTAAGAAAACTCAAAACAGATAAGCAAGAAATTACTTAAAAAAAACCATGAACAACAGAGATTCATCATTTCAGATGAGGGAGATAGGGAGCTCAGATCAGGGCTGAGCACTGCCGTAAGCTCAGCCAAAACAGAGGGGGAGATATTTTTTCGAAAATTAGAGAGATAGAGAGTTAGTTAGGTAGTTTTGAAAAAGATAAGAAACAAACAAAAAGTTAGTTAGTTAGTTGAAACAATTTTTGAAAATCAATTTTGAAAAGATAAGAAGTTAGGAAGTTAGAAAAGATATTTTGAAATCAAATTTTTGAAAAAGGTAAGATAAGAAGATATTTTTTAAAAGATATGATAGAAATTAGTTTTTGAAAAAGATTTGATTTTTAAAATCACAATTAATGACTTGATTCACAAGAAGTCACAAGATATGATTCTAGAACTTAAAGTTTGAATCTTTCTTAACAAGCAAGTAACAAACTTGAAATTTTTGAATCAAAACATTAATTGTCATTGTTATTTTCAAAAATTTTGATATGAAAATAAGAAAAAGATTTTTGAAAAATATTTTTGGAATTTTCGAAAATAACTAAGAAATTTGAAAAAGATTTGATTTTTGAAAAAGATTTTGAAAAAGATAAGATTTTCAAATTGAAAATTTGATTTGACTCATAAGAAACAACTTGGTTTTAAAAATTTTTGAAAAAGTCAATCCAAATTTTCGAATTTGATGAGAGAAAAAGGGAAAGATATTTTTTTGATTTTTTGAATTTTTATGATGAGAGAGAAAAACATGAAAATTATGCAATGCATGAAGATTTTTAGATCAAAACAATGAATGCATGCAAGAATGCTATGAATGTCAAGATGAACACCAAGAACACTATGATGATCATGATGAACATCAAGAACATATTTTTGAAAATTTTTAATGCAAGGAAAACATGCAAGACACCAAACTTAGAATTCTTTAATGCTTAGGCACTAAGAATTCAAGAATGCATATGAAAAATAAGAAAAGACACAAAACATGCAAATGCAAAGATCAAACAAGAAGACTTACCAAGAACAACTTGAAGATCAGGAAGAACACTATGAATGCATGAGAATTTTCGAAAAAAATGCAAGATGCACATGCAATTGACACCAAACTTATAACATGACACATGACTCAAACAAGAAACACAAAAATATTTTTGATTTTTATGATTTTCTAATTTTTTTGTATTTTCCTTTAATTTTTTTTGAAAATTATTTTAAAAAAAGAAAAATAAGGATTCCAAAATTTTTAATATGAATTCCAGGAATCTTATGCTCTAAAGCTCCAATCAAAGGGTCAGGCTTGGCTTAATAGCCAGCCAAGCTTTAGTATGTAACTCAGACATGACACGTCTAACATGCCCTACAGTCGTATTAAGCATGGCTTTACAGCCAGCCATGCTTCATGAAACACTAGAATTCATTCTTAAAAATTATGAAGAAAAATAGATTTTTGAAAACATTTTTTTTTTCGAAAACAAAGGAGAAAATTTTTAAAAGATTTTTTAAAAAAATTTTTGAAAACTTTTTGAAAAGAAAACGAAAAGAAAGTTACCTAATCTGAGCAACAAGATGAACTGTCAGTTGTCCAAACTCGAACAATCCCCGGCAACGGCGCCAAAAACTTGGTGCGCGAAAATTGTGATTACACTTTAATTATGTAAAATTCATCGCTCTTTCTTTCCATGGTAATGGCGCCAAAAACATGATGCCAATACCATGGTTCACAACTTCGCACAACTAACCAGCAAGTGCACTGGGTCGTCCAAGTAATACCTTACGTGAGTAAGGGTCAAATCCCACGGAGATTGTTGGTATGAAGCAAGTTATGGTCACCTTGTAAATCTCAGTCAGGCAGATATAAATTGATAATGGTGTTTTCGAAAACAATTAATAAAACAGGGATAGAAATACTTATGTAAATCATTGGTGAGAATTTTAGATAAGCGAATAGAGATGCTTTCGTTCCTCTGAACCTCTGCTTTCCTGCTATCTTCATCCAATCAGCCTTACTCCTTTCCATGGCTGGCTTTATGTGATACATCACCACTGTCAATGGTTACTTTCGGTCTTCTCTCGGGAAAATGATCCAAATGCCCTGTCACGGCACGGCTAATCGTCTGGAGGCATCACCCTTGTCAATGGTTTCATCTTATCCTCTCAGTGAAAATGGTCAACGCACCCTGTCACGGCACGGCTATTCATCTGTCGGTTCTCGATCCTGCTGGAATAGGATTTACTATCCTTTTGCGTTTGTCACTACGCCTGGAAATCGCGAGTTTGAAGCTCGTCACAGTCATTCAATCATTGAATCCTACTCGAAATACCACAGACAAGGTTTAGACCTTCCGGATTCTCTTGAATGCTGCCATCATTCTAGCTTACACCACGAAGATTCCGATTAAGAGATCTAAGAGATTCTCATTCAATCTAATGTAGAACGGAAGTGGTTGTCAGGCACGCGTTCATAGGGAATGATGATGATTGTCACGTTCATCACATTCAGGTTGAAGTGCGAATGAATATCTTAGAAGCGAAATAAGATGAATTGAATAGAAAACAGTAGTACTTTGCATTAATCTTTGAGGAACAGCAGAGCTCCACACCTTAATCTATGGAGTGTAGAAACTCTACCGTTAAAATTACATAAGTGAAAGGTCCAGGCATGGCTGAATGGCCAGCCCCTCTGATCTAAGAACCAGGCGTCCAAAGATGACTAATACAATAGTAAAAAGTCCTATTTATAATAAACTAGTCACTAGGGTTTACAGAAGTAAGTAATTGATGCATAAATCCACTTCCGGGGCCCACTTGGTGTGTGCTTGGGCTGAGCTTTAAGTTTCCACGTGCAGAGGCCATTTGTGGAGTTGAACGCCAGGTTTTGATCCATTTCTGGCGTTCAACTCTGGTTTTTGATCCCTTTTTGGCGCTGAACTCTAGAATTGGGCAGAGAGCTGGCGTTGAACGCCAGTTTGTGTCATCTAAACTTGAGCAAAGTATGGACTATTATACATTGATGGAAAGTCCTGGATGTCTACTTTCCAACGCAATTGGAAGCGTGCCATTTCGAGTTCTGTAGCTCCAGAAAATTCATTTTGAGTGCAGGGAGGTCAGAATCCAACAGCATCAGCAGTCCTTCTTCAACCTCTGAATATGATTTTTGCTCAAGTCCCTCAATTTCAGCCAGAAAATACCTGAAATCACAGAAAAACACACAAACTCATAGTAAAGTCCAGAAATGTGAATTTAACATAAAACTAATGAAAACATCCCTAAAAGTAACTAGATCCTACTAAAAACATACTAAAAATAATGCCAAAAAGCGTATAAATTATCCGCTCATCAAAGATACCTATGATGCTCCATTCTGAAAGCATGTCAGAAGGACACCTTCTGATCAATTATTTGTATCTTTTCCAAGCTTCATAGAGGGATTCACCTTCCTTCTGTCTGAAGGTTTGGACTTCCACTCTAAGCTTGCTCAATTTTTGAGGTGGAAAGAACTTTGCCAAGAAGGCATTGACTAGCTTTTCCCAAGAGTTCAGGTTTTCTTTAGGTTGTGAATCCAACCATGTCCTAGCTCTGTCTCTTACAGCAAAGGGGAAGAGCATAAGCTTGTAGACCTCGGGATCAACCCCATTGGTCTTGACAGTATCACAGATTTGCAAGAATTCAGCTAAGAACTGATAAGGATCTTCTAATGGAAGTCCATGAAACTTGCAATTCTGTTGCATTAGAGAAACTAATTGAGGCTTAAGCTCAAAGTTGTTTGCTCCAATGGCAGGGATTGAGATGCTTCTCCCATAGCAGTCAGGAGTAGGTGCAGTAAAGTCACCAAGCACCTTCCTTGTATAGTTGGCATTGTTGTTGTTTTCGGCCGCCATGGCTTCTTCTTGTTTGAAAAGTTTTGTTAGGTCCTCTATAGAGAGTTGTACTTTAGCTTCTCTTAGTTTTCTCTTCAAGGTCCTTTCAGGTTCAGGATCAGCTTCAACAAGAATGCCTTTGTCCTTGCTCCTGCTCATATGAAAAGGGAGGAGAAGAAAAGATGGAATCCTCTATGTCACAGTATAGAGATTCCTTAAGGTGTCAGAGGAAAATAAAAATAGAAGGATGAGGTAGAGAAGAGAGAATTCGAACTTATCAAGAAGGATAGAGTTCGAATTGTTGATAATGGAGAGGTGTTAGTCCTTAAATAGAAGGATGTGAGAAGAGGGGAAGAATTTTCGAAAATAAATTAAAAAGATTCTGAAATAATTAAGAGAAATTTTGAAAATTCGATTGATGATTTTCGAAAACTAAGATTGGAAAAGAAATTAAGTGATTTTTGAAAAAGATTTTGGAATTAGAAATAAAAAAGATATGATTGAAACTTAATTTTGAAAAAGATGTGATTGAAAAGATATGATTGAGGAGATATGATTGAGAATCAAATTAAAAAGAGAAAGTTTTAAAATTAAAGTTGATTACTTGACTAACAAGAAATTAAAAGATATGATTCTAGAATTTAAAATATGATCCTTTCTTCATAGGCAAATAACAACTAGAAAATTTTGAATTAAATCATTAATTGTAGCAAGGATTTTCGAAAATAGTAATAAATAAAAAAAACTGAAAAGAAATTGATTTTGAAAAGATATGATTGAAAATATATGATTTGAAAAAGATTTGATTTTGAAAAATCATGAAAACTTGAAAAAGATTTGGATTAAAAACAAAATCTTCCCTCTAGTGTCCTCCTGGCGTTAAACGCCCAGAATGGCATTCATTCTGGCGTTTAACACCCAAAATGCTACCTTTTTGGGCGTTTAACGCCCAGCCAGGTACCCTGGCTGGCGTTTAAACGCCAGTTTTCCTTCTGCACTGGGCGTTTTAAACGCCCAGCTTTTTCTGTGTAATTCCTCTGCTGAATGTTCTGAATCTTCAATTCTCTGTGTTATTGACTTGAAAAGACATAGTTTTGAAATTTTTTTTTTGAAATTTTAATGATGAGACACAATAATAAAAAGGATGCAACTAAGATCAAATAAACAATGCATGCAAGACACTAAACTTAGAAGTTTGTATACTAAGGACTATAACAAATTGAAAATGCAAAAGACACAAAATAAGAGAAATTAAAGATCAGAGCAATGAAATCATCAAGAACAGCTTGAAGATCAATGAAGAACATAATGCATATATTCGAAAAATGCAAGAAGACTATGCAATTGACACCAAACTTAAAAATTGACACTAAGATACATAAAATATTTTTTATTTTTATGATTTTATAAAAAATTTTGTGATTTTTCGAAAATTATATGGAAAGGAAAATAAAGGGATTCAAAATTTTTAATAAGAATTCCAGGAATCATTGCAATGTTAGTCTAAAACTCCGGTCCAGGAATTAGACATGGCTTACTAGCCAGCCAAGCTTTCAGTGAAAGCTTTGGTCCAAAACACTAGACATGGCCAATGGCCAGCCAAGCTTTAGCAGATCATTACTTTCAACAGCAAAATTGATAGAAATCATCAAGCTCTTGTGATGATAAGTTGAAACCTTGGTCCAAAAGATTAGACATGGCTTCACAGCCAGCCAGACTTCAACAAATCATCATGAAACTCTAGAATTCATTCTTAAAAACTCTAAAGAACATAATAGAATTTTTTTTTTGTATTTTTGAAATTTTTTTTCGAAAATAAGAAGTAAAAAGCTTAAACATAAAATAAAATTACCTAATCTAAGCAACAAGATGAACCGTCAGTTGTCCAAACTCGAACAATCCCCGGCAACGGCGCCAAAAACTTGGTGCACGAAATTGTGATCATCAATGGCGCCAACAACTTGGTACGCACAATTGCAATCTCAACTCTTTATCACAACTCCGCACAACTAACCAGCAAGTGCACTAGGTCGTCCAAGTAATAAACCTTACGTGAGTAAGGGTCGATCCCACGGAGACTGTCAGCTTGAAGCAATCTATGGTCATCTTGTAAATCTCAGTCAGGAGGATTCAAATGGTTATGGAGAATTGATATGTAAAATATAAATAAAACATAAAATAGGATAGAGATACTTATGTAATTCATTGGTGAGAATTTCAGATAAGCGTATGAAGATGCTTTGTTCCTTCTGAACCTCTGCTTTCCTATTGCCTTCTTCCAATCATTCATACTCCTTTCCATGGCAAGCTTTATGTTGGGCATCACCGTTGTTAATGGCTACTTCCCGTCCTCTCAGTGAAAATTTTCCAAATGCGCTGTCACCGCACGGCTAATCAGCTGTTGGTTCTCGATCATGTTGGAATAGGATCCATTGATCCTTTTGCGTCTGTCACACGCTCAACACTCGCGAGTTTGAAGCTCGTCACAGTCATCCCTTCCCAGATCCTACTCAGAATACCACAGACAAGATTTAGACTTTCCGAATCTCAGGAATGGCCACCAATAATTCTAGCCTATACCACGAAGGTTTTAATCTTAGATTAGAAACCCAAGAGATTCACATTCAAGCTATTGCAAGTAGAACAGAGGTGGTTGTCAGGCACATGTTCATAGGTGAGAATGATGATGAGTGTCACGGATCATCACATTCATCAAGTTGAAGAACGAGTGTATATCTTAGAGAAGAAGTAGGTGTGAATTGAATAGAAAAACAGTAGTACTTTGCATTAATTCGTGAAGAACAGCAGAGCTCCACACCTTAATCTATGGTGTGTAGAAACTCTACCATTGAAAATACGTAAGAACAAAAGGTCTAGGCATGGCCAAATGGCCAGCCTCCCAAAGAGGGTTCAATCATCAAAGCATGATTAAAAGATGATCTAAAGATGAAAATACAATAGCAAAAGGTCCTATTTATAGAAAACTAGTAACCTAGGGTTTACAGAAATGAGTAAATGATGCAGAATTCACTTCTGGGCCCACTTGGTGTGTGCTTGGGTTGAGTATTGAAGCTTTCAAGTGTAGAGGCTTTTCTTGGAGTTAAACGCCAGCTTTTGTGCCAGTTCTGGTGTTTTGACGCCAGAATTTCTATGCTTACTTTGAACGCCGGTTTGGGCCATCAAATCTTGAGCAAAGTATAGACTATTATATATTGCTGGAAAGCCCAGGATGTCTATTTTCCAACGCAATTGAGAGCGCACCAATTAGGCTTCTGTAGCTCCAGAAAATCCACTTCGAGTGCAGGGAGGTCAGAATCCAACAGCATCTGCAGTCCTTTTTCAGCCTCTGAATCAGATTTTTGCTCAGGTCCCTCAATTTCTGCCAGAAAATGCCTGAAATCACAAAAAAACACACAAACTCATAGTAAAGTCCAGAAATGTAATTTTTATTTAAAAACTAATAAAAATATAATAAAAACTAATTAAAATATACTAAAAACATACTAAAAATAATGCCAAAAAGCGTATAAATTATCCGCTCATCAACACTAGACACTAATGATCATGTAATAAAGACACAAACATAGATAAAATATAAAGTATAGGGAACAAAAAACAGAAAAATAAAGAACAAGAAAATTAAAGAACGGATCCACCTTAGTGATGGTGGCTAGTTCTTCCTCTTGAAGATCTTATGGAGTGCTTTAGCTCCTCAATATCTCTTCCTTGCCTTTGTTGCTCATCCCTTATGGCTCTTTGGTCTTCTCTAATTTCATGGAGGAGGATGGAGTGCTCTTGGTGCTCCATCCTTAGTTGTCCTATGTTGGAACTCAATTCTCCTAAGGAGGTGTTGATTTGCTCCCAATAGTTTTGTAGAGGAAAGTGCATCCCTTGAGGCATCTCAAGGATTTCATGATGAGGAACTTCCTCATGCTCTTGTTGAGGTCCATGAGTGGGCTCTCTTGTTTGCTCCATCCTTTTCTTAGTGATGGGCTTGTCCTCTTCAATGAGGATGTCTTCCTCTATGACAATTCTAGCTGAATTGCATAGGTTATAGATGAGATGAGGGAAGGCTAGCCTTGCCAAAGTAAAGGACTTGTCTGCCACCTTGTAGAGTTCTAGGGATATGATCTCATGAACTTCTACTTCCTCTCCATTCATGATACTATGGATCATGATAGCCCGGTCTACAGTAACTTCAGACCGGTTGCTAGTAGGAATGATAGAGCGTTGGATGAACTCTAGCCATCCCCTAGCCACGGGTTTGAGGTCAAGCCTTCTCAATTGAACCGACTTGCCTCTTAAGTCTCTCTTCCATTGAGCTCCTTCCACACAAATGTCCCTAAGGACTTAGTCCAACCTTTGATCAAAGTTGACCCTTCTAGTGAAAGGGTGAGGATCTCCTTGCATCATTGGCAAGTTGAATGCCAACCTCACATTTTTCGGACTGAAATCCAACTAATTTCCCCAAACCATTGTGAGCCAATTCTTTGGGTTCGGGTTCATACTTTGATCATGGTTTCTAGTGATCCATGCATTAGCATATAACTCTTGAACCATTAAGATTCCGACTTGTTGAATAGGGTTAGTGAGAATTTCCTAACCTCTTCTTCGAATCTCATGTCGGATCTTCGGATATTTACTCTTTTTGAGCTTTAAAGGGACTTCAGGGATCACCTTTTTCTTGGCCACAACTTCATAGGAGTAGTCTTGATGGACCTTTGAGATGAATCTCTCCATCTCCCATGACTCGGAGGTGGAAGCAATTATCTTCCCTTTCCTCTTTCTAGAGGTTTCTCCGGCCTTTGGTGCCATTAGTGGTTATGGAAAATAAAAAAGCTTAGCTTTTCCCACACCAAACTTAAAAGGTTTGCTCGTCCTCGAGCAAAAGAAGAAAGAAAGGAGTAGAAGAAGAAGAAATGGAGGAGATGGAGGGTAGTGTTGGTTTCGGCCAAGGGGGGTAGTAGTGTGTATGTTGTGTGAAAATGAAGCTAGTAAGGAGGGGTATTTATAGGGTAAGGGAGAGAGGGTATTTGGCCATGTGTGGGTAGGTTTGGGAGGGAAATGGTTCGAATTTGAATGGTTAGGTAGGTGGGGTTTAATGATGGATGGATGTGAGTGGTGAAGAGGTTGTGGGGAATAGGGTATGATTTGATAAGTGAGGGGTGTTTGGGGAAGAGGTATTGAGGTGATTGGTCAAGGGTGTATGGGGAAGAGAGTTATGGAAAGGTGTGAAGAGGAGAGAAGAGGAGGTGGGGTAGGTGGGAATCCTGTGGGATCCACAAATCCTAAGGTGTCAAGGAATCTGAGTCCCTGCACCATTCTAGCGTTTAAACGCCCATTCTGTGCCAAATCTGGCGTTTAACGCTAGCTCTGCTACCTTTCCTGGCATTAAACGCCACTCTGCTGCCCATTTCTAGCGTTAAACGCTACTCTGCTGCCCATTTCTGGCGTTAAACACCAACCAGATGCCCATTTCTGGCGTTTAACGCCAACCAGATGCCAGATAGCCCTTTCTGGCGTTAAACGGCCAGAGTGCTGCCCATTCTGGCGTTTAACACCCAGAATGCTGCCAGGCTGGGCGTTAAACGCCCATTCTGCTATCCTTACTGGCGTTTAAACGCCAGTAAGCCTGTCCTCCAGGGTGTGCTATTTTTGATGCTGTTTTTGATGTTGTTTTTGATTTTTCAGTTATTTTTGTGACTTCACATGATCATCAACCTAAAGAAAACATAAAATAGCAATAGAAAATAAATAAATATAATTAAATAAAATTGGGTTGTCTCCCAACAAGCGCTTCTTTAATGTCAATAGCTTGACAATAAGCTCTTAGAGAGCTTCACAGAGATTCAGAGCTTAGTGGTGGCCTCCCAACACCAAACTTAGAAGTTGAGTGTGGGAGCTCTATTTGACTCTTTGTTAAGAGAAGCTTTTCATGCTTCCTCTCCATGGTTACAAAAGAATATCCTTGAGCCTTAAACACAAGGTAGTCCTTATTCAATTGAAGGACTAGCTCTCCTCTGTCCACATCAATCACAGCTCTTGCTGTGGCTAGGAAGGATCTTCCTAGAATGATGGATTCATCCTCTTCCTTTCCAGTGTCTAGGATTATGAAATCAGCAGGGATGCACAGGCCTTCAACCTTCACCAAGACATCCTCTACAAGTCCATAAGCCTATTTCCTTGAATTGTCTGCCATCTCTAGTGAAATTCTTGCAGCTTGCACCTCAAAGATCCCTAGTTTCTCTATTACAGAGAGGGGCATGAGGTTTATACTTGAACCAAGGTCACACAGAGCCTTTTTAAAGGCCATGGTGCCTATGGTACAAGGTATTAAGAACTTTCCAGGATCCTGTTTCTTCTGAGGTAATTTCAGTTGAACCAGATCATTCAGTTCCTTGATGAGCAGTGGAGGTTCATCCTCCCAAGTCTCATTACCAAATAGCTTGGCATTCAGCTTCATGATTGCTCCTAGATATTGAGCAACTTGCTCTTCAATAATATCTTCATCTTCTTCAGAGGAAGAATACTCATCAGAGCTCATGAATGGCAACAGTAAGTTTAGTGGAGTTTCTATGGTCTCTATATGAGCCTCAGATTCCTGTGGTTCCTCATTAGGGAACTCCTTGGAGGCCAGTGGACGTCCATTGAGGTCTTCCTCACTGGAAATCACTGCCTTTCCCTCCTCTACAGGTTCGGCCATGTTGGACGTGTAGATGGCCTTGCACTCTCTCTTTGGATTCTCTTCTGTATTGCTTGGGAGAGTGATAGGAGGGAGTTCAGTAACTCTTTTACTCAGCTGACCTACTTGTGCCTCCAAATTTCTAATGGAGGACCTTGCTTCAGTCATGAAATTGAGAGTGGTCTTAGATAGATCAGATACTACAGTTGCTAAGTCAGAGTGGCTCTGCTTAGAATTCTCTGTCTGTTGCTGAGAAGATGATGGAAAAGGTTTGTTATTGCCAAACCGTGCTCTCCTACCATTATTGTTATTGAAGCCTTGATTAGGCTTCTGTTGATCCTTCCATGAGAGATTAGGATGATTCCTCCATAAAGGATTATAGGTGTTTCAATATGATTCTCCCATGTAATTCACCTCTTCCATTGCAGGATTCTCAGGATCATAAGCTTCTTCTTCAGATGAAGCTTCCTTAGTACTGCCTGTTGCAGCTTGCATTCTAGACAGACTCTGAGAAATCATATTGACTTGCTGAGTCAATATTTTGTTCTGAGCCAATATGGCATTCAGAGTATCAATCTCAAGAACTCCTTTCTTCTGACTTGTCCCATTATTCACAGGATTCCTTTCAGAAGTGTACATGAACTGGTTATTTGTAGCCATTTCAATGAGTTCCTGGGCTTCTTCAGGCATCTTCTTCAGATGAAGAGATCCACCAGCAGAGTTGTCCAATGACATCTTGGACAATTCAGACAGACCATCATAGAATATGCATATGATGCTCCATTATAAAAGCATGCCAGAAGGACACATTCTGATCAATTGCTTGTATCTTTCCCAAGCTTCATAGAGGGATTCACCTTCCTTCTGTCTAAAGGTTTGGACTTCCACTCTAAGCTTGCTCAATTTTTGAGGTGGAAAAATTTGGCCAAAAAAGCATTGACCAACTTTTCCCAAGAGTTCAGGCTATCTTTAGGTTGTGAGTCTAACCATGTCCTAGCTCTGTCTCTTACAGCAAAGGGGAAAAGCATAAGTCTGTAGACCTCAGGATTAACCCCATTGGCCTTAACAGTGTCACAGATTTGCAAGAATTCAGCTAAAAACTGATGAGGATCTTCCAATGGAAGTCCATGAAACTTGTAATTCTGCTGCATTAGAGAAACTAATTGAGGCTTAAGCTCAAAGTTGTTTGCTCCAATTGTAGGAATTGAGATGCTTCTTCCACAGAAGTCAGAAGAGGGTGCAATAAAGTCACCAAGCATCTTCCTTGCATCTCTACCATTGTTGTTGGGTTTGGCCATCTCTTCTTCTTTTTCGAAAAATTCTGTCAGGTCCTCTCCAGAGTGTTGTGCTTTAGCTTCTCTTAGCTTCCTCTTTAGAGTCCTTTCAGGTTCCAGATCAGCTTCAACAAGAATGTTCTTATCCTTGTTCCTGCTCATATGAAAAAGAAGAGAACAGAAAAAGAAGAGGAATCCTCTATGTCACAGTATAGAGATTCCTTTATGTGAGTAGAAGAATAGAAGAGTAGAATGAAGAAGATGGGAGATGAAGAATTCGAACACAGAGAGGGAGAGAGGGTTCAAATTATAAGAAGAAGAGAAGTGTTAGTAAGTAAATAAATAAATAGAAAGAGATGAGAGAGAGAAGAATTCGAATTTAAATTAAAATAAAAGAAAAATATTTTTGTTTTTATTTTAATTATTGGTTAGTATTCGAAAATTAAAAAGAGAAATAAAATAAAATTTGAAAAAGATAAGAAATAGTAATTAATTTATTTAGTTTTCAAATTTTAGAGAAAAGATATTATTGAAATAGAAAACTTTTTAAAATCAAACAAAAAGTCAAGTAGTTAATTGAAAAAGATTTGAAAATCAATTTTGAAAAGATATGAAGTTATAAAAGATTTTGAAATTAAATTTTGAAAAGGATATGATTGAAATCTTATTTTGAAAACGATTTGAAAAAGAAATTAAAAATATTTGATTTTGAAAATTAAAGTTGATTACTTGACTAACAAGAAACTAAAAGATATGATTCTAGAATTTAAAGATTGATCCTTTCTTAATAGGCAAGTAACAACTTGAAATTTTTGAATCAAAATATTGAATGTTAGTATTTTCGAAAATATGAAACAAAATTAAGAAAAAGATTTTGAAAATTAATTTTTGAAAATTTTCGAAAATAATTAAAAAAATGAAAAAGATTTAATTTTTGAAAAAGATAGAATTTTTAATTTGAAATTTTGACTTGACTAACAAGAAACAACTAAATTTTAAAATTTTTTGACCAAATCAATTCAAAATTTCGAAAATTTATGAGAAGAAAAAGGGAAAGATATTTTTTTTTATTTTTGAATTTTTTTAAATGAGGAGAGAGAAAAACAACTAAATGATGCAAAACACAAGAAATTAAGATCAAAACTAATAATGCATGCAAGAACACTTTGAATGTCAAGATGAACACCAAGAACACTTTGAAGATCATGATGAACATCAAGAACTTATTTTTGAAAATTTTTTAAGAAAAAAAAAATATGCAAGACACCAAACTTAAAAATTTTTAATCTATAGACACTAATAATTCAAGAATGCATATGAAAAATAAGAAAAGATACAAACAAGAAAAATTTAAAGATCAAATAAGAGAAATCATCAAAAACAACTTGAAGATCAATGAAGAACAAAACTCAATGCATGGATTTTCGAAAACTTTTGAAGAAAGATTAAAAAGATGCAATTGACACCAAACTTAAAATTTGACACAAGCCTCAAACAAGAAACACAAAATATTTTTTTAGTTTTTATGATTTTTTTTGAAAATTAATTTGGAAAAAAAAAAATAAATTCAAAATTTTTAATAAGAATTCCAGGAATCATGCAATGTTAGTCTAAAGCTTCAGTCTAAAAAAATTAGACATGGCTAGCCAAGTTTCAACAGGACCTTACATACAACAGCCAAATTGATGGGAATCAATTAGCTCTTGTGATGATAAAAGCATCAGCACGAAATTGTGATCTCAACTGCGCCAACAACTTGGTACGCACGATCGTAATCTCAACTCTTTTTCACAACTCCGCACAACTAACCAGCAAGTGCACTGGGTCCTCCAAGTAATAAACCTTACGTGAGTAAGGGTCGATCCCACGGAGATTGTCGGCTTGAAGCAAGCTATGGTCATCCTTGTAAATCTCAGTCAGGTGGATTCAAATGGTTATGAGGTTTTGATAATTAAAATATAAATAAAACAGAAAATAAGATAAAGTTACTTATGTAATTCCTTGGTGGCAATTTCAGATAAGCATATGAAGATGCTTTGTTACTTCTGAATCTCTGCTTTCCTATTGCCTTCTTCCAACCATGCGTTACCTCCTTCCATGGCAAGCTGTATGATCCTCTCGGATGAAAACAAATCCATATGCGCTGTCACTGCATGGCTAATCGTCTGTCGATTCCTGCTAGCGTCGGAATAGGACCATTGTCCTTTTGCACACTGTCACTTGTGTCCCACATTCGCAGGTTTGAAGCTCTTTACAGTCATCCCTTCTCGGATCCTACTCGGAATACCACAGATAAGGTTTAGACTTTCTGGATCCCAGGAATGATGCCAATGGTTCTAGCCTATACCACAAAGGTTAATCTCAGATTCAGCTGCTCTGTTGTCAAGAGAGAAGACGTGAATCGTTGATTAGAAACCCAAGAGAATATACTCCAGCTGTCGTCCAATGACTACATTGAACATCATGTAGACCGCTTTGTGGTTGTCAGGCACGCGATCTTGGCTAAGCGAGTAACGAAGATTGGGTGATTGTCACGGGTCACCCCTTCATTCTGACTTAACTGAATTAAGTATGAGAGTATATCTTGGAGAAGAAGTAGGCGTGAATTGAATAGAAAATAGTAGTAATTGCATTAATTCATGAAGAACAGCAGAGCTCCACACCTTAATCTATGGGGTATAGAAACTCCACCGTAGAAAATACATAAGTGAAAGGTCTAGGCATGACCGTGAGGCCAGCCTCCAAACGTGTACAATATCAAAATAGGAACATCCGATAAAAGTTCCAAAGGTGGTCAAAAGACGTAAAATAAATCACTAAAAGTAGTTTTTATACTAAACTAGTAATTAGGGTTTACAGAAAATGAGTAACTAAGTGCAGATAGTACAGAAATCCACTTCCGAGACCCACTTGGTGTGTGCTTGGGCTGAGCATTGAAGCTTTTTCGTGCTTAGGCTGTTTCTGGAGTTAAACGCCAGCTTTGGTGCCAGTTTGGGCGTTTAATTCCAATTCTGGTGCCAGTTTGGGCGTTTTACGCCAAGATGTTTTAGGCTGACTTTGAACGTCAGTTTGGGCCATCAAATCTCGAGAAAAGTATGTACTATTATATATTGTTGGAAAGCCCAGGATATCTACTTTCCAATTCAATTGAGAGGGCGCTAATTGGGTTTCTGTAACTCCAGAAAATCCACTTCGAGTGTAGGGAGGTCAGAATCCAACAGCATCTGCAGTCCTTTTTCAGCCTCTGAATCAGATTTTTGCTCAGGTCCCTCAATTTCAGCCAGAAAATACCTAAAATTACAGAAAAACACACAAACTCATAGTAAAGTCCAGAAATATGATTTTTAAATAAAAACTAATAAAAATATAATAAAAAGTAATTAAAACATACTAAAAACTATGTAAAAACAATGCCAAAAAGGGTATAAATTATCCGCTCATCAAACACCAATCCTCCCGACCAACCAAGACATATTATTAACTATATTTCTGGAGGTTTTGCAGGTGGAGGGGCCACAAGCTCAGCAAGAAAGCAGTCTTACCGAGCTATGCTCTCCATAGAAGCCGATCAACATTAACAGCAGACACCTACACACTTTCCTCAGATAACATTCCAGACAATCGACCATAATACCGACGTAACAAATCTAGACGACCCGGTCCTGATTTCCCTGTAGCTCGGAGATCTCCTAGTCAAAAAGGTTTTACTAGACCCTAGGAGCAGTGCTGATGTTCTCTTTTACTCCACATTTCAGAAAATGAAACTGAGCAGCAACATCCTCCAACCTTCCACTGGAGACCTGGTTGGTTTCTCAGGTGAGAGAGTCCCGGTTATAGGCTCTGTGTGGTTACAAACCACACTCGGTGATGTTCTCTTATCAAAAACTTCAGATATACAATAGTTAGTTGTTGACTATTTTAGTCCTTACAATTTGATACTTGGCCGACCTTTCTTAAATAAGTTCGGCGCCATAGTCTTTACAATTCATCTGTGTGTCAAGTTCCCCTTGCAGGATAACACAATTGCAACTATTCACAGTGATGCCCGAGAGGCCAGAAAATGCTACAACAACAGTTTTAAAAGACCTTACATTGAAGCTCATGTACACAACATCAGCAACCAAGATGACCTACCAGCTATGGCCGACCTTCATCCCAGGGCTGGAATCCTTGAACGACCAACCCCGACATAAGACTTGCATAAAATCTATTTCGCCGATAGCTCGGACAAGTTCACTTACGTCGGTTCCATATTAAGTTTAAAAGAGAAGGCCTCATTCCAAGCATTCCTACAACAAAATGCCAACCTATTTTTTTGGACCCCAGCTGATATGCCAGGCATTGATCCATCCATTATATCCCACAAGCTGGCATTAGATCCGTCTGTCTGACCTGTAGCACAAAAAAAGCAGAACCTCAGCCATGACCGCAAACAAGCCTCTCTGGAAGAAACCAAGAAGCTCATCAACACCGGCTTCATTCAGGAAATCAGATTCACATGGCTGACGAATGTCGTCATGGTGAAAAAACATAACGGTAAATGGCGCATGTGTGTTGATTTCACCGATCTCAACAAAGCATGCCCCAAAGATTCCTATCCTTTGCCATCTAGTGATTGCTTAGTTGATAATGCCTCTGGTTATGAAAAACTTAGCTTTATGGATGCATACTCTGGGTATAACCAGATCCAAATGCATCCATCCGATCAAAATAAGACAGCCTTTATTACTGAAAATGGAAACTACTGTTATAAAGTCATGCCGTTTGGCCTTAAAAATGCAGGTGCAACTTATCAACGCCTAATGGGCAAAGTATTCGCCCAACAGATCGGTAGAAACATCGAGGTCAACATTGACGATATGGTCGCCAAAACGAAGATCAGCAACAACCACCTTGATGACCACGTAGAAATCTTCAGTCAAATCAGAAAATACAACATGCGATTAAATCTCGAAAAATGCACATTTGGCGTGCAAAATGGCAAATTCCTCGGCTTCATGCTCACTAGCCAAGGTATTGAGGCGAATCCAGAAAAGTGCCAAGCTGTTTTGGACATGACAAGTCCACAAACTATCAAAGAAATCCAGCGGTTGACAGGGAGACTTGTTGCACTCTCTAGATTCTTACCCTGCCTAGCTTCTAAGTCTTTATGTTTCTTCCAAACTTTAAAAAAGAAAAAAGCTTTCCAATGGACTAATGAATGTGAACAAGCGTTCACAACAATAAAAGAAACACTTTCAAAATCACCAATTTTACAAACCCCCCTTAAAAGGGAACCATTATTCTTATATTTGTCTGTGACTAACTGGGCTATAAGCTCCGCTCTTATTGCAAAAAGGCAAAAACAGCAGTTCTCGATCTATTTTACCAACAAAACATTACAGAATGCCAAACTTCGGTATCCAAGTATTGAGAAGCTGGCTTTAGCTCTTGTCTTCTTGGCCAGAAGACTTCGGCCATACTTCCAGAGTCATGTAATCTATGTTCGGACAGATCATCCTTTGCAACAAGTCCTTCAGAAACTAGAACTGGCTAGCCGACTAGTAAAATGGTCAGTCGAACTTTCAGAATTCGACATCAGATACCAAGGACGATCATCTATCAAATCCCAATTCTTGGCTGATTTCATTGCCGAATTCACAGTCCCAGACATCGCCAAATATTCAACAGAATGGACTTTGTATGTAGACGGCTCCTCAAACACACACGGGTGTGGCGCTGGGATCATACTTGATGACAAAAATGGCAACATCATTGAGCAATTCCTACACTTCTCCTTCCAGGAGAGCAACAATAAGAGTGAATACGAAGCTCTTATTGCCGGCCTCAAACTAGCTTCCGATCTAAACATAGCCAAGCTTAAGGTATATTGTGATTCTCTACTCATTGTGCAATAGGTAAACGAGCTTTACCAAGTAAAAGACCCTTTATTATCCAAATACCTTGCAATTGTTCAAACTTTACTTTCAAAATTTCATAAATGTGAGATCGAACATATACCTCAGGAAAACAATAGCCGAGCTGACATCCTCTCTAAGCTCACCAGCACTCAAACAAATAATTCCTCCCTCCACTAATATACATTATTTAAACCCAGTATAGAATTAACAGAAATTCTAAGTATAACGCAGTATACAGATTTGAGAACACCATACATAAACTATCTTCGGACAGGGATATTGCCAGGCGAAGTCGAAAACATTCGGCACTTTCGCCGACAAGCTTCCTTCTTTACAATTTATAACAATTGCCTATATAAACGAGGATTCTCTCCTCCTTTACTAAAATATCTTTGCAGACCAGAAGCCAATCTTGTGCCGTCCGAAGCACATGAAGGTATCTGTGGTACACACCTCAGAGCTAGAAGCCTGTCTTCAAAGATCTTCTGAGCTGGTTTTTATTGACCGACACTACAACAAGATTGTAAAATAAAAGTCAAAAGTTGTGACAACTACCAGAAACACAGTCCAATCACACACCTCCCAGTCGAACTCCTCCATTGTTCCGAGGTAAGCTGGCCCTTCAACCAATGGGGTATAGATATCCTCGGCCCCTTCCTGACAGCAGTAGGGCAGGTAAAATTCCTGGTTGTAGGAATTGATTATTTTTCAAAATGGATAGAGGCCCAGCTTCTAGCCAAGATTACCTCACAACAAATGCTTTCTTTTGTATGAAAATATATTATTTATCGATTCGGCATACCTCGGCACATTATCACAGATAATGGTCGCCAGTTTGCCGATCATAAGTTCACATCCTTTTTGCAGGACTTGAAAATCAAACAACATTTCTCATCAGTAGAGCACCCACAAACAAATGGGTTAGTAGAAGCTGCGAATAAGGTCATCCTACATGCCTTAAGGAAGAAACTCGACGATGCCAAAGGTCTTTGAGCCGAACTCATCCCAGAGATCATATGGGAATACAATACCACCATCCACTCAACCACAAAAGAAACACCCTTCCGGCTAGTCTACGGTTCAGATGCAATGACACCCATGGAGATCTCCCAATCCTCACTACGCATTGAAATAGCCGACCATACTACAAAAGAAACAGCTCGACAATCTGAACTCGACCTCCTGGAAGAAGTTAAGTGGGTCGAACTGTCCGACCCGGGATGTTCTACCAATAAGACGACTGGTGCACGAATTATAAATCACACCTTTCACAACTCGTACCACTAACCAGCAAGTGCACTGGGTCATCCAAGTAATACCTTATGTGAGTAAGGGTCGATCCCACGGAGATTGTCGGCTTGAACCAAGCTATGGCTATTTTGTAATTCTTAGTCAGGAAATCAATGATAAGAGTGATTATATTTATGAAGAGTAAATATCATAAAATAAATGATACTTGTTATGCAGTAATGGAGAACAGATTGAGAATTTGGAGATGCTCTGTCTTCCGAATCTCTGCTTTCCTACTGTCTTCTTCTTCACGCACGCAAGTCTCCTTCCATGGCAAGCTGTATGTTGGTGGATCACCGTTGTCAATGGCTACCATCCAACCTCTCAGTGAAAATGGTCCAAATGCGCTGTCACCGCACGACTAATCATCTGTCAGTTCTCACTCATGTTGGAATAGGATCCATTGATCCTTTTGCGTCTGTCACTACGCCCAGCACTCGTGAGTTTGAAGCTCGTCACAGTCATCCCATCCCAGATCCTACTCGGAATACCACAGACAAGGTTTAGACTTTTCAGATTTCAGGAATGGCCGCCAATAATCCTAGCCTATACCACGAAGACTCTAATCATGAACCAAGAGGCTAAGAGATACACACTCAATCTAAGGTAGAACGGAAGTGGTTGTCAGGCACGCGTTCATAGGTTGAGAATGATGATGAGTGTCATGGATCATCACATTCATCACGGTTAAGTACAAGCGAGTATCTTAGAACAGAAACAAGCATGATTGAATAGAAAACAGAAGTAATTGCATTAATTCATCGAAACACAGCAGAGCTCCTCACCCCCAACCATGGAGTTTAGAGACTCATGCCGTAGAGAATACAAATTCTTATGTAAAATGTCATGAGGATCCATAAAATCACAGAAATCTATTTCGAGTGCAGGGAGGTCAAAATCTAACAGCATCTGCAGTCCTTTTTCAGCCTCTGAATCAGATTTTTGCTCAGGTCCCTCAATTTCAGCCAGAAATTACCTGAAATCACAGTAAAACACACAAACTCATATTAAAGTCCAGAAATGTGATTTTTATTTAAAAACTAATAAAAATATAATAAAAAGTGACTAAAACATATTAAAAACTACCTAAAAATAATGCCAAAAAGCGTATAAATTATCCGCTCATCACAACACCAAACTTAAATTGTTGCTTGTCCCCAAGCAACTAAAAACAAAGTAGGATAAAAAGAAGAGAATATACAATGAGTTCCAAAAACATCTATGAAGATCAGTCGTAATTAGATGAGCGGGGCTATTAGCTTTTTGCTTTTGAACAGTTTTGGCATCTCACTTTATCCTTTGAAGTTCAGAATGATTGGCATCTATAGGAACTCAGAATTCAGATAGTGTTATTGATTCTCCTAGTTCTGTATGTTGATTCTTGAACACAGTTACTTTATGAGTCTTGGCCATGACCCTAAGCATTTTGTTTTCCAGTATTACCACCGGATACATAAATGCCACAGACACATAACTGGGTGAACCTTTTCAGATTGTGACTCAGCTTTGCTAAAGTCCCCAGTTAGAGGTTTCCAGAGCTCTTAAGCACACTCTTTTTGCTTTGGACCACGACTTTAACCGCTCAGTCTCAAGCTTCTCGCTTGACACCTTCACGCCACAAGCACATGGTTAGGGACAGCTTGGTTTAGCCGCTTAGGCCAGGATTTTATTCCTGTGGGCCCTCCTATCCATTGATGCTCAAAGCCTTGGATCCTTTTTACCCTTGCCTTTTGGTTTAAAGGGTTATTGGCTTTTTGCTCTTGCCTTTTGGTTTAAAGAGCTATTGGCTTTTTCTGCTTGCTTTTTCTTTTTCTTTCTTTTTTTTTTCGAGCTTTCTTCTTTTTTTTTTAAGCTTTCTATTCAATGCTTTTTCTTGCTTCAAGAATCATTTTTATGATTTTTCATATTATCAATAACATTTCTCCTTTTCCATTATGCTTTCAAGAGCCAACAATTTTAACATTCATAAACAACAAATTCAAAAATATGCACTGTTCAAGCATTCATTCAAAAAACAAAAAGTATTGCCACCACATCAAAATAATTAAACTATTTTAAAATTTGAAATTCATGTACTTCTTGTTCTTTTGTAATTAAAACATTTTTCATTTAAGAAAGGTGATGGATTCATAGGGCATTCATAGCTTTAAGACATAGACACTAGATACTAATGATCATGTAATGAAGACACAAACATAAATAAAGCATAGAGAATGAAAACAGAAAAAATAAATAGACAAGGAGATTAAGAAATGGGTCCACCTTAGTGAGGGTGGCGTCTTCTTCCTTTTGAAGAACCAATAGTGCTCTTGAGCTCTTCTATGTCTCTTCCTTGCCTTTGTTACTCCTCCCTCATAGCTCTTTGATCTTCTCTAATTTCATGGAGGAGGATGGAATGCTCTTGGTGCTCCACCCTTAGTTGTCCCATGTTGGAACTTAATTCTCCTAGGGAGGTGTTAATCTGCTCCCAATAGTTTTGTTGAGGAAAGTGCATCCCTTGAGGCATTAATGGTTATGGAAAAACAAAAAAGCAATGCTTTTTCCACACCAAACTTAAAATGTTTGCTCGTCCTCGAGCAAAAGAAGGAGGAAAGGAGGAGAAGGAGGTGTGTGGTGGGTTTGGCCAAGGGTGGGGGAAGTGTGTATGAAAAGGTATGGCAGGTGGGGATCCTGTAGGGTCCACAGATCCTGAGGGGTCAAGGACTTATCATCCCTGCTCCATTAAGGCATGGAAAAATGCCCTTAGTGTGCAATCCTGGCGTTTAACGCCAGACTGCTGCTTGTTTCTGGCGTTAAATGCCAGCTTTTCTCCCTTTCTTGGCGTTAAACGCCAACTTAATGCTTTGTTCTGGCATTAAACGTCAGGCTGGTGCTTGTTTCTGGCGTTTAAACGCCAGTAAGCTCTTCCTCCAGGGTGAGCTATTTTTAATGCTGTTTTTCATTCTGTTTTTGATTTTTCAGTTATTTTTGTGACTTCACATGATCATCAGCCTAAAGAAAACATAAAATAGCAATGTAAAATAAATAGATATAATTAAATAACATTGGGTTGCCTCCCAACAAGCACTTCTTTAATGTCAATAGCTTGACAGTGAGCTCTCATGGAGCCTCACAGATAATCAGAGTAGGGTTGGGGCCTCTCAACACCAAACTTAGGGTTTGAATGTGGGGGTTTTGTTTGACTCTGTATTGAGAGAAGCTTTTCATGCTTCCTCTCCATGGTTACAGAAGGAGAACCTTGAGTCGTATAGTTTGCAATGTCTGCAAACCACAGAGCTTCCTGAATAGCAAACAATTGCTCATCCGGAAAGGTTTCAGAGATCTCAGTAGGAGGGATGGATCCTCCTGCTACTGGTTCTATCCGGGACAGGTGATCAGCTACTTGATTCTCTGTCCCTTTTCTGTCTCTTATTTCTATATCAAACTCTTGCAGAAGCAACACCCATCTTATGAGCCTGGGCTTTGAATCCTGCTTTGTGAGTAGATATTTAAGAGTAGCATGGTCAGTGTACACAATCACTTTTGATCCTACTAAGTATGATCTAAACTTGTCAATGGCATAAACCACTGCAAGTAGCTCTTTTTCTGTGGTTGTGTAATTTTTCTGGGCATTATTTAAAACATGGCTAGCATAATAAATGACATGCAGAAGCTTGTTATGCCTCCATCCCAATACTGCACCAATGGCATGGTCACTGGCATCACACATTAATTCCAAAGGTAATGTCCAATCTGGTGCAGAAATAACTGGTGCTGTGACCAGCTTAGCTCTGTGTCAAACACAAATGGCGTGTCAGCAGCTAGCAGATTAACGCCTGTAGATACTCTGTGTCAAACACAAATGGCGTGTCAGCAGCTAGCAGATTGCTCAGAGGTTTTGCGATTTTTGAAAAATCCTTTATAAACCTCCTATAGAATCCTGCATGCCCCAAAAAGCTTCTGATTGCCTTAACATTGGTGGGTGGTGGTAATTTTTCAATTACCTCTACCTTAGCTTGATCCACCTCTATTCCCTTGTTCGAAATTTTAGGCCCAAGGACAATTCCTTCAGTCACCATAAAGTGACATTTTTCCCAATTTAAAACCAGGTTAGTCTCTTGGTGCTCTTGTAGGAACCAGTTTATTTTTTTCATTATGAACCACTGTCATACCTCCCTTCTTAGGGACAACATGGACAGGGCTCACCCAGGGGCTATCAGAAATAGGATAAATAATCCCACCCTCTAGTAACTTAGTGACCTCTTTCTGCACCACCTCCTTCATGGCGGGATTTAGCCGCCTCTGTGGTTGAACCACTGGCTTAGCATCATCCTCCAATAGGATCTTGTGCATGCATCTGGCTGGGCTAATGCCCTTAAGATCACTTATGGACCACCCAAGAGCTGTCTTGTGTGTCCTTAGCACCTGAATTAGTGCTTTCTCTTCTTGTGGCTCTAAAGCAGAGCTTATGATTATAGGAAAAGTGTCACCTTCTCCCAGAAATGCATATTTCAGGGATGGTGGTAGTGGTTTGAGCTCGGGTTTAGGAGGTTTCTCCTCTTCCTGAGGAGTTTTCAGAGGTTCTTTTATTTTCTCTGGTTCCTCCAGATCAGGCTGAACATCTTTAAAAATGTCATCTAGCTCTGATTCGAGACTCTCATTCATATTGACCTCTTCCACCAGGGAGTCAATAATATCAACGCTCAGGCAGTCTTCTGATGTATCTGGATGTTGCATAGCTTTGACAATATTCAACTTAAACTCATCCTCATTGACTCTCAGGGTTATCTCCCATTTTTGGACGTCAATGAGGGTTCGTCCAGTTGCTAGGAATGGTCTTCCTAGAATGAGAGTTACGCTCTTGTGCTCCTCCATTTCCAGCACTACAAAGTCAGTAGGGAAGGCAAATGGCCCAACCTTGACAATCATGTCCTCAATTATGCCTGATGGGTATTTAATGGTGCCATCAGCAAGTTGAAGACATATCCGGGTTGGTTTGACCTCTTCAGCCAAGCCAAGCTTTCTGATAGTAGATGCAGGGATTAGATTGATACTTGCCCCAAGGTCGCATAGAGCTGTCTTGGTACAAGTACCCTCTAGTGTGCATGGTATCATAAAGCTTCTGGGATCCTTAAGCTTCTCTGGTAAGCTTGTTAGGATGACTGCACTGCACTCTTCAGTGAGAAAAACTTTTTTTGTTTCTCTCCAATCCTTCTTATAACTTAAGATCTCTTTCATGAACGTAGCATAAGAGGGTATTTGCTCAAGTGCCTCTGCAAACGGAATCTTTATTTCAAGAGTCCTGAGATAGTCTGCAAAGCGGGCAAATTGTTTATCCTGTTCCGCTTGGCGGAGTTTCTGAGGATAAGACATTTTGGCTTTATATTCTTCAACCTTAGTTGCTGCAGGTTTATTTCCTACAGAGGCAGGTTGAGAAGCCTTCTTGAGGGAGTTATTATCAGCACTTGCAGGTGTCTGATCCCTCACTGGCATTTGAACGCCAGAACTGAACCTGGATTGGGCGTTTAACGCCAGTTTTTCACCCTTTTCTGGCATTTGAACGCCAGACTTATTCCTCTCTGGGCTTTTACTGTCCTCAGAGGGATTTTGGGCAGCAGGTTGCTCATCCTCTGTTAGCTGTTCTTTTCTTGGCTTTCTGCTGCTTTGAGTTGAGGTATTTAATATTTTTCCACTTCTTAATTGAACTGCTTGGCACTCCTCTGTTATCTGTTTTGATAACTGCTGTTTTGTCTGATTCAATTGTGATTCCATATCCCTGTTAGCATTTTTGGTTTCTTGTAGCATCTCCTTAACTTCTGCTAACTGCCTTGTTATAGAAGATAGTTGCTGATTGAGTTCAACAACTTGTTCCTGAGGACTAAAGTCAGTTGATACTGCCTTAGCTTCTTCTTTCATGGAGGACTCATTACTTATGTACAGATGCTGATTTCTAGCAACTATATCAATAAGCTTTAATTTGAAGTTTGAAATTGGAATTTGAAATAAGATAAGATGAGATTTTGAAAAAGATATGATTTTTTTAAAAAAGATTTTAATTTTGAAATTTTAAAACTAAGATAAGATAAAATAAAAATTTTAAAATAAAATCTGAATTTTTAAAAGGAAAATTCAAAAAATCAATTAAAATAAAGGAAAAAGATATTTTTGAATTTAATGAGGAAAGAGAAGAACACACAAAAGACAAAAGACTTAAAATTTTTAGATCTAATGCTCCTTGTTTTTCGAAAATTTTGGAGGGAAAATACCGAGGCACACCAAACTTAAAAATTTTAAGATCAAAATACAAAGAAGACTCAAGAACACCTTGAAGACTCACAAGAACAACAAGACTAAAATTCAAAGACTCAAGAACATAAAAAGAACACCAAACTTAAAACTTTTGGAAAATTAAAAATAAATTTTCGAAAATTAAAGAAAAACTAACAAGAAAACACTAAACTTAAAACTTGACACAAGATTTAATCAAAGAAAAATTATTTTTGAAAAGATTTTAGAAAGAAAGACTCAAAGGAGCAACTATTCACAAGAACATATACACATTCAACAAATGCAAGGATTAAACAGAGAAAAAATATTTTTTTTTTGGGATGACAAAAACACAAAGGACACCAAATTTAAAACATGAAACTAGACTCAAACAGAAAACTCTAAAGATTAATAAAGAAAAATAATAAATTTTTGGAAAATTTTTTTGAAAAGAAAATAAAAGACTCTGACCCAAAAAACAAAATTTTCTTAATCTAAGCAACAAAATAAACCGTTAGTTGTCCAAACTCGAACAATCCCCGGAAATGGCGCCAAAAACTTGGTGCACGAATTGTAAATCACACCTTTCACAACTCGTACCACTAACCAGCAAGTGCACTGGGTCGTCCAAGTAATACCTTACGTGAGTAAGGGTCGATCCCACAGAGATTGTCAGCTTATAGCAAGCTATGGCTATTTTGTAATTCTTAGTCAGGAAATCAATGATAAGAGTGATTATATTTATGAAGAGTAAATAGCATAAAATAAATAATACTTGTTATGCAGTAATGGAGAACAGATTGAGGATTTGGAGATGCTCTGTCTTCCGAATCTCTGCTTTCCTACTGTCTTCTTCTTCACGCACGCAAGTCTCCTTCCATGGCAAGCTGTATGTTGGTGGATCACCGTTGTCAATGGCTACCATCCGTCCTCTCAGTGAAAATGGTCCAAATGCGCTGTCACCGCACGGCTAATCATCTGTCGGTTCTCACTCATGTTGGAATAGGATCCATTGATCCTTTTGCGTCTGTCACTACGCCCAGCACTCGTGAGTTTGAAGCTCGTCACAGTCATCCCATTCCAGATCCTACTCGGAATACCACACACAAGGTTTAGACTTTCTGGATCTCAGGAATGGCCGCCAATAATCCTAGCCTATACCACGAAGACTCTGATCATGAACCAAGAGGCTAAGAGATACACACTCAATCTAAGGTAGAACGGAAGTGGTTGTCAGGCACGCGTTCATAGGTTGAGAATGATGATGAGTGTCACGGATCATCACATTCATCACGGTTAAGTACAAGCGAGTATCTTAGAACAGAAACAAGCGTGATTGAATAGAAAACAGAAGTAATTGCATTAATTCATCGAAACACAGTAGAGCTCCTCACCCCCAACCATGGAGTTTAGAGACTCATGCTGTAGAGAATACAAATTCTTATGTAAAATGTCATGAGGTGCAAAATAAATATCTAAAGGTTGTTTAAATACTAAACTAGTAACCTAGGTTTACAGAAAATGAGTAAACTACGATAGATAGTGCAGAAATCTACTTCCGGGGCCCACTTGGTGTGTGCTGGGGCTGAGACTTGAGCTTTACACGTGCCTAGACTGTTTCTGGAGTTAAACGCCAGGTTGTAATCTGTTTTGGGCGTTTAACTCTAACTTGTAACCTGTTTCTGTCATTTAACGCCAGAATGGAACATGGAATTGGCGTTAAACGCCAGTTTACGTTGTTTATCTTTGAGCAAAGTATGGAATATTATATATTGCTGTAAATCCTTGGATGTCTACTTTTCAACGCAATTGAGAGCGCGCCAATTGGACTTCTGTAGCTCCAGAAAATCTATTTCGAGTGCAGGAAGGTCAGAATCCAACAGCATCTGTAGTCCTTTTTCAACCTCTGAATCAGATTTTTGCTCAGGTCCTTCAATTTCAGCCAGAAATTACCTGAAATCATAGAAAAACACACAAACTCATAGTAAAGTCCAGAAATGTGATTTTTATTTAAAAACTAATAAAAATATAATAAAAAGTGACTAAAACATATTAAAAACTACCTAAAAACAATGCCAAAAAGCGTATAAATTATCCGCTCATCAACGACCGACCTCTTCAGGTCAGGACAATCTGATCTCTCATCAAAGAGCTCGGCCAAATCGACAGGAAAGCCCAAAAAAGGGCCCAACTCGAGGAATACGGCCCAAATCCAAAGGCAGCCCAAGCCTATAGAGATAAGGGCGGTTCCCTTAAAGATAAGCTGACCTCACCAAAAGATAAGATAAAGATAACTAACTTATCTTATCTAAGAAGGTCACTTCGCACCATTATAAATACACTGGAGCACCCAAGTATAACTCATACTCTGATTCTACTAAAAACCTGCTTAATACCCTTGCTAACTTAAGCATCGGAGTCCCTTGCAGGTACCACCACCCTCCGGTGACAAAGGATCAGCAGCATTACCAGTCCAACAAGTCGGACGCAACTACTCCAGCCACCACCCATAGCCAGACACGTCATCGCCACAGAAGATCTCGTCCGAGATTGACCTATAGTTTCAGGTAATCCCCGAAACATTGGCGCCGTTGCCGGGGACCTGGAAGTCATCCCATCACCATGGCGGATGACCATGACAACGATCACGATTCAGATCTGGAAGATAGAACACTGCACAAGAACGCGGACACTACATCAAACGATACTCCTCAACCTAACAAAAACACCGATTCACCGACTATGGAAGCCATGGAGGCACTTCAAGTTCGCTTGAAGCAACTCAAAAAAGGGGCGGAGCATCAACGAGAAGCTGAGAAAACCTACAAAGGGAAATAAGACGACACCGGGAATTGGAGGACAAACTCCTAAAAATGAAAGCCGATCTCAAGGCCAAAGCTAATCGATCCTCTCATGAGGATAGCTCCTGCAAGGATCAAGATCCATTTACCAAGGATATCATGAAGACCAAAATCCCGAAAGACTTTAAGCTCCTGGATATGACTTTGTACGATGGCACTACAGACCCCGGCCATCACCTCAGCAATTTCAGAAGTAGAATGTACCTCACCGACGCCTCAGATGCAGTTCACTGCAAAGCCTTTCCAACTACTCTAACAAAGACAGCAATTAGATGGTTCGACAATCTACCTCCTAGGTCCATCTCAAGCTTCGACGACTTAGCCAAGAAGTTTCTGGCCAAGTTCTCCATCCAAAAAGATAAGGCTAAACACGCCCCAAGTCTACTAGGAATCAAGCAAGGAGATCGAGAAAGTCTTCGTAACTACATGGAAAGATTTAACAAAACATGCCTAGACATACAAAGCCTACCAACAGAGGCCGCCATCATGGGCCTCATCAATGGTCTGCGAGAGGGACCTTTTAGCCAATCTATATCAAAAAAATACCACACATCTCTGAACAAAGTGCAAGAACAAGCAGAGAAATACATCAACATGGAGGAAAATTCTCGACTAGGAGAGACCTCAAAATTCGAATTCACCTATCCCTCCCAGGACAAGGATAAAGAGTCCAAAAAAAAGGAAGATCGACATGGGGAAAAAATAAAAAATACCACAATTACACCCCTCTTCGGGTGTCCCTTGTGGACGTCTACAGAGAAATCTGCCACACTAAAAAAATACCCCCAACTCGACCACTCAAAGGCAAGAAAGGAGGAGGAAATCGGACCGAATATTGTGAGTACCATCGAATCCGCGGGCATTCCACCAACGAATATTTTGACTTAAAAAACGTCATAGAAAAACTAGTAAGAGAGGGAAAACTAGATCGGTATCTAGCCACCCAGGACGATGAGCAAAGAAAAAGAAGAAGGGACGAAGATGTCGGACTAACAGAGCGATCACCTCGTACACCAGAAAGACACGTCCATATGATACACGGTGGATTTGCGGGAGGAGGAATCTCCAAATCATCTCGCAAAAGATACTTTAAAGAAGTGTATCATGTTGAGGGAAAAGAGGAAACACCCGACATCCCTGCAATTACTTTCACCAAAGAAGACGCGTCTGGTATCATCTTAGGACACGACGATCCCATGATCATCACATTTTTACTAGCAAACGCAAATCTCCATCGCACCCTGATAGACCAAGGGAGCTCTGCCGACATCTTGTTCAAAACTGCCTTCGACAAACTCGGCCTGGAAGAAAAAGAACTCAGAGCATATCCGAACAGTCTGTTCAGACTGGGAGACACCCCAGTTCAACCACTTGGATACATATCACTACACACAACCTTCGGGAAAGGGAACCAATAAAAAACACTCAAGTTAGACTACATCGTGGTCGACGTGAGCTCAGCCTACAACGCCCTAATAGGTCGGACAACATTGAATCAGCTCGGCGCAATAGTCTCGACTCCACATCTGTGCATGAAATTTCCAACTGCAAAAGGGATAGCTACAATAAAAGCAGACCAGAAGATGGCGCGCCGCTGTTACAACGAAAGTCTAAACCTCAGAGGCAGAGTAGAAGAATTCCACATAATCGAACTCGGTGGAGTTCAGAGGCGGGAAGAACTCCGCCCACAACCCGAAGGTGAAATAGAAAAAGTCCAGATCGGAGATATCCCAGACAAAACAACCAATATTGGTACGAACCTAAAGGGAGATATAAAAGAATCAATCGTACAGTTCTTACGAGATAATGTCGACCTCTTTGCATGGAAGACTACAGACATGCCGGGTAGAGACCCCAAATTAATGTGCCACAAGTTGGCGGTCTACCCAGGGTCTCGGCCATTACAACAAAGGCGAAGAAAGCTCGGGCCAGAGCTATCCCAAGCTGTGGAAGAGCATGTACAAGCTCTACTAGAAGTAGGATTCATAAGAGAAGTCAAGTATCCACTATGGCTAGCTAACGTCGTCTTAAAATCAAATGAGAAGTGGTGAATGTGCACTGATTACACTGATCTCAACAAAGCCTGTCCAAAATATCCTTATCCACTCCCAAGTATCGACGCTCTGGTAGATTCCTCCTCCGGATATAAATACCTCTCATTTATGGATGCATATTCGGGATACAACCAAATCCCAATGTATCCACCCGACCAAGAAAAACTTCATTCTTAACCCCAAAAGCAAACTACTGCTACATCGTCATGCCTTTTGGTCTCAAAAATGCAGGAGCTACTTATCAGAGATTAATGAATAAGATCTTTACCGATCACATCAGAAAAATCATGGAAGTCTATGTGGACGACATGTTAATAAAGACACAAAGTGAGGAGACGCTATTATCTGACCTGACCCAAGTGTTCGACACTATAAGAAGGCATGGCATGCGACTCAATCCTGCAAAATGCATCTTCGCAGTAGAAGCTGGCAAATTCTTGGGTTTTATGCTCACACAAAGAGGAATAGAGGCAAATCCGGATAAATGTCGGGCCATACTCGACATGAAGAGCCTGACTTCTGTCAAAGAGGTACAACAACTCAACGGGAGGTTGGCAGCCTTATCCAGATTTCTAGCCGGATCGGCAATAAGATCTCTCCCCTTCTATGCTACTCTAAAGAAGGGAAAAGAATTCGAATGGACAAAAGAGTGCGAACAAGCATTCCAAGATTTCAAAAGATTCCTGGGACAACCACCTATCCTAACTCAGCCATAGAAAGGAGAATCACTCACATTGTATCTCATAGTAGAAAGTCGGGCAGTAGCCTCAGCACTAGTTCGAGAAGACGACAGTGGGCAACAACCCATATACTTCATCAGTAAAGCATTACAAGGGTCTGAGCTGAATTACCAATAAATAGAAAAGTTTGCATACGCCCTCATACTAACATCTCGATGACTTCGTCAATACTTCCAAGCCCACACCATTAGGGTTCGGACTAACCAGCCTATAAAAGGGATTTTGCAGAAAACAGACCTAGCAGGAAGAATTTTGCAATGGGCAGTCGAGTTGTCCGAATTTGATCTTCAATACGAAGCTCGAACAGCCATCAAGTCACAATACCTGGCCGACTTCATCGCAGAATTTATGAACACCCCGGAACCCCCACAGAATGGAGTCTCTACGTAGATGGTTCCTCAAATAAAACTGGAAGCGGCGCAGGTGTGATAACTGAAAGCGACCAAGGAATCCAAATTGAACTCTCCCTCAAATTCGGGTTCCTACCTCAAACAACCAAGCAGAATATGAGGCACTACTAGCTGGTTTGAAACTAGCTAGAGAGGTTGGAGCTCAAAAGCTTATCATCTTCAGCGATTCGCAAGTAGTCACTTCACAAATAGCAGGGAGCTACCAAGCCAGAGATCCCACCATGAAAAAATATTTGGACAAAACCAGGGAACATCTCAGACTGCTAGGAGAATATGAAGTCCGTCACATACCCCGAGAACAGAATGCCCGAGCTGACGCACTGTCAAAACTAGCCAGCACCAAACCAGGGGGTAACAATAGAAGCCTCATCCAAGAAATGCTGCATTCTTCGTCAATCTCGGAAGAAGAAAATTCCTAGCCATAATAGGTCAGGATCAAGGATGGATGACCCCCATAATTAACTACCTCAAAACAGAAACACTCCCCACAAATGAAAAGGAGGCAAAGAGGTTAAAACGGGAGGCACAACACTACACTATCATAAATAATACTCTATACAAAAGAGGGATTTCAATACCATTGTTAAAATGTGTGCTGACTTCCAATACAGGGAAAGTTCTAGAAGAAATATACAGTGGCATTTGTGGCAACCATCTCGGAGCGCAAGCACTTACCAAAAAAGTACTCCGGGCAGGATTTTATTGGCCAGCTCTACAAAAGAAGGCCACAGAATTCGTAAAGACATGTCCACCCTGTCAAAAACATGCCAACTTTCACATTGCCCCACCAGAGGAGCTCATCAGCGTGACCTCACCTTGGCCATTTGTAAAATGGGGACTCGACCTTCTCGGACCCTTCCCTCAGGGATCGGGGCAAGTTAAATTCCTCATAGTAGGGGTAGACTATTTCACAAAGTGGATCGAGGCAGAACCCCTAGCCAACGCCACTGCTCAAAGAAGTCGAAAATTCCCATATAGGAACATTGTCACAAGGTTCGGGGTTCCATACTCCATCACCACAGACAATGGCACCCAATTCACAGATGCAGGCTTCAGAAAGTTAGTGGCCGACTTGAACATAAAATAACAGTTCACTTTCGTAGAACATCCCCAAGCCAATGGACAAGCCGAAGCTGCCAACAAGGTCATATTGGCTGGACTAAAACGGAGATTACAGGACGCAAAGGGAGCCTGGGCTGAAGAGCTCCCACAAGTCCTATGGACATATCGAACAACGCCGCATTCCACCACAAAGGAATCACCCTTCCGATTAGCATGCGGAATGGAGGCAATGATCCCAGTAGAAATCGAAGAAGGATCGCCTAGAGTGATCCACTATAATGAAGAAGCCAACTCCCAACTTCAAAGGGAAGAACTCGACCTACTTCCAGAAGTCCAAGAAAGAGCTTGGATCAGGGAAGAAGCACTAAAGCGTCGAATGGCTTCGAGATATAATCAAAAGGTAGTGCCACGAGGTTTCGCTGAGAACGACCTCACCTTAATCCAAAATGATATCGAAACAACTCGACCTGGAGAAGGAAAGCTGGCAGCAAATTGGAAAGGACCCTATCGAGTCGTAGAAGTACTTGGGAAGGGCTACTACAGACTGTCCGAACTCGATGGACGAGAGCTTCCTAGGTCATGGCACGCTTGCAACCTAAGAAGGTACTATAGTTAGGGATGATAAAGGATCTTAGCATAAGGTGCACTCTTTTTTCTGAAAAGGTTTTTTAATGAGGCACCAAGCCAAGACCTGCAAATTATCCAACTTAAAGGGATAAAAACTCCCGCATGTATATATTTGCATTTTCTTTTGAATAAAATATGTTTAGATATTCTACAAATTCTCAAGCCGCATTAATCTGAAACATTCATCGTCCGATTATAAAGCAACAGATCGGCAGAAAGTGAAAATCAAATTCACTGCACGATCACGATAAAGACCAACAGAGATGAAAACCAAATTCATCAAAAGGTCGACCAAGAGAAGATTGAACCCAATTTCTACAAATCGGCAAAGATGAAAACAGAATAATGCACGAAGTTATCGAAAGTGATCCAGAGAAAGGACCTGACGAGGTCTTAACAAAATGGATTGCTAAATAATAACTTAAAGACTGGCCGACGTCAAGAAGTTGGACTAGTCGCAATAACCAAAGTTATAAGTAAATCCTTGGAAAGAGGTCTGGCCAGCCCTATAAAAGAGGATTACTATAACTTAGAAGGACCCGACATGACGAAGTCAGCCCAAAACATAAAAGTTATAAAAGTAATCCCTGAAAGAGACCTGAACAAGGTCCAAGAAAGAGGATTACGAAAATAACTTAGAAGGGCCCGACATGACGAAGTCGGCCCAAAACATAAAAGTTATAAAAGTAATCCCTGAAAGAGACCTGAACAAGGTCCAAGAAAGAGGATTACAAAAATAACTTAGAAGGGCCCGACATGACGAAGTCGGCCTAAAACATAAAAGTTATAAAAGTAATCCCTGAAAGAGACCTGAACAAGGTCCAAGAAAGAGGATTACGAAAATAACTTAAAAGGGCCCGACATGATAAAGTCGGCCCAAAACATAAAAGTTATAAAAGTAATCCCTGAAAGAGACCTGAACAAGGTCCAAGAAAGAGGATTACGAAAATAACTTAGAAGGACCCGACATGACGAAGTCAGCCCAAAACATAAAAGTTATAAGAGTAATCCCTGAAAGAGACCTGAACAAGGTCCAAGAAAGAGGATTACAAAAATAACTTAGAAGGACCCAACATGACGAAGTCGGCCCAAAACACAAAAGTCACAAAAGTAATCCCTGAAAGAGACCTGAACAAGGTCCAACAAAGAGGATTACTAACAACAACTTGGATAAAACCAACATGATGAAATCGGCCTCCCGAAAACCTTGGTGATATACAAAGTAATTCCTAATGAAGACATGAGTAAGGTCCAAACAAAGCGAATTACCAGAAATAACTTCAGGCCAAGAAATCAAGCCAAAGAAGTCAGACTACGAAAATTCCAAACACCTAGAAAGGTACAGAGACAAGTGCAAGACAAACATGTTACGAAAAACACAAGTTATAATAATAACAAGCTTAAGAGGCTACCAAAACTAGCCCCAAGAGCTTGGAAATCACTTTGTTTTTCAAAAGAAAGCTGCTAAACAAGCAACCAAGAATGTAGCAAAGGTCAGAACTATCATCTACAAAATATAAAGAGTTCAAAAGGCCCACAAACCGGGCTATACACACAAACATCTAGGAAACTCATTAAGGATCCAAAGTCTTCTCAGCAGCACGAGGAGAAGGAGGGCAAGTTTGAAGAGGCACTGCGTCCATTGTCCCGTCATCTCTGTTCAAGATCTGACAATCCGGTTCAAATTCAGGATGACCAGTCTCGGACAAAGGAGCTGAAGAAATCGGCCCAGCTGAAGTCTTAGCGGCAGGCACAGGGGGGTTCGACATCATCGTCATCAGGATCGTCAGGGAAAATCTTGCCATCCTTTACAACAATATCCAGACTGAAGAGAGTAAGGTTGGCCTCAGGCGCAAGAACTTGAACCTGCTCCTTCAGGTTCTCATAAGCAGCATTTACGCTGCCTACAAGATGACCCTGGAGCTCGGCATAATCAACCTGGGCAGACTCCAACACCTCCCTGAGACGCATCACCTCCTTGTAGGCCGTAACATAGCTATCCTTGTGGCTTAAAGTCGTGTCTTCAGCCAACTTTACAGAAGCCGCCAAAGCAATAGAACTAGCCTTCTCACCCTCCAACTCTTTCTCTAGCTTGGTCACCTTCACCTCTAGCTCCTCCTTCAAACCCTTCATCCGATCGAACTCCAATTTTTGCCTCCTCCATAAAGGCCTTCGTAGCATGAAGAGAAAGATCTTGGGCAGTCCGATATAAGGCCGCCCCCATATGTACCATCTTGACACTACTCCGACTTATAAAGTCTAAATGGTGAAGGAGTGATACATCATCCATAGAAGGACACCATAAGGACCAATCTGCTGATCGACAAACCCAACAGCATCGAAGTCAGGGGCATCCAGATTGAAGGGTTTAACAGTTCGAGGTCTTTTGGAAGGGGGAACGACCAGAGGAGAAGATGCAGCAGCAGCAGAAGACTGCGGAGGGTCCACTACACGGACTCGAGGAGTAGGGATCATTCTCCTCGGGCCGGGAGAGCTCGGCACGGACGGTTTTGACGTCACCTGAGAAGACCCTGCCCCATCCGTTTCGGCCAAGATATTCTGAGCGGCAGCAGCCTTTCTTGCCTTCTTGAAAGCTTTCATCGAGTCATTATTCTTGGCCATCTCTGTAAAATAGAAACCAGTAGTTTTACAGACCAGGAAAAAAGAGGAAAGCAAAGTAAAAATAAGAAGCAATATATATCAAGTAATACCCAATGCAGTTCGAACAAGGGAGGGGTCCCCCAGGGATTTTTTAGTGTCTAGATGAGGAGGTTCCCCCCAAAGGTCCTCCAAAACAGTTACAAAAGCCTGCTCAATCTCGTCGAGCATTTCCCACGTATATCGGGATACTACTACATTCTGCTGCCAACACAGAGGGAAGGATGGCTCATCATTCGCTTCCAGAAAAAAGGGGCGAGCTCCCTCAACAGCTCGAATCTTGAAGAAATAATTCTTGAAGTCCTTAAAGGACTCGTCATACATGGTAAAAACCTTATGTCGTTGTGCAGATCTAAAAGAAACCCACGAGGCTTTCTTTTTCGAAGAAATCACGGGCTTAGTTAAAACAAACAAATAAAGGAAAATAGTTTGAGAAGGGGTAACATCCAATTCTTGGCAAAGAAGCTGAAAAATATTAATAAAACCCCAGGAGTTCGGATGAAGCTGGGATGGAGCTACATTACACGACCATAGCAAATCGGTCTCAAAGGAAGTAAAGGAAAAAGTGATGTCCAACTGGCTGAAAAAATAGTTGTACGCATAAAAGAAAGGGCGCTCCCCTTGGGTCGGGACAGGGAAGCAAACCCTCTCCTCGGAGTCAGGTGCCACCAATTCATAATTCCTCTCTTGATCTCTACTCTTGCAAAGACGGTGATGTTTTCTAAGCTCTACGCAAAATTCAAAATTGGCTAAAGAAACACACAGCAACACTAGGGAGTCCAACCAATCAGACATCCCCTCGGGAACCTTAGAAGACGCCTCGACAATATTTTTGCGAGAAGACATGGCCAACTAGTCCTACAAACAAGAAAGGAAGATTGGATTACTAAAAAAATCTTGGACAAAGCCAAAACAACTCGGCCAACCTAATCTAGCACAGCACAAGCAATAAAAGGAAACCCCAGGACCTACACCAAAAAGATCCAGGGGCATCCTTTGGAGGCAGGCAGGGAACAAGGATTCATGAAAAACTACAAGATTAACGTCCCAACAAAACTCGCAGCAAAGACAGAGAAAAAACCTTTTTCAAAGACGCAACATCCCCATAAAGCTACAAATCAAACAGAATCGAAATAGCTACCTTCCAAATTTCACAGTCTCATCTTATCAGCAAACAAATAGCAAAACATATCAAGAAGAAGCCATCAAAGACACAATTTTTTTCAGAGAAATAAAAAAAAAGAGTCGTTATCTTTTACAAAAATCATCAGTGAAGAAAGCTATCAGCAAGGCGAAAAACATCAAAAGAGCAATCTTTCGAGAAAGCAAGCAGGTTCAGGCAGTTTGCAGAAGAGGAAAAACAAGCAGTATGAACCCTAGAGTACAGAAGAACCACTCCAAAAGCCAGAAAAAACCCCCCACAACAGTAAACAAGCAGGCGCACAGTGATACAAAAAGATTCAGATTTTCCAGCATGCACTTTAAGAGAAAAATCAAAACTTTATCAAAAACTGAAAGAGAAGGTAAAACCAACCTGGAGAAAGGAGAAAAAGCTCTGAAGAAAGGAGAAAATCGGAGTAAAGAAATTTTCTCTTAAGCAAAGCACAAGACACAGCGTTGCAGAGAAAAATAAAAAGGCAAGCTCCAAGCGAAACAGAAGAACAAAGAAAAGAGGGACGTTATAGAAAAGAGGAAACCGTTTTGTGAGAACAAAATTCAAAAAAAGCCAAGAGAAACGGAGCATTAAAACTAATTAATGAGGGTATTAAACCACCGCACATTCCCAAGGCTAGGACGCTAACACAAAAGCGCGCGCTTTCAGAGGAAACGAAAGAAGCAACGTTCCACATTCAAAAAAGAACTCTACAAAGACAAAATCGACAAAAGTGCTCGAGTTTGCCTTCACCAGAGAAGGATCGAAGTCCTAAAACTAAGACTCGACCTCAAAAGAAAGACCGAGCTCGAGCAGGGGCACTGTTCATATCCTGGGTCGAACTGTCTGACCCGGGATGTTCTACCAACAAGACGACCAACCTCTTCAGGTCAGGACAATCCGACATCTCCTCAAAGAGCTCAGACAAATCGACAGGAAAGCCCAAAAAAGGGCCCAACTCGAGGAATATGACCCAAATCCAAAGACAGCCCAAGCCTATAGAGATAAAGGCGGTTCCCTTAAAGATAAGCTAACCTTACCAAAAGATAAGAGAAAGATAACTAACTTATCTTATCTAAGAAAGTCACTTCGCACCATTATAAATACACTGGAGCACCCAAGTATAACTCATACTCTGATTCTACTAAAAACCTGCTTAATACCCTTGCTAACTTAAGCATCGGAGTCCCTTGCAGGTACCACCAGCCTCCGGTGACAAAGGATCAGCAGCATTACCAATCCAACAAGTCGGACGCGACTACTCCGGCCACCACCCACAGCCGGACATGTCATCGCCGATCAGTACAGAAGATCTCGTCCGAGATCAGCCTACAGTTTCAGGTAATCCCCGGAACAGTCATCCTACATGCCTTAAGGAAGAAACTCGACGATGCCAAAGGTCTTTGGGCCGAACTCATCCCAGAGATCATATGGGAAAACAATACCACCATCCACTCAACCACAAAAGAAACACCCTTCCGGCTAGTCTACGGTTCAGATGCAATGATACCCGTGGAGATCTCCCAATCCTCACTACGCACTGAAATAGCTGACCATACTACAAAAGAAACAGCTCGGCAATCCGAACTTGACCTCCTGGAAGAAGTTAGATCGTCCACAGCAATCAAACACCTAGCTATGCAACAGCACAAAGCTCAGAGATATAACCAAAGACTTCAGCCAAGGATTTTTCAAGTAAACGATCTTGTGCTCAGAAAAACCGAACAAGCTAGAAGACCCTTAACCCATGGCAAACTAGCATCTAATTGAGAAGGCCCTTACCGAGTCATCGAAGTCATCGGCAATGGAGCTTACCGATTAAAAACCTTAGATGGTAAAGATTTGCCTAACACTTGGAATGTATTATCTTTAAAGTTATATTACTGTTAAAAGCCAGGGACATGCTAGTACTCTTTTTCCTACTACCAAGATTTTTTCCACAATGGGTTTTTCTTGGAGAGGTTTTAACGAGGCTAGCCTACCTGGGCCTTTGAAATCAAAGGTTCTCCAATAAATAAATTTCTTATTTCATCAAGTCAATATTTTTGCATTTCACACTTCTCATTTATTTGTAACCTATTTATACCGCCGATCTATACTCTGAATCCGACCATTCAAAAACTATCAGTCAAACAAATAGCCGATCTTACTCCGAAACTGACCATTCGGAATCTACCAGTCAAACAAATAGCCGATCTTACCCCGAATCCGACTATTCAGAATTAATCAGGCAAACAGATTGCCAATCAATACTCGGAAACCGATTATTCGAAATTTATCAAAATACAGCCGATCATTAAACCGAATCCGATTACATCGAACATTCTCTATCAAATAAACCCCATTCATATTCCGACTACTCGACATCTATCATATAAACAGAAAATTGGCAAACTCGGCCTACTCGGCCTTTACTGAACATTATAACTAACGTATCTTTCTCAGATATGACCATTAAATCACCATTAAGGTGACACAAAACAGTCATACCATATGGTACGTTTTATCCATATCAAAATAACCTGCTTTCACAAAAAGCACTGATAAAACAAATTGGCTCCAAGCCACAATCACAACTAGGCAACATTCACCTATCATAAAAATATATTTTCTAGAAAATCAACATGTGCAAAACAGCACATAGCCAGAAGCCAAATAAACTATTTCCCTTAAAACAGTAGCAAAATTAAGTTAAAAACATAAACAGTCATAAGCTCACTACAGGAGCAAAACAGTCTACCAACAAACTAAATGTTTTACACACAACAAAACAAAAACTACACTTGCTGATTAACTATTTTCGTCCTTTTCCTCGGCGTCACCATCATCCTCGACCATCTCCCCACCTCGAATGATCTTCCCAGGATCCATTTGGGTGAAATCAACTTCTGGAGCCAAAAATTTCGCTTGAAGAGATGCACGTTCAAAACCCTCAATAAAGGAATCTAAGCTCGCCGTAAGTTTAATAACCCTAGAACTCATACTGGATAGGTCGGCCTCCTTCTTCTTTACATCTTCCACTTCTTTCGCATAGTTTTTCTTGGTCAACTTCAGCTCTTTTTCAAACTCAGATACCCTATTCTCAAGCTCAGTAACCCTAGCAACCTTCCGATCTAATTCCTCTTTCAAATTGGGATCCGGCTTTGGAGCGGCCATTTTCTCATGAATTTTTTCTCGGCTATGCCCTAAGCTCGCAAGCCGAAGACCAACCACCTTCAAAACAACAAGCACAGACAGATATATTTCACTCCATACATCAAAATACAAAACATCATACACCAAAAAACAAAAATACATGCATATATTGATCGATAGCAACGTCACCGATTTCCTCCGCCAATTTCACATCAACCGACAATTGACATACTTCGTCGGCAACCACCATGTAAGAAAAATCTCTCCCCCATAGCGAAGGCCCGTCATTCTGATCGGCCACTTCATGCAACTTTTTTTGGCTTTCACTAAAATCCCGAATCTCTTCTATCGATACCTCATCCATGACATCCTCAAAGTCATCAGATAAATCCACAACATTTTGTTTTCTTTTCTTCAATGTCACCTTTTTTCTCCTCGGTCTTGGCTGGTCCACTTCGCCAGCCCCAACTTTCTTCGCTTTTGACGAAGACCCTTCCTTATCCAAATTTTTGCTCTTTACCCGAGCTCGGAGGGTAGTAGCAGAAACCCCTTGATATTTTTCCCCTGCAAAATAAACACAACAAACCTCAGCCAAACATTAGTCCAAATATAATCAAATCAATACTCCACAAGTCTCACCTAAATATTCTACAACGGCTGGCTTATTATCCTCCCACTGGAGTAAGTCAAAAACTGATATTAACTCCTTCTAATCCACAGCCTCAACCAGATATTCAATGATACATTCATTCCTCGCAGTAATAGTTTCTGGCCCGAGAATATTCTGAGGTTCTAAACACCACCATATCGGAAACTTCTCCCCCAGATGCTCGTCCATATAAAACGGATAATCTCCCTCAACATTCCTAACCTTCACATACATTTCCTTGAAATTTTTAAACGAGGACTTGTACAGTTTGAAAATAGCAAACATAGGCGAACTGTTCAAATTTATCCAAACCCCCTTCCAAACGCCTTTGGCTTGGAACAAGGTAAAAAACAACTCCACTGTTGGCTTCTCTATAAAATCCATAAGAATCTCAAAGCTACAAAGAAATACCCACCCGTTAGAATGAAGCTGGGATGGTGCACAATTTAACTGCTTCAACACTTGACATTCAAAGTCAACAAAGGGAAGCTTCACCCTCATCTCTTCCAACACACTATTATACATATAAAAATACTCAAAATCTCCCCCTATGAAACACTCGATCACTGGAGGAACAAGGAAGAAGTTCCAACCGAATCCCAGAACCAACCCTCAAAATGCTATTTTTGTCTATTTCTTTTACAACATCTTCATCAAGAAACAAAGACGTCTAGACCTTCACATCATCATTAACCTAATCGTAAGACCAATCAATTTTCCCCTTTTTCTCTTTCTCTTTCTCTAACCCCATAATCAGAAAAATAGTCAAAGAGGATGGAAACAGCAAAGCAAAGACAGAGGAAGAAGCAGAAAAGTCAAAAAAATAAACAAACTTAGAACATACCTCTTTTACTCATTCTTTCTTTGTGAAACTCTTCTAATGACAAGGAAGCTTAAACAAGCCAAACTGAAAACATTCAGGATTCTAAACTGTTTTACCACATTTAATCAGCTTCTCAATTCCACTACCATTAATAACATTAATTACATCAAAAAAGTGAAAGGCATTGGAAACACGCACGCTCTGACACGTGCTTTTAATTTTTTCTCTCTCCTAATTATACCACTACTTGACATTAACAAATGTTTAATAAAGCAAATTGAACTGGGGGCTGTAAGGCAAAACCAGTCGTCGAGCTACTCAACAACCGATTTATGATTCATTAAAAGCTCAACCTGCTTCATTAAACACATTTCCAGGCTAAGCTTGGGGGCTATGATCCGGCCGTTACCAATCCGACCTCATAACTCGGCATTATGGTCATTAACTCGGCTCCACACCTCATAACTCGGCGATGTACGTTATGATCAGACACAACGGACTACATTTTTGGAATAAAAATGTTCGATCATGTATTAAACTTTAATAACCACTCTTCAATACAAATGACTAGCAACAAGCATAACCGACCTATCCTATCGCACCTATAAAGGTATGATATCTGACCCTTAAAGAACAGATTAAATTCTCAATACTGACTTAACCTTCGGAGTGCCTTTGCAGGTACACTCCCCCTTGTTTCTTGTTCACACTCTACACGACTGGACGTTTCCCCAAGTGTAAAGCTCGGACTCTTTCAAAGCTCAAAGATCGGCACCAAAGATAACAACTCGGCGTCGACTCCCATAAGCCGAGCTCCACTCCAGGTATCCACACAGGAACATTTATGATTGTTCTTCCTTTTTTTCTTTTGTTTCATCTCTTAAACCTATCTCACATTAGCTATCCAATATTCTAGTTTAAGGCCGAAATAATTATTATTAGGCTTAGTTTGGTAAATTTTTTATTTTTAAAAAGTAGTTTATGAAATTTATTTTTTAAAAGCCAACTTTTAAAAACTGTATTATCTACATTTGGTAAAATCAAACTAAAAATAACTTTCGATAAGCACAAATTTTACTGAATTGACCACCGTGTTTTACTGAGATGGCAACACTTTAAACTAATTACCTATATATAATTACTAATTAAATTAAATTAAATCTAAAGTGAAAAATCTCTAAATCACATTAAGTTTTTATGAACCTAAATTAGGACTTTTGTGCATGAGTTGTCCCAAATTTGCAGACTGGAAGATGTATATTGTTAGAGGTAATGACAAATCTACTATGGGGAGAAAAAACCCATCAATGTGAGCTTTCAAAGTGGATGGTAGTTCAAATGTTGTGACAAACTTACGACGTAACATGCTTTTGTCCTCTTTTAGTTGTGCCGTTGAAGTCGAAGACAATGAACAACCCTGATAGATAGTTTCTGCGATGCCCTATATGGAAGGTAAGATTCGAATGTTTGGGCTCTTGTGACGAAGAAATCTATTTTCTCTCCTTATTTGATTTTGGTGTTTAATCTTCATCTAATCTCCGAGTTCATTGTCTTTATTTAGAACAAAAAAATGTAATGCGAGTATCTTCAATGATTAGATAAAATACATGAGTTACGTGTGGAAGAAGAAAGATCTTCAGGCAACATCAAGGTGGTGGCAAGGAAGAATAAAAAAATAAAAGTAAAATCATTAACAAGTGTGAGGATAGTTTAGAGATTGATAAAATGATAATGGTGCTACCTGTGGTGAATGAAATGAATGAGCACCTTATGAGGGTTGAGTTGCTTCTGATTTTCATTTGTATGTTAATGGGATTAAGTGTGGTTTTGAATTTGTTTTCTTTGACCAAGTATGTAGATGGTTATAAGTTTGGCAGTTTAACCATGACACTATGTTAGTTTTGTATTGCTGACAATCAATGTAATTGAGATATAGATCAATTAATCATGAGTAAATGTTATTTTTTTTTGTTGTTAATGAGTTATTGTTATTGTAACATTAGCAAACAAAATAGATGACAACGTTGCCATTAAAAAGATAATTGCAGAAAGATGCAAAAAGAAAAAAAGGCTATAACTAAATTTCATTACAATTGACAAATATTTATAATAGATAAAAAGTTAATAATACTCTTCTTAGCATTAATTCCGAAGGAGCTAATGCTCAAGGGTTCAAAAAACAAACTCCATTATTTATAGGAGACATACAAAATCCAAGTTTCTCCACATGTGCATATAGCAAAAGTGATATGTAACACCCGTCATGACATTTTGTAAAGCTAGAATTAGTCCCTGCATACACGAATACAAAAAATTGTTAGAAGCTAATGATACAATAATGTATTGAAATATTTTAGAAATCCATAATTGCTTTCTCTACATCACCTTTTGATAGTCAGACATAAAAACCTAGCTATTTTTCTTGTTGTCTCCTATGTCGATGTAATTTCTCAAGAAAGAATCTCCAATTTTTCCTTGTCTCGGCATCCACAATCCCATATGCTATTGAAAATAATTGGTTGTTCACGTCCTGAGCAATGACAATCAGCAACTGTCCTCCAAAATAACCTTTTAAAAATGTCTCATCTAAAGTGATAAAAGGTCTACATCTTGATTTAAAGTGATTCTTTCAAGCACCCAAACAAACATACAAGTTTTTAAACTTTGGTAACCCAATAGGTTATGGGGTAATTCCACTCCTATTTGGCACCAGCACTTCTGCAACCAAAGCACATGTGATTGATTTACTCTTGTTACTTCTTGGAAAAGTATTCATCTACAAAGGTCCTTATCTGAAATGAAGGTAGATGGTTGGTCCTGATACAGTAACGCAACTAAGGGCAGTTGGAATCATAGCATATCATCCTTTACCTCTACCTCTCATTTTTAAGAAAGAAGACCTGTCTCCCAATTTGTATGTTGTACTTCTTTATTACTGATATTAATTGGTCCATGGTCTCAAACTCCAGAGTAATTTTTTCATATGGTGTGTTGGGTTTATGTTGAGAAAATGCTTCTTCTACTTCACCATCTGATCCAGGAGGATTATAAAGTTTGTCAAAATCGTATTAATACATTTTAAGTCCATTGTCTCCATCTTCTACATTTGGATTGGGCACCTCAACCCTTAGTGCTTCATTGTCCCTTACAGGAACAATTCTCTATCCAGAAAGTTATGGCCTTGGATGTTTCTTTCTTCTATTTAGATTCTCCTCTTCTTGTGCAACACCATTTGTAACACCACCTATTAAGAAAGGTAAACAATTCATTTAACTTATGCAAGGATACAAGATATTTCACAGCAATGATACAACCTTTTTCAGAGAAACTATCTAAGTACACAAAAAAATGGTTTACCTGTTGTGTTTTCTGTTACAGCTTTTTTGCTCTAATCTCTTCCACAATTGGCTGATCCAGATTAGTACCTTCATTAGCATCATGAGAAGCACTCTAATTGTGGTCTTCATTGGCACCTTGAATGTCACCATTATTAGCATCATTGTCATGTGTAGCTTCATCTACTCTCTCAACTAGTCCAGATTTAACACTTCTTTTTTGTTGGGATAAACCACTTAGTGGTGGTATTGGATGCCTCTTTCTCACCTTTTTAGCACCCTTCTCTGGAGCTGGTGCAACTTCAGTCTCATTAGTTCTATTCACTTCATGGACAACTTCATTGACAACACCATTCACACTTTTATTCAACTCATTCATCTTAACACCCCACTTATTCACATTAGCAGTACCCTTATTTACAACTTCATTCACCTTATTCACTTCAACAACATCCTCGTTTCCCCTCTCATGAGTCTCACCAACCTCCTTATTAGTAACATCATCTTTATGCACATTATCAGCAGCCTGGTTGATTTCATACACACTCTCAGTACTATCATCAGATACTACATCTTCCTCAATAATATCAGGATTAGCATCAACAGGATGGTCAAAATAAATATGTACAATGTTGTCATTTTTTAGAGCACTCTCACACATCCTCATAACATCAACATCCCTCCTAACCACTCTCAACTCATTGGCTAGCTAAATCTAGACCTGGTTCCAACCAATAAATTTCATTAAATACAATGTAACCTAAGTCTAAAAATAAACCTTCAATTAAAAATAAGTTACATGTCTCCACATTCACCATGTATATTTTTCGGTCACTAAACCCCATCGTATTTCACATTACCATCTCCATCCTTTTACAAATAATCCATATAATGAAACACAAATGAGACAAGACAATCCATCTAAAAGTTGGCAAAACAAACACAGAAGGAATAAATCAGAGGTACAATCCTAGTTCTTGACCACTACAAAAATAGAAGATTTAATTCATCAATGCCTATAGCAAGATTAAGCGCGCAACAAACAAATGACAAATATAGTGAAACAAACAAATCGGAACAAGCAATAACCATTGCTCATCACTAACAAAGGCAACGTTCGTACAACAATGAAAAGAAACGAAACCTACCTCGTCAATGACGTTACGATGATGCTCATTCCAAGGCCTTTCACTCGAAGCTCACCAATCAACAATGGCTCTCACGTTGATTTGTTACCCTTGGCACCAAGACCAACTTCGAGAGCAACATCTCTCATTTTGCGATCTTTGAGTTTAACTCTGACTGAAAAATGAGAGAATTGGTCACAGTAAGTAATAATAAAGGTAGCTTAGTAAATCTAGGTATGAAAGTAGGGTAAACTTAGTGTGATTTGGGAATTTTTTACTTAGGATTTGATTTAATTTAATTAGTAATTACACATAAGTAATTAGTTTAACAACGTTAACATCTCAGCAAAACACAGCGGCCAGTTCAGCATCATTCTTGTCGGAGATGTACTCCAGCGATGTCGATGGCATGTTTGTCAAATTTTAAAATCATTCAGAGACTATTTTGTCAATAACAAAAGTCAAGTACGATTTTGTCAGCTAGAATCTTTTGGGTACCGATTTGGTATTTACCTCTTATTTAAAATTTAAATTTTCAAAAGAATAAATGATTGTTTTTGTTCCAATAATGCTTAAATCAAATCTTAAAGTTATTTTAAATGTCAAATTTAAGTTTTTGACATTTTAAAATTGTTATAATATTATTCTACTGTCAACCATGTTATCAATTTTGTAACAAAAATACACATGTGGATGATATAATTTACTGTAGCAAATTGATTTTATATTATTGTTAGTAAAAAAATAAAAAATTAAATAAATAAAAAATAACACTACTAAGTAGTAATACAAAATTTTAATTACATTTTGTTGTTTCATCATAGGATTTTTTTTAGAAAAATGGAGAATTTTCATTAATTAGGTAAGCCCAAAACATCAAGACAAGTCAAATTCCATATTTGTTTCCGAAAATCTTGTATCCAAACATAATTAGGCTGAGAAGTAGCTATGGTTGATAAGGCATGAGTCACTAAATTTTCACCCCTCTTAACATGAGAAATTTTACCAATAAAAACATGAGAGATTTCACACTTAAACCTATTCAAAATATTTTTACAATTTACAACTAAAAAGTTAAAATAATTTGTATGTATATTTGCATGCTTTAGTACTTGTAAGACTATATCATAGCAACATTTTTTAACACATTCTCAACCTCCCATATCATACAACATGAACAAATGAAAAAAAAATCCAACACCCTCCCTCATGCACATATGAAAGAACTCAGTTGACAATAAAAGGTCTAGGGCAAAGTAATATATATACTTATTAATGGATTAGACTTTATATCACTTTTAGTTAACACTTTTCAATATTGAAAATCAACATTAAATCTAATTTTAAAATAACCTATATATATTGTTCATACTATGACCCAGAATAAGAACAAGTCCAAAAAAAAAAATTTAAAGTCCACCAAGAAAGGTGGTCTCCTCTACCTCTACGCACGACACGGGTAGTCCGACCCTGTTTATTTAAATAAGTAACTACCTCCCCTAAATATCTCATACTATCTCTACCTCATCTAGAAGGTAGATCTTAATAAACTCCAAAGATAAAGGAAACGGTTTTCCACCAACAAAGGTGGAGCTACTCCAAAAGGTTATCTACTCTACTATAAATACACTGACACACCTCAGGTATATTCAAGTCTCAATCTAATAAAAACATACTTAGCCCTTGCTAACTTAAGCATCGGAGTTTCTTGCAGGTAACATCCCCACCTCCTCACGAGGAACTCGGACGGCAGCACCTCGACACTAGCACAAATCAGATGCTACCTCAAAAGGAGTCTGAACCTCACGTTCAGGCCCAAACTACTGTTTCAGGTAACCCTTGGAACATTGGTGTTATTGCCAGGGACCTGGAAGTCTACATCCGCGTATGGCAGATAACCAGTACGAAGACGGTCATACGACATCTGAGTCAGAACCAGAGCCCCACCATGACGACCTGACGCTAGCATTACCTCCACCTCGAGAGAGAACAAACTCCCCCATGGGGAAGGATCATCAAGAAAACCTTATCCACGACGGATTCATTCGGAAGTCCACCCGTCCGGAAATGAAGAACCTCCCCATCTGACAAAAATACTAGGGTTAGTTCACGGCCACCACGGACGATTAGAACAACTCGAGCTTGAGGTTGAATGACAACGAAAAGTTGAACAGGAATTACGAAAAGAAGTACGATGACAAAGAGAGCTAGAGGAAAAGCTCTTGTGGTTAGAAGCCGACCTCCAAAGATGGAGTAACTGGACAAATCAGGAGGAAAGCCCTCTGGAAGGTAAAGATCCGTTTGTTGAAGAGATCATGCGAGCCAACGTCCCCCGGAACTTCAAAACTCCCAACATGGATCTTTACGATGGAACGACCATTCCGAGACATCACTTCAGCAATTTCAAAAGTCGGATGTACCTAGCTGATGCCTCTGATGCCAACTCGTTGCAAAGCCTTCCCGACAACTTTGATTAAAGCTGCAATGAAGTGCTTCGACAACTTACCACCCGGGTTGGTAACTTGCTTTAATGACCTAGTAAGGAAGTTTCTTACCAAATTTTCAATCCAGAAAGACAAGATAAAGCATGCTCCAAGCCTACTAGGGGCCAAACAAGAAGTCAGGGGGACACTTTGAGACTATATGAAACGATTCAACAAAGCCTGCCTGAAAATATAAAACTTACCTCCTGAAGCAGTAATAATGGGGTTGTTTAATGGCCTTATAGAAGAGTCATTCTCCTAATCCATATCCAAGTGACACCTAACTTCCTTGTACGAAGTACAAGAACAGGCAAAAAAGTACATTAACATGGAGAAAAATTTTCAACTTAGAGAACCTCCCCCAAGGCCCAACCTATCCTACCAAACTCGGGACAAGGAGAAAGAAGCTAAAAAAAGGAAGAGTATAACTCAGAAAAGCCCTGAAGATATCATAATTACATCCCACTTATAGTTTCTCTTTAAGATATCTACAGGGCAATATGCCGCACTGAAAAGTTTTCACCTCCTCGTCCTATCAAACATAAAAAGGCAAGAAGTCAGAAAGAATACTGCGAGTACCACAAGCTGTATGTGCATTCTATTAATGATTGTTATTATTAAAGAATGTCATAGAAAAGTTGACCAGGAAAGGTCGGCTAGAAAGGTACTTAGCCGAGAGATCGAACAATCAAAGAAAGAGGAAAATAGACGACAATGACGGATGATAGCGAGATCGACCCCCACAAACTCCTGAAAAGCACATACATATGGTAAATTGAGGGTTTGCAGGAGGAAGAATCTCAAAATCCTCTCGTAAAGGGCATCTCAAAGAAGTATACCAAGTTAGAGACAACAACAGAATTCCCGATTTACCGACCATCTCGTTCACCAAAGAGGATGCACAGAGGGTGACACCTGGCCACGACGACCTAGTAGTGATAACAATGATCCTTGCCAATGTAAATCTCCATAGAACCTTGGTGAACCAAGGGAGTTTGGTGGACATACTATTTAAGTCTGGTTTCAACAAACTCGAGCTAGAGGAAAAAGATCTAAAGGCAGACCTAGAAAACCTTTTCGGGTTGGAAAACACGCCGATCTAACCTTTGGGGTTCATCTCATTGTACAACACCTTTGGTAAAGGCTCGATGTCAAGGACGTTAAGTGTCGACTACATTGTGGTCGACATCATGTCTGCTTATAATACCTTAATAGGTCGGGCTACTTTAAACTGACTAGCAGCAAGTTGTCTCTACATCTCATCTATATATGAAATTTCCAACTGCAGAAGAAATTTTCACCATAAAAGGAGATCAGAAGTTGGCCAAAAAATGTTACAATGAGAGCCTCAATTTAAGAGGCAGTACATGTGGAAAAGAAGTCAACACTATTAAACTCTGCAACGTCCGAACTCGGGAAGAACTACATCCCCAACCAAAAGAAAAGATAGAAAAAATGCAAATTGGAGATCATACTAAAAAGACAATGAGTATAAGAGCCAACCTAGAGGAAGGTTTGAAAGCACAGCTTGTTGACCTCCTACGAAGAAACTCCAACCACTTCGCCTGGAAAGCCTCTGACATGCCAGGTATAGATCCCGATCTCATGTCTCAGAAACTCATTGTCTACCCGGGCTCTCAACCTATTCAATAAAAGCATCGGAAACTCGGTCCCAAAAGGGCACAGGTCGTGGAGGAATAGGTGCCAACACTATTATAAGATGGATTCATAAGAGAGGTAAAGTACCAATTATGGCTGGCTAATGTATTTTCGGTAAAAACACAGAATGGAAAATGAAAGATGCGTGTCGATTACACCGACCTCAACAAGGCTTTGTCCTAAAGATCCATACCCCCTCCCTAGCATCAATGCCCTGGTTGACCCGGCCTCGGGATATCGGTATTTGTCCTTTATGGACGCATACTCGGGATACAATCAAATCCTAATGTGTAAACCAGACCAAGAAAAGACTTCTTGCATCACTCCCAAGGCTAACTACTGTTATGTAGTAATGCCTTTCGAATTAAAGAATGCCAGAGCCACATACCAACGACTGATGAACAAGGTGTTTTCCTCCCACTTAGGAAAACTCATGGAAATATATGTAAACAACATGCTCGTTGATAAACTACTATTTTATGGTTTATCTTGTGCTCAATTGAGTGGATTTTTTTAACTCTTTACCCACTTATTCATACTATTTGCATGGTTTTACATTTGCCTTCCTAATTATGTGCTTTAATTGAAATCATGCTTCTTTGGCCTTTATATTGCTAATATTAATCCTCTCTTATTACCATTAGATGCCTTGATATGTGTGTTAAGTGATTTCAGAGATTACAGGGCAGGAATGGCTCAGAGGATAGAAAGGAAGCATGCAAAAGTGGAAGGAATACAAGAAACTGGAGAAACTGATAAGCTGTCCAGCCTGACCTCTTGGCACTCAAACGGCTATAACTTTAGCTACAGAGATCCAAACGACGCGGTTCCAGTTGCATTGGAAAGCTAACGTCTGGGGCTTCGATTTGAAATATAATATACCATAGTTTTTCTGACGCTAGGTGATGCGACCGCGTACTCCATGAGGCCACGTCGCAGTGACGAAAAACCAGCGTGGCAGAATTCGCAACCAGCGAATTCTGGGCTGTCTCTGACCCAGTTTGCGGCCCAGAAAATATAGATTAGAGGCTATAAAGTGGGAGAATGTATCCATTCATAAGGAAGCATTCATATTCATAATTTTAGGAGTAGATGTAATTTTTAGAGAGAGAGGTTCTCTCCTCTCTCTTAGGATTAGGATTTAGGATTTCTCTTAGTTTTAGGAGTGCCTCTAAATCCCAGGTTCAATGTTCTTTTACTTTATATTTATCTCTTATTTTCAGATACTTTAATGCTTATATTAGTTATGTTGCCTATTTGGCTTATGCTACATTCATGTTATGATTTTCTTTGAAATAATATTATTTGAGGTATTTCAGTTATTATTGCTTTCTTTTTACATGATTATTGCTTCCCATCTGAAGGCATTTTTATTCCAGTAGATTTACTTTTTCCCTTTTGGTTTTGGTTAAGAAATCAGTAACTCAGGAGTTATCCAATTCAACAGCATAATTGATAATTATTACCTTGCCAATTGAATTGAACTTCAATAATCCCAATCTTTTCTTAGGAAATAAATAGGATTCGAAGGTCAAACTAATTAATCCCTTGACTTTTCTTTGCTTTAGTAAAGGTTGACTAAGTAGAATTAAGATTCAACTTTCATTATTGTTGATAAGGATAACTAAATCTGGACTTCCAATTTCTCATACCTTGCCAAGAGATTTTATTATTATTATTTTATTTTACTTGTCATATAACATATTCCCTCCTTACTTCCGAAACCCCAAATTTACAATCTCCATAACCAATAATAAGAACATTGATGAGCGGATATTTTATACGCTTTTTGGGGATAATTTCATATAGTTTTGAGTATGTTCTAGTTAGTTTTTAGTTTATTTCCAGTAGTTTTTAGGAAAAATTCATATTTCTGGACTTTACTATGAGTTGTGTGTTTTTCTGTAATTTAGGGTATTTTTCTGGTTGAAATTGAAGGAGCTGAAGAAAAATCTGATTCAGGCTGAAAAAGGACTGCTGATGCTGTTGGATTCTGACCTCCCTGCACTCAAATTGGATTTTCTGGAGCTACAGAACTCAAAATGGCATGCTTCCAATTGCATTGGAAAGTAGACATCCAGGGCTTTCCAGCAATATATAATAGTCCATACTTTGCATAAGGATAGACGACGTAAACTGGCGTTAAACGCCAGTCCTCTGCCCAATTCTGGCGTCCAGCGCCAGAAAAGGATCAAAAGCTGGAGTTGAACGCCCAAACTGGCACAAAAACTGGCGTTCAACTCCACAAATGGCCTCTGCACGTGACTCACTCAAATCTCAGCCCCAGCACACACCAAGTGGGCCCCAGAAGTGGACCTCTGCATCATCCATCATAGTCCACTCATATTTTGTAACCCTAGGCTACT
>NC_029787.2:105605726-105607053 GCF_000816755.2 Arachis ipaensis | reverse complement strand
TAAACATAATTGACTTCCTGACTAAGATTTACAAGATAACCATAGATTGCTTCAAACCAACAATCTCCGTGGGATTCGACCCTTACTCACGTAAGGTATTACTTGGACGACCCAGTGCACTTGCTGGTTAGTGGTACGCGTTGTGAAAAGTGTGATTCACAATTCGTGCACCAAGTTTTTGGCGCCGTTGCCGGGGATTGTTCGTGTTTGAACAACTGACGGATTATTTTGTTGCTTAGATTAGGAAAAATCTTTCTTTTTTTTTTTGGTTTAGAGTCTTTTATTATTTATCCTTTGTTAAAATACTTTAAACTTATAGCTCAGTTATTTAGAACGTGGTGTTTATGTTCATGATAATTGGCTATCATATTTCTTTAAAACCTTTTTCAAAAATAATTTTTCTATTAAATCCTGTGCCAAACTTTAAGTTTGGTGTTTTCAAAAATAATCTTTCTTAAAATCTTTGAAGGTCCCATAACTCATTTGGCTAGAGCGTTAATCTGTGTTCTTGGTAATTGGTTTAGAATCTTTTATACTCTTTTCAAAACCTTCTTTTTCAAAAATATTTTTTCTATTAAATCTTGTGCCAAACTTTACGTTTGGTGTTTTCTTGTTGATTCCCCTTTGATTTTCGAAAATTTTGGTGAAAAATCTGATTCAGGCTGAAAAAGGACTGCTGATGCTGTTGGATTCTGACCTCCCTGCACTCAAATTGGATTTTTTGGAGCTACAAAACTCGAAATGGCATGCTTCCAATTGCATTGGAAAGTAGACATCCATGGCTTTCCAGCAATATATAATAGTCCATACTTTGCACAAGGATAGACGACGTAAACTGGCGTTCAATGCCAGTTCTCTGCCCAATTCTGGCGTCCAGCGCCAGAAAAGGATCAAAAACTGGAGTTGAACGCCCAAACTGGCATAAAAACTGGCGTTCAACTCCACAAATGGCCTCTGCACGTGACTCACTCNACATACTTCCCTGCAATTCCTTGAGAAGATGACCCGAGGTTTAAATACTCGGTTATCAATTTTAAAGTGGTTTGTTACTTGTGACAACCAAAACGTTTGTATGAAAGGACTTTTGAAGGTTTAGAAACTATACTTGCAACGAGGATTTATCCGCAAATTTCTAGACCACGCAAAAGTTCTCTTATCAAAATGGCGCCGTTGCCGGGGAATTGCAATCGTGTGCCTTATTATTGGTTATTGTAAATATTTGCTTTTCACTTGTTTATTTGTTTTTATTTTTGTTTTTATTTTTCATAAATTAAAAGGTTATTGGTTTTTATTTTAAAATTTTTATCTTATTTTATCTTATTTAAAA
>NC_029787.2:105601141-105605701 GCF_000816755.2 Arachis ipaensis | reverse complement strand
ATCTTATCTTATCTTATTTCAAAAATCAAATTTTAAAATTCAAGTTTAAAAATTTTCAAAATTCAAATTTAAAAATTTTCAAATCTCAAATTTCAAGTTTCAAAATTCAAACTTCAAAATTTAATTTTCAAATTCAAAATTTAAATAACCTTTTAATTTAAATTTATTTTTTTAATTTTTATTTACTACTATGAACTCTCACCTTTGGCTATGAGTCTGGTTACAATTATGTTGCAGGAAGAAGAAATTACAATGAGAACAGGCATCAAGGTTGGAACAATCAAAGATGGGAGGAGCCACAAGGATTTAATCAACCCTCATGGCAACAACCACCTCCAATGGACTATCAACAACCACCACCATATGCCTATGAACCCTTTCCTCAACATGACTTTGGACCACCATACTCACAAGCCCCTTTCCGCTAATCACCTCCATATGACCCTAACCCGTATCCACCATACCAACCACCTTATGAGCCAAATGAACCATACACAGAACCACCACCTTTCCAACACAACTACTCTCATGAACCACCTTCCTATTATGAACCCTCTCTCCCAACCAATGAATCCTCATATCCACCCCAACCTCCAATGGATGACAGACTTCGTGTTACTCTTCAAGGGCAAGAAAGGATGAATAAGAGTGTGCAAAATTTCGCGGCCGCCTTTGGCGAGTTAGTAAATATAATAGCTTCCCAATATCTGAGTACTCAAAGAACTCCCATGGCTACATGTGGAGAATCAAAAGAAGATCAAGGCATGAAGGAGACACTAGAAACTTCGATGGACAATGAGGAACATGGCTTTGTATTGGAACAAGTGGAGGAAGCCATAATAGTTGCAGAGGAAGAAGTGGTTGAAGACTTAGGAGATGCTGAACCTCCATGGGAAAGTCAAGACATAGAACCTCCTTCCAAGACAGTTGCATTTGATGTTAAGGAGGGTGTACAACCTCCAGGGCATATCATAGTTGAAGACTTGGAAGAGGTTGGTCAAGAGATGGAGAGTAAAGAAGAAAAAGCACAACCTCCCATACCCTTGGTAAGTAATGAAGAAGAGATTGAATTGGAAGAAAGCTACCAAGAGGAAGAGGTTGAAATTGAAGAAGCTTGCAAAGAGGTGGAAGTTGTCAAAGAGCACAAGGGAGTGGAGCTTGAAATTACCTTGCCAAAGTTATTGGAGACCCCTCCCCCTAAATTGCCATCATCCTTCACAACATTCAAGTGGGTAAAATTCATATTAGCTTTCTAATCCCACTTGAATATGGGCTACTGGAGACGGATGGTCAACTTAGAGCTATTTGTGGCATTAAGAGTAAGAGGAAGATGGCCAGTGGTAAGAATTGTCCTGCAGGGTTCATTATGGTTGGAAGCTTTAAGTTTAAACGCAAAGGTTGGTATAGAGCTCAATTGAATGGGTCTAGGAAGTTGTTTGGATGCTTCAGTGAGAATTCTAAAGCTGAATCACCCGGATGGAATCATGATAATCAACTTGAATACGGGTGCAAAAGCAAGATTTGGGACCCCGGAATTCATTCTGGCAATCAACACTCTTGGGGCCTTGTAACTTGCTTTAACCTACTTGAAGGCTTTCTGCGCCTAGTTTAGGACCCTGGAGGTTATTGGAATCACAAACATTGGTGGAGATTCCTTGATGAGTTCAAGCATAAGCCACCATAACAGGAAGCTCATCCAATGTCCAACTTAAGGACTTTAACTAAAAGTGCTAGGTGGGAGACAACCCACCATGGTATGATCGTTCTTTTTTTCATTTTTATTTAGTTTTATTTGTTTTTGAGTTTCATTTTATTTTATTATATTGAATTGGATTTTTGCATCACATTCATATTAACACTGCATTCTACATTTTTTTTAGATTATCAAAAAAAAGGGGATTTTTGCACGCGACGCGACAGCGTCGCCGACACGTCCGCGTCGTATGTGTGTTGTGAAGAAAAGAAAGTAAACAGAAAGTCACGCGAAAGCGTGGCTGGAGGCGCGCTAATGGCACAAACTGATCCACGCGACCGCGTCGCCGATGCGGCCGCGTCATTTGAAAAATAGCTTCCCCACGCGTCCGCGTCACCCACGCGAACGTGTGGCTCTGTGGAATCGACGTAAATGGGTGTATGGCAGAAAGTTGAGCTGGAGTTGGGCTGGACTCGTGCTGGAAGCCCAAGCCTCACCACGCGAACGCGTACCCCACGCGTCCGCGTCGTTTTTAAAAGATGGCCATTCACGCGGTCGCATGCCCCACGCGATCGCGTCACCCAGATTTTTGGCAAAAGAGTTTCGAACAGAGAGTTGCGCGACCGCGAGGCTGCACTCGCGCCAATCGCACAAAACAGGCCACGCGATCGCGTGACCCACGCGTCCTCGTCACCTGACCTTATCACGCACCACGCGACCGCGTCACTCACGCGTCCGCGTCACAAGCGGCGCACAGAATATCCAGATTAGCCAATTTTCTTATCTTCTCTAATCCTTATTTTTCTTATCTTTTCTTATTTCTTTCTTCTTCCTTTCTTATTTTCTTTCACCTCCATTCTATTTTATTTAATTTATTTACATATTTTCATTCATTGCATTTTAAATTTGTGCATATTTTTATTTTCTTTTCTGAATTTTTTATTTTTCTATTGGTGTTAAAAAAATTTTTTATTCAACTGTTGCATCTTTTCTTGAATTTATTTTGGTAACTTGTTTTACACTGTGGGGTGATATTAATTATCTGCCAATGCCAATCTTTTATGATACTTGCACTCCATTTGCATTGACATGAGCTTGTATTGATACTTCCATTACCCACACTCCTCCCCTATGTTACAAATTTTATACCACTGGCATGCCATGGCTTCTATTGTTTTCTCACGTACATGTTGAAGCTTCCATGTAAATGAGACCATTATCATTTGGCATTAACCCACCCATACTTCATTTATTTTCTTATCTTTATTACTGGGTTACTTTTTCTTCCGTTTTTCTTTTAGGATGGCCACCCGGAAGGAAACCGGAAGACGTTTGCATGGGGAGACAGACAAGTCCATCTGCAAAATCTTGAAGAAAAGTATCAGTTGGAGCAACTCGTCCACCTGCACATCTCAGCATGCACCGAGGACGGTGCAATCTTTAAGTGTGGGGAGGTTGATAAACCCCAATTTTGTGGTTTATCTTGTGCTTATTTCGGGAGATTTTATCAACTTTTCCCACATTTATTCAATGAAATAGCATGGTTTTGTAATTCTCCCTTGATTTGTGCTTAAATGTGAAAACATACTTTTTAGGCCCTAAAATTGGTAATTTTAATTCATTTAAATTCCATTCGATGCCTTGATGTATTTGTTGAGTAATTTCAGGTTCATAAGGCAAGTATTGGATGGAAGAAGTGAGGAGAAAAGCATGCAAAGTGGGAGAACTCATGAAGAAATGAAGGAACCGTAAAGCTGTCAAGCCGACCTCTTCGCACTCAAACAACCATAACTTGAGATACATAGGTCCAATTGAGGCGGTTCTAGTTGCGTTGGAAAGCTAACATCCAGGGCTTCGAAATGATATAAATTTTGCCATATGTTGCTTCGCGTTCAGGGGCGCGCATGCGCACTTTGCACGCGCGCGCCGATGCTGTCCGTGGCCCACTTTAATGAAATCGCCCCCAGCGATTTTGCAGCTTATTTTGGGCCCAATCCAACCCATTTCTGATGCTATTGAATCCAATAATTGAAGGAGGAATGAACCAAGTAGTCATAGTTTAGTTTTTCATCATGTTTTAGGTTAGAATTCTAGAGAGAGGCTCTCTCCTCTCTCTAGATTTTAGGGTAGTTTTAGTTAATTCTTCTTGGATCCAAGTTTTAATTCTTGTTTTGATTTAGTTTCTCCTTTTAATTTCTTGTTGCTACTACTCTATTCTTCTTAGTTCTCTTGTCAATTTTACTTTTATGTCTCTTTTTATGTTCATGAGCCCTTTGTTGGATTTGGATCTTTTCTTTAATGAAATTTAATGTTTGATGTTCTTTCAATTGTTGATTTGAGTTGTGAATTTACTTTCCTTGCAATTTGTAGTTGGTAGATTTTACTATTCTTGCACATTTATTATGCTTTCTTTTTATGCCTTCCAAGTGTTTGATAAAATGCTTGGTTGGATTTTAGAGTAGATCTTGAGCATTCTTGAGCATTCTTGGCTTGGAAAGAGTAAGTGGGCAATCTTGAGTCATGTAAAACCCAACTCATGTTGGTGATCTAGAGTTGTTAGCTAATATTGTTTCCATTGACGCTAATCTTTTGCTAATTTAATTAGTAAGTTGATTAGGACTTTTGGATTGAGATTAGCTAGCCTTGTTAGACTTTCTCTCATGGAAGATAATATGATACCTTCTTCCAATGTTGGAGATGACGTAATAAGATAAATTCTTGTTTCTCTGATCTATCCAAGGCCACTGCAAGTTTCATGAATGAAACAAGGTCTTTCATTCGAAATTTGGAAGCACAAGTTGGCCAGCTGAGTAAAAGGATCACTGAAATCCCTCCTAGTACTCTCCCAAGCAATACAGAAGAGAATC
>NC_029787.2:105599741-105600382 GCF_000816755.2 Arachis ipaensis | reverse complement strand
GTGTTGGGAGGCCACAACCAAACTCTAAGTTTGGTGTTGGAGAGTCTCAACAATGCTTTGAACATCTGTAAGGCTCCATGAGAGCCCACTGTCAAGCTATTGACATTAAAGAAGCGCTTGTTGGGAGGCAACCCAATTTTTATTTATCTAACTATATTTTTCTTAGTTATATGTCTTTATAGGTTTATGATCATGTGGAGTCACAAAATAAATATAAAAATTGAAAACGGAATCAAAAATAGCAGAAGAAAAATCACACCCTGGAGGAAGCATCTGCCTGGCGTTCAACGCCAGAACAGAGCATGGTTCTGGCGCTGAACGCCCAAAAAGGGCAGCATCCTGTCGCTGAACGCCCAGAACAAGCATGGTTCTGGCGTTCAACGCCAGAAATGGCAACAAATGGGTGTTGAACGCCCAAAATGGGCACCAACCTGGCGCTGAACGCCCAGAGTTATGTGCAAGGGCATTTTACATGCCTAAATTGGTGCAGGGATGTAAATGCCTTGACACCTCAGGATCTGTGGACCCCATAGGATCATCTCAGGATCTGTGGACCCCACAGGATCCCCACCTACCTCATCATCTCTCTTTCCATTCATGATCATCCCTTCTATTTTCCATTTACCACTCACATCCATACA
>NC_029787.2:105589259-105599363 GCF_000816755.2 Arachis ipaensis | reverse complement strand
TTTTTTCCATAACCATTGATGGCACCTAAGGCCAGAGAAACCTCTAGAAAGAGGAAAGGGGAAAGACAAGCTTCCATCAAGGGTCTATAGCTCAGTGGTAGAACATTTGACTGCAAATCAAGAGATCCCTGAGATACCTCAGGGGATACATTTTCTTCCACACAATTATTGGAAGCAACTAAGGGTGGAACATCAAGAGCACTCCATCATCCTTCATGAAATAAGAAAAGATCAAAAAGTAATGAGGGAGGAGCAACAAAGACAAGGAAGAGACATAGAAGAGCTCAAGGACGTCATTGGTCCCTCAAGAAGGAAACGCCACCATCACTAAGGTGGATTCATTCCTTGCTCTTATTTCTTCTGTTTTTCATTTTCTATGTTAAGTGCTTATCTATGTTTGTGTCTTCATTACATGATCATTAGTAATTAGTAACTATGTCTTAAAGTTATGAATGTCCTATGAATCCATCACCTCTCTTAAATGAAAAATTTTTTAATTCAAAAGAACAAGAAGTACATGAGTTTCGAATTTATCCTTGAACTTATCTTAATTATATTGATGTGGTGACAACACTTCTTGTTTTCTGAATGTATGCTTGAACAGTGCATATGTCTTTTGAAGTTGTTGTTTAAGAATGTTAAATATGTTGGCTTACTTTTAGGGATGTTTTCATTAGTTTTTATGTTAAATTTACATTTCTGGACTTTACTATGAGTTTGTGTGTTTTTCTGTGATTTCAGGTATTTTCTGACTGAAATTGAGGGACTTGAGCAAAAATCAGATTCAGAGGTTGAAGAAGGACTGCTGATGCTGTTGGATTCTGACCTCCCTGCACTCAAAATGGATTTTATGGAGATACAGAACACGAAATGGCGCGCTTCCAATTGCGTTGGAAAGTAGACATCCAGGGCTTTCCAGCAATGTATAATAGTCCATACTTTGACTAAGTTTAGATGATGCAAACTGGCGTTCAACGCCAGCTCTCTGCCCAATTCTGGAGTTCAGCGCCAGAAAGGGATCAAAAGCCAGAGTTGAACGCCAGAAATGGATCAAAACCTGGCGTTCAACTCCACAAATGGCCTCTGTACGTGGAAAGTTAAAGCTCAGCCCAAGAACACACCAAGTGGGCCCCGGAAGTGGATTTATGCATCAATTACTTACTTTTGTAAACCCTAGTGACTAGTTTATTATAAATAGGACTTTTTACTATTGTATTTGACATCTTCGGATCATCCCGAATTGTAATTTTGATCCTGTGATCTCGTTTTGGGGGCTGGCCATTCGGCCATGCCTGGCTAGAGATGGCAGATAATTCAAGAAAATAGGCTTATGGACTTGTAGAGGATGTCTTGGTAAAGGTTGAAGGCCACTACATCCCTGCTGATTTTATAATCCTAGATACTGGGAAGTGTATGGATGAATCCATCATCCTTGGCAGACCCTTCCTAGCCACAGCAAGAGCTGTGATTGATGTTGATAGAGGAGAATTGGTCCTTCAAGAGAATGAGGACTCCCTTGTGTTTAAAGCTCAAAGATCTCCCTCTGTAACCATGGAGAGGAAGCATGAAAAGCTTATCTCAATGCAGAGTTAAACAAAATCCCCACATTCAAACCCTAAGTTTGGTGTTGGGAGGCCACAACCAAACTCTAAGTTTGGTGTTGAGAGGCCATCATCATGATCTGAGTATCTGTGAGGCTCCATGAGAGCCCACTGTCAAGCTATTGACATTAAAGAAGCGCTTGTTAGGAGGCAACCCAATTTTACTTATCTATGTTAAATTTCTATTTTCCATTGTTATTTTATGTTTTCTATAGGTTGATGATCATGTAAAGTCACAAAAACAATTGAAAAAGCAAAAATAAACTGAAAAACAGAATGAAAAATAGCACACCCTGGAGGAGAAGCCTACTGGCGTTTAAACGCCAGTAAGGGCAGCAGAATGGGCGTCAAACGCCTAGTCTAGCACCATTCTGGGCGTTTAACGCCAGAAATGGGCACCAGACTGGCGTTTAACACCAGAAAAGGGCAAGAAGCTGGCGTTAAACGCCAGAAATGGGCAGCAACCTGGCGTTTAACGCTAGGATTGGCAGCAGAGGGCGTTTTGCACGCCTAATTGGTGCAGGGATGAGAAATCCTTGACACCTCAGGATCTGTGGACCCACAGGATCCCCACCAACCTCAACTCACTCTCTCACTTCTTCACACCCTTCCATAACACTCTCCCCCAAATATCCTTCACCAATCACCTCAAAACCTCTTCCCTAAAAACCCCTCACCTATCAAATCTTACCCTCTTCTCCATAAACCCTTCACCAATCCACATCTATCCATCATAAACCCCACCTACCTCACCATTCAAATTCAAAACACTTTCCCTTCCAAACCCACCCATACATGGCCGAACCCAAACCCTCCCTCCACTCCTATATAAACCCATCTTCACTCCTTCATTTTCACACATCTTCAACACTACTTCACCCCCTTGGCCGAAACACTACCCCCCTCCATCTCCTCTATTTCTTCTCCCTCTACTCTCTTCATTCTTCTTTTGCTCGAGGACGAGCAAACCTTCTAAGTTTGGTGTGGTAAAAGTGTTACTTTTTTTTTCATAACCATTTATGGCACCTAAGGCCGGAGAAACCTCTAGAAAGAGGAAAGGGAAGGCAAAAGCTTCCACCTCCGAGTCACGGGAGATGGAGAGATTCATCTCAATGGTATATCAAGACCACTTCTATGAAGTCGTGGCCAAGAAAAAAGTGATCCCCGAGGTCCCTTTCAAGCTCAAAAAGGGTGAATATCCGGAGATCCGACATGAGATTCGAAGAAGAGGTTGGGAAGTTCTCACCAATCCCATTCAACAAGTCGGAATCTTAATGGTTCAAGAGTTCTATGCCAATGCATGGATCACCAAGAACCATGATCAAAGTGTGAACCCGGATCCAAAGAATTGGCTTACAATGGTTCGGGAAAAATACTTAGATTTCAGTCCGGAAAATGTAAGGTTGGCATTCCACTTGCCAATGATGTAAGGAGATGCACACCCCTACACTAGAAGGGTCAACTTTAATCAAAGGTTGGACCAAGTCCTCATAGATATTTGTGAAGAGGGCGCTCAATGGAAGAGAGATTCAAGAGGAAAGTTGGTTCAACTAAGAAGGACATGACCTCAAGCCCGTGGCTAGGGGATGGTTGGAGTTCATCCAACGCTCAATCATTCCCACTAGCAACCGGTCTGAAGTTACTATAGACTGGGCTATCATGATCCATAGCATCATGATTAGAGAGGAAGTAGAAGTTCATGAGGTTATATCCCTAGAACTCTACAAGGTGGCGGACAAGTCCTCTACTTTGTCAAGGTTAGCCTTCCCTCATCTTATTTGTCACCTTTTCAATTCAGCTGGAATTGACATAGAGAAAGACATCCTCATTGATGAGGACAAGCCCATCACTAAGAAAATGATGGAGCAAACAAGAGATCCCACTCATGGACAAGAGCATGAGGAAATTTCTCATCATGAAATTCCTGAGATACCTCAAGGGATGCATTTTTCTCCACAAAACTATTGGGAGAAAATTAACACCTCCCTAGGAGAGTTAAGTTCTAATATGGGACAACTAAGGGTGGAGCACCAAGAGCATTCTATCCTCCTCCATGAAATTAGAGAAGATCAAAGAGTTATGAGAGAGGAGCAACAAAGGCAAGGAAGAGATATTGATGAGCTCAAGCACTCCATAAGATCTTCAAAAGGAAGAACAAGCCGCCATCACTAAGGTGGACCCATTCTTTAATTTCCTTGTTCTTTATTTTCTGTTTTTTTTCCGAATTTTTATGCTTTATGTTTATTTATGTTTGTGTCTTATTACATGATCACTAGTGTCTAAGTGTCTAAGTGTCTATGCCTTAAAGCTATGAAAATGAATCCATCACCTTTCTTAAATGAAAAATGTTTTTAATTGAAAAAGAAAAAGAAGTGCATGAATTTTGAATTTTAAAATAGTTTAGTTATTTTGATGTGGTAGCAATACTTTTGTCTTTCTGAATGAATGCTTGAACAGTGCATATTTTTTAATTTGATTGTTTATGAATGTTAAAATTGTTGCTCTTGAAAGAATGATGGAAAAGGAGAAATATTATTTGATAATCTGAAAAATCATAAAATTGATTCTTGAAGCAAGAAAAAGCAGTGAAAAGCTTGCAGAAAAAAATACATATATGCGAAAAAAAAGGAGAAAGAAAGAAAAAGAAAAAGCAAGCAGAAAAAGCCAATAGCCCTTTAAACCAAAAGGCAAGGATAAAATAAAAAAAAGGATCCAAGGCTTTGAGCATCAGTGGATAGGAGGGCCCACAGGAATAAAACCCTGGCCTAAGCGGCTAAACCAAGTTGTCCCTAACCATGTGCTTGTGGCGTGAAGGTGTCAAGTGAAAACTTGAGACTGAGCGGTTAAAGTCGTGGTCCAAAGCAAAAAGAGTGTGCTTAAGAGCTCTGGACACCTCTAATTGGGGACTCTAGCAAAGCTAAGTCACAATCTGAAAAGGTTCACCCAGTTATGTGTCTGTGGCATTTATGTATCCGGTGGTAATACTGGAAAAACAAAATGTTTAGGGTCACGGCCAAGACTCATAAAGTAGCTGTGTTCAAGAATCAACATACTGAACTAGGAGAATCAATAACACCATCTGAATTCTGAGTTCCTATAGATGCCAATCATTCTGAACTTCGAAGGATAAAGTGAGATGCCAAAACTGTTCAGAAGCAAAAAGCTAAAAGCCCCGCTCATCTAATTAAAACTGATCTTCATAGATATTTTTGGAATTCATTGTATATTCTATTCTTTTTATCCTATTTGATTTTCAGTTGCTTGGGGACAAGCAACAATTTAAGTTTGGTGTTGTGATGAGCGGATAATTTATACGCTTTTTGGCATTGTTTTTAGTATGTTTTTAGTATATTTTAATTAATTTTTATTATATTTTTATTAGTTTTTAAATAAAAATCATATTTCTAGACTTTACTATGAGTTTGTGTGTTTTTCTGTGATTTCAGGTATTTTCTGGCTGAAATTGAGGGACCTGAGCAAAAATCTGATTCAGAGGCTGAAAAAGGATTGCAGATACTGTTGGATTCTGACCTCCCTGCACTCGAAGTGAACTTTCTGGAGCTACAGAAGCCTAATTGGCACTCTCTCAATTGCGTTGGAAAGTAGACATCCTGGGCTTTCCATCAATATATAATAGTTTATACTTTGCCCAATATTTGATGGCCCAAACCGGCGTTCAAAGTTAGCATAGAAATTTTGGCGTCAAAACGCCAGAACTGCACAAAAGCTGGCGTTTAACTCCAAGAAAAGCCTCTACACGTGAAAGCTTCAATACTCAGCCCAAGCACACACCAAGTGGGCCCGGAAGTGGATTCTGCATCATTTACTCATTTCTGTAAACCCTAGGTTACTAGTTTTCTATAAATAAGACCTTTTGCTATTGTATTTTCATCTTTAGATCATCTTTTAGTCATGCTTTGATGATTGAACCCTCTTTGGGAGGCTGGCCATTCGGCCATGCCTAGACCTTTTGTTCTTATGTATTTTCAATGGTAGAGTTTCTACACACCATAGATTAAGGTGTGGAGCTCTGCTGTTCTTCATGAATTAATGCAAAGTACTACTGTTTTTCTATTCAATTCACACCTACTTCTTCTCTAAGATATACACTCGTTCTTCAACTTGATAAATGTGATGATCCGTGACACTCATCATCATTCTCACCTATGAACATGTGCCTGACAACCACCCATGTTCTACTTGCAATAGCTTGAATGTGTATCTCTTGGGTTTCTAATCTAAGATTAAAACCTTCGTGGTATAGGCTAGAATTATTGGCGGCCATTCTTGAGGTCCGGAAAGTCTAAACCTTGTCTGTGGTATTCCGAGTAGGATCTGGGAAGGGATGACTGTAACGAGCTTCAAACTCGCGAGTGTTGGGCGTGTGACAGACGCAAAAGGATCAATGGATCCTATTCCAACATTATCGAGAACCAACAGCTGATTAGCCGTGCGGTGACAGCGCATTTGGAATATTTTCACTGAGAGGACGGGAAGTAACCATTGACAACGGTGATGCCCAACATAAAGCTTGCCATGGAAAGGAGTATAAATGATTGGAAGAAGGCAATAGAAAAGCAGAGATTCAGAAGGAACAAAGCATCTTCATACGCTTATCTGAAATTCTCACCAATAAATTACATAAGTATCTCTATCCTATTTTATGTTTTATTCATATGTTAATTATCAATTCTCCATAACCATTTGAATCTGCCTGACTGAGATTTACAAGATGACCATAGCTTGCTTCAAGCCGACAGTCTCCGTGGGATCGACCCTTATTCACGTAAGGTTTATTACTTTGACGACCTAGTGCACTTGCTGGTTAGTTGTGTGGAGTTGTGATAAAGAGTTGAGATTGCAATTGTGCGTACCAAGTTGTTAGCGCCATTGATGATCACAATTTCGTGCACCAAGTGTCTATGCCTTAAAGCTATGAATGTCCTAATCCTTCACCTTTCTTAAATGAAAAATGTTTTAATTGCAAAAGAACAAGAAGTGCATGGTTTCAAATTTTATCTTGAAATTAGCTTAATTATTTTGATGTGGTGGCAATACTTTTTGTTTTCTAAATGAATGCTTGAACAGTGCATATTTTTGATATTGTTGTTTATGAATGTTAAAATTGTTGGCTCTTGAAAGAATAATGAAAAAGGAGAAATGTTATTGATAATCTGAAAAATCATAAAATTGATTCTTGAAGCAAGAAAAAGTAGTGAAAAGCTTGCAAAAAAATGGTGAAAAAAAAAGAAAGAAAAAGAAAAAGCAAGCAGAAAAAGCCAATAGCCCTTTAAACCAAAAGGCAAGGGTAAAAAGGATCCAAGGCTTTGAGTATCAGTGGATAGGAGGGCCCAAAGGAATAAAATCCTGGCCTAAGCGGCTAAACCAAGGTGTCCCTAACCATGTGCTTGTGGCGTGAAGGTGTCAAGTGAAAAGCTTGAGAATGAGCGGTTAAAGTCGTGGTCCAAGTAAAAAGAGTGTGCTTAAGAACCCTGGACACCTCTAATTGGGGACTCTAGCAAAGCTGAGTCACAATCTGAAAAGGTTCATCCAGTTATGTGTCTGTGGCATTTATGTATCCGGTGGTAATACTGGAAAACAAAATGCTTAGGGCCACGGCCAAGACTCATAAAGTAGTTGTGTTCAAGAATCAACATACTGAACTAGAAGAATCAATAACACTGTCTGAATTCTGAGTTCCTATAGATGCCAATCATTCTGAACTTCAAAGGATAAAGTGAGATGCCAAAACTGTTCAGAAGTAGAAAGCTACAAGTCCCGATCATCTAATTGAGACTAATCTTTATTGATATTTTTGGAATTCATTGTATATTCTCTTCTTTTTATCCTATTTTGTTTTGAGTTGCTTGGGGACAAGCAAAAATTTAAGTTTGGTGTTGTGACGAGCGGATAATTTATACCCTTTTTGGCATTATTTTTACATAGTTTTTAGTATATTTTGATTACTTTTTATTATATTTTTATTATTTTTATTCAAAAATCACACATCTGAACTTTACTATGAGTTTGTGTGTTTTTCTGTGATTTCAGGTATTTTCTGGCTGAAATTGAGGAACCTGAGCAAAAATCTGATTCAGAGGCTGAAAAAGGACTGCAGATGCTGTTGGATTCTGACCTCCCTGAACTCGAAGTAGATTTTCTAGAGTTACAGAAGCCCAATTGGTGCGCTCTCAATTGCTTTGGAAAGTAGACATCTTGGGCTTTCCAAAAATATGTAATAGTTTATACTTTGCCCGAGATTTGATGGCCCAAACTGACGTTCAAAGTCAGCCTAAAATATCTTAGCGTAAAACGCCCAAACTGGCACCAGAATTGGAGTTAAACGCCCAAACTGGTACCAAAGTTGGCGTTTAACTCCAGGAACAGCCTAAGCACGAAAAAGCTTCAATGCTCAGCCCAAGCATACACTAAGTGGGACCTAGAAGTGGATTTCTGCACTATCTGCACTTAGTTACTCATTTTCTGTAAACACTAATTACTAGTTTAGTATAAAAACTACTTTTAGTGATTTATTTTACGTCTTTTGACCACCTTTGGAACTTTTATCGGATGTTCTTATTTTGATATTGTACACGTTTAGAGGCTGGCCTCACGGCCATGCCTAGACCTTTCACTTATGTATTTTCTACGGTGGAGTTTCTACACCCCATAGATTAAGGTGTGGAGCTCTGCTGTTCTTCATGAATTAATACAATTACTACTATTTTCTATTCAATTCACGCCTACTTCTTCTCCAAGATATACTCTCGTACTTAATTCAGTTAAGTCAGAATGAAGGGGTGACCTGTGATAATCACCCAATCTTCGTTACTCGCTTAGCCAAGATCGCGTGCCTGACAACCACAAAGCGGTCTACATGATGTTCAACGTAGTCATTGGATGAAAGCTGGAGAATATTCTCTTGGGTTTCTAATCAACGATTCATGTCTTCTCTCTTGACAACAGAGCAGCTGAATATGAGATTAACCTTCGTGGTATAGGCTAGAACCATTGGCAGCATTCCTGGGATCCGAAAAGTCTAAACCTTATCTGTGGTATTCTGAGTAGGATCCGGGAAGGGATGACTGTAAAGAGCTTCAAACCTGCAAATGTGGGGCACAAGTGACAGTGTGCAAAAGGACAATGGTCCTATTCCACGCTAGCGGGAACCGACAGATGATTAGCTGTGCGGTGACAGTGCATATGGATTTGTTTTCATCCGAGAGGATCATATAGCTTGCCATGGAAGGAGGTAACGCATGGTTGGAAGAAGGCAATAGGAAAGTAGAGATTCAGAAGCAACAAAGCATCTTCATACGCTTATCTGAAATTCCCACCAAGGAATTACATAAGTAACTCTATCTTATTTTCTGTTTTATTTATATTTTAATTATCAAAACCTCATAACCATTTGAATCCGCCTGACTGAGATTTACAAGGATGACCATAGCTTGCTTCAAGCCAACAATCTCCGTGGGATCGATGATGAGAGAACTTTTGCATGGTCTAGAAAATTGCAGATAAATCCTCGTTGCAAGTATAGTTTCTAAACCTTCAAAAGTCCTTTCATACAAACGTTTTGGTTGTCACAAGTAACAAACCCCTTTAAAATTGATAACCGAGTATTTAAACCTCGGGTCGTCTTCTCAAGGAATTGCGGGGAGGTATGTTCTTATTATTGGTTATGAGTTTGTAAATTGGGGTTTTGGAGTTTGGGCAATGGGCACAGGTATATTTTCAAAGCAATAAAAATAAATAAATAACTGTAAAATAAACTCTTGGCAAGGTATGAGAACTGGAAGTCCTATCCTGGTTATCCTTATCAATTGTAATGAGAATTGGATTTTTCTCCCACTTTGTTAACCTCTAACTATGAAGGTAAGTTAAGTGGATGAATTATTTTTTATTCCTCAGGTCCTAGTCTTTCCTTGGGAAAGGCTAAAGTTATTGGAACTTGAATTAATGAAATGAAGAAATCCAATTTTCAATCAACAATGAGTTTGATAACTCAAGTGTCTCCAATGACTCAACCAAAGCCAAAAGAGAAAAAATTCTACTTGAATGAAAATAATTTGGATAAACAAAGAGCATTAATAAATTAAAGAGAGCAATCATAAGTCTGAAATACCTCAAATTATATTAATAAAAGCAATCCAATCTAACATGAAAGATTTATGAATCAAATGGGCAACATAAGTAATTAAAAATAAAAGTATTAGAGTATCTAAAAGTAGAAGAGAAATATAAATTGAAGAACATTGAACCTGGGATTGAGAGTCACTCCTAAAACTAAGAGAAATCCTAAATCCTAATCCTAAGAGAGAGGAGAGAACCTCTCTCTCTAAAAACTACATCTAAATTCTAAAATTGTGAATATGAAAGCTTGTTGATGAATGGATGCATTCCCCCACTTTATAGCCTCTAATTTGTGTTTTCTGGGTCGCAAACTAGGTTAGAAACAGCCCAAAATTTGCTGGTTGCGTTGCCAAACACGCTGATTTTT
>NC_029787.2:105572145-105589202 GCF_000816755.2 Arachis ipaensis | reverse complement strand
TATGCTAAGATGTTTCTACCTACTTGGTTAAAAGTAAATAAGTTCTCCAAAACAAAAATAATTCAGATTTCACTAATTCAAATTATACAATAAAAGACAAGTAAACTTGTAAGAAGATAGCTCATGAAAGCAGGGAAAATAGAATCAAGCATTGAACCCTTACTGGTAGTGTATATCACTCTAATCTCTCAAGTGTCTAGGGTTAATCACTCTATTATTTTCTAGTCATGCTTTCTAGACTTTGTTCTTCATCTAATCAATCAACAAAAATTTAATGTACCAATGCAAACATCATGATGTCTTTTCAAGGTTGTAATGGGGCTAAGGTAAGGGTAAGGGTATATGTATATGGCTGAGTGAGCTTTATAAATTGAATCTTTAATTAACCTAAACTTTCACCTAACATACATATACTCTATATAACTCTAGAATCATGCCTAGCTACCCATAGTCTTCACTTTTGCATTACATACTCATGTATCAATTTTTCTTTAATTTTATCACATATGCATTGATCTTTTATTAACTTAACATTTGGATAATTTTGTCCCCTTATTTATTTATATTATATATATTTTTTCACTTTTTCTCTTTTTTTTATAGAGACATAAAAACTAAAATAACATATCAATGCATATGGAATTTTTAATTTTCTGTTTTACATGAGTAGGTACCCAAATTTTCCAATATTCAAAATTAGAAACATGATACATTCTCTTATTAACCCAAGTTCCCACAGTTTTCCCATACTTAATTGTTGCACAATCTCTATCTTAAGCTAACCAAAGATTCAATTGGGATATTTAATTATTTTTCTGCTTAAGGCTAGTGATGTGGTAAAATACAGAACAAATGGGGATTAAAAAGGCTCAAAGTGGCTGACAAGGGTGATTTAAAGGGTAGGCTTATTTGGGATAAGTGAGCTAAAATCAAACAATGGCCTCAATCATATGCAAGCATGTAAATATACTAAACAAATATGCAAATGCAATAACTAACAAGAAAGATAAAATATTGGTGTTGATAAGAAAATACTAACCCATGGAGATCGGTATCGACCTCCCCACACTTAAAGATTGCACCGTCCTAGGTGCATGCTGAGATGTGCAGGTGGACGGGTTGTTCCAACTGATGCTTTTCTTCAAGGATTGTGCAGATGGACTTGTTTGTCTCCCCTTTTAGAGGTTTCTCTCTTTTTCCGTCTTCGGTGGCCAGCCTGAAAGAAGAGAAAAAGAAGAAAAGCAACCCAAAAGATAGAAAATAAATAAAATATGGGTGTTAATGCCAAATGATAAGGGTCTCATTTACATGGAAGCTTCAACATGTACGTGAGAAAACAATAGAAGCCATGGCATACTAGTGGTGCAGAATTTGCAACAAAGGAGAGGGGAATGTGGGTAATGCAAGATAGTATAAGTTCATATCAATGCAAAAGAAGTACAAGTATCATAAAAGATTAGCATTGATTTAAATAATGTTACCCAATCAGAATAAAACAAGTCGTAAGCACTAAGATAATACTAGAAAAGATATAACAGTTGAATAAGAATATTTGAACACCAATGGTAAAATAAAAATAAAAATATGCAATGAATGAAAATATGTAATTAAATTAAATAAAATAGAATGAAGGTGAAAAGGAATGAGAAGTGAAAGAAATAAAGTAAGAAAGAAAGAAGAAAGAATAAGAAGAGATAGAAAAATTAGGATTAGAGAAGAAAAGATAAGAAAATTGGCTGATCTGGATATTCTGTGCGCTGCTTGTGACGCGGACGCGTGAGTGACGCGGTCGTGCGGATAGCGCTTCTATGAAATGACACGGACGCGTCATCCACGCGGTCGCGTGGATCGATCTGTGCCATTAGCGCGAGGGCAGCCGCGCGGTCGCATAACTTTCTGTTTGAAGCTCATATTGCCAATTTTTAGGGTGACGCGGTCGCGTGGGGAACGTGATCGTGTGGTTGACCAATATTGGGATATGACGCGGATGCGTGGGGCACGTGTTCGCGTGGTAAGGTCTGTGCGTCTAGTGCCAGTTCAGCATCACTCCAGCTCATCTTTCGGCCATGCACCCTTTTGACGTCGATTTTCAGGTCAGGCGGCCGCGTCGGTGACGCGGTCGCGTGGGAGGCCAATGTTCCCACCTGACGCAGACGCGTCAATGACGCTGCCGCGTCGCGTGCATGCTCTCCTTTTTTTAAAAAAAATATACAGAATGCAGTGTTAATATGAATGTTATGAGTAATTCCAGGTTCAATGAAATAAAATAAAATAAAACTCAAAAACAAACAAAACGAAATAAAATTAAAACTGAAAAGGGAACGATCATACCATGGTGGGTTGTCTCCCACCTAGCACTTTTAGTTAAAGTCCTTAAGTTGGACATTTGGTGAGCTTCCTGTTATGGTGGCTTGTGCTTGAACTCATCCAGGAATCTCCACCAATGTTTGTAATTCCAATGGCCTCCGGGATCCCAAACTAGGCACGTAAAGCCTTTGAGCAGCTTCAAACAGATTCTTAGGCTCCCTGGGCGTTGGATGTCAGAACAGATTCCAGGATCCCAAATCTTGCTTTTACACCCATTTTTGTTGGGATTTGTATGTTTCCAGCCGGGTGATAAGTAATTTGAATTCTCACTGCAGCTACCAAACAGCTTCCTAGACCCATTCAATTGAGCTCTACACCAACCTTGGCGTTTAAACTTAAAGCTTCCAACCATAATTAACCTTGCAGGACAACTCTTACCACTGACCATCTTCCTTTTACTCTTTATGCCACAAAGAGCTCTAAGTTGACCATCCGTCTCCAGTAGCCCATATTCAAGTGGGAAGGTAAAGGTTAAGGATAAGAATTTTACCCACTTGAATGTTGTGTTGGACGGTAATGGCCTTGGGAGAGGTGTTTCTAATGAACTTGCAAGCTCCACTTCCTTGTGCTCTTCTTTGACATCTCCCACCTTTTTGCAAGCTTCTTCAATTTCAACCTCTTCCTCTTGGTAGCTTTCTTCCAATTTAATCTTTTCTGCATTGCTCACCAAGGGCATGGGAGGTTGTGCCTCTTTTTCTTGAATCTCCATCTCTTGATCAACCTCTTCTAAGTCTTCAACCAGGGTATGCCTTGGAGGTTGTACACCCTCCTCAACATCAATTTCAATCGCCTTGGAAGGAGGTTCTATAACCTGACTTTCCCATGGAGGTTTAGCATCTCCTGAGTCTGTAACCACTTCTTCCTCTTCAATAATTACAGCTTTCTCCACTTGTTTCAGTACAAAGTCATGCTCCGTACTGTCCACTGAAGTTTCTAGTATCTCCTTCATGCTACGTTCTTCATTAGATTGTCCACATGAAGCCATGGGGTTCCTTGAGTGTCCGAACGTCGGGAAGCTAATTGATTTATCACTTGATCCAGTTGGCGAAGGGTTGCTTGAAGTTTTGCACATGTTTTCGTGAAACGCTCTGTTAAGTCTTGAGGTGATGGATATGGACATGGTACATAGGGAAGTGGTGGTTCTTGATATGGTTCATATGGCTCATAAGGTGGTTGGTATGGTGGATAAGGGTTAGGATCATATGGTGGTATTTGGTGATGAGGGGCTTGTGAGTATGGTGGTCCAAAGTCATGTTGAGGAGAGGGTTTATAGGCATATGGTGGTGGTTGTTGATAGCCCATTGGAGGTGGTTGTTGCCATGAGGGTTTATCAAATCATTGTGGCTTCTCCCATCTTTGATTGTTCCAACCTTGATGCCTGTTCTCATTGTAATTTCTTCTTCCTGCAACATAATTGTAACCAGCCTCATAGCGATGGGGGTGAGAACTCATGATAGCAAATAAAAATTGAAAATAAAAACAAATTGAAATTAAAAGGTTATTGAAATTTAAATTTTGAAATTTGAAAATTAAATTTTGAAATTGAAAATTTAAATTTTGAATTTTAAATTTTTTGAAATTTAAATTTTGAAATAAGATAAGATAATATTTTGAAAAAGATATTATTTTTTTTGAAAAAGATTTAAATTTTGAAATTTAAATTTTGAAATTTTAGATTTTGAAATTTGAGATTTTAATTTTAAATTTTTAAACTTGAATTTTGAAAATTGAAATTTGAAATTTGAAATTTGAGTTTTAAATTTTTTAATTTTTGAATTTAATGAGGAAAGAGAAAAATAATAAAATGACACCAAACTTAAAAATTTTTAGATCAAAACGAAGAAAACAATTAAGAACAACTTGAAGGTCAAGATGAACATGAAGAACAACTTGAAGATCAAGATGAACACCAAGAAAAAAAATTTTTTGAAAAATTTTTAATAACTAAATAAAAACCAATAACCTCTTAATTTATGAAAAAGCAAAAATTAAAAACAAAAATAAAAACAAATAAACAGGTAAAAGAAAATATTTACAATAACCAATAATAAGGCACACGATTACAATTTCCCAGCAACGGCGCCATTTTGATGAGAGAACTTTTGCGTGGTCTAGAAAATTGCAGATAAATCCTTGTTGCAAGTATAGTTTCTAAACCTTCAAAAGTCCTTTCATACAAACGTTTTGGTTGTCACAAGTAACAAACCCCTTTAAAATTGATAACCGAGTATTTAAACCTCGGGTCGTCTTCTCTAGGAATTGCAGGGAGGTATGTTCTTATTATTGGTTATGAGTTTGTAAATTGGGGTTTTGGAGTTTGGGCAATGGGCACAGGTAAATTTTCAAAGCAATAAAAATAAATAAATAACTGTAAAATAAACTCTTGGTAAGGTATGAGAACTGGAAGTCCTATCCTGGTTATTCTTATCAATTGTAATAAGAATTGAATTTTTCTCCCACTTTGTTAACCTTTAACTATGAAGGTAAGTTAAGTGGATGAATTAATTTTTATTTCTCAGGTCCTAGTCTTTCCTTGGGAAAGGCTAGAGTTATTGGAACTTGAATTAATGAAATGAAGAAATCCAATTTTCAATCAACAATGAGTTTGATAACTCAAGTGTCTCCAATGACTCAACCAAAGCCAAAAGGGAAAAAAGTCTACTTGAATGAAAATAATTTGGATAAACAAAGAGCATTAATAAATTAAAGAGAGCAATCATAAGTCTGAAATACCTCAAATTATATTAATAAAAGCAATCCAATCTAACATGAAAGATTTATGAATCAAATGGGCAACATAAGTAATTAAAAAATAAAAGTATTAGAGTATCTAAAAGTAGAAGAGAAATATAAATTGAAGAACATTGAACCTGGGATTGAGAGTCACTCCTAAAACTAAGAGAAATCCTAAATCCTAATCCTAAGAGAGAGGAGAGAACCTCTCTCTCTCTAAAAACTACATCTAAATTCTAAAATTGTGAATATGAAAGCTTGTTGATGAATGGATGCATTCCCCCACTTTATAGCCTCTAATTTGTGTTTTCTGGGTCGCAAACTAGGTTAGAAACAGCCCAAAATTTGCTGGTTGCGAATTCAAACACGCTGATTTTTTGTCACTGCAACGCGTCCGCATGGATCACGCGACCGCGTCACCTAGAATCAGGTCAACTATAGCATATTATATATCAAATCGAAGCTCCGGATGTTAGCTTTCCAACGCAACTGAAATCGCGTCGTTTGGACCTCTGTAGCTCAAGTTATGACCGTTTTAGTGCAAGAGGGTCAGGATGACAGCTTTGCAGTTCCTTCAACTTCTTGTATTCCTTCCACTTTTGCATGCTTCCTTTCCATCCTCGAAGCCATTTCTGCCCTGTAATCTCTGAAAATACTTAACACACATATCAAGGCATCTAATGGTGATAAGAGAGGATTAATATTAGCAATATAAAGGCCAAATAAGCATGTTTTCAATCATAGCACAAAATCAGGAAGGAAAACATAAAGCATGCGATTAGTATGAATAAATGGGTAAAGAGTTGATAAAAACCACTCAATTAAGCATAAGATAAACCATAAAATAGTGGTTTATCAATCGACCTTTACTCACGTAAGGTTTATTACTTGGACGACCCAGTGCACTTGCTGGTTAGTTGTGCGGAGTTGTAAAAAAGAGTTGAGATTACGATTGTGCGTACCAAGTTGTTGGCGTAGTTGAGATCACAATTTCGTGCACCAGTGTTCAGTCGGTCTTTATCTCGGCCATGCTGTGTTGCGGAGCTTTGGTCACCAAGGAGAGGTGTGCGTCGTTGTATGTGGCCGCCGATATACTTGTCGAGATGACCTTGCCGAGCTAACCGCTCCAGAAAGTCTTTGGCGATGACACACTCATCAGTAGTGTGTATGTGCTTTTGATGAAAAGAATAGTATTTTGATCTGTCCGCACTTTTTGAATCTGGATAGCTACCAGCTTTTCTTGGTGGCTTGATCAACTTCGAATTCAAGATCTCCTTGATGATGTTGTTACTCTTGGTGTTGAACTGAGTATAAGATTCATATCGGGGAGTTGGTTTGAAGTTTTTCTTGCTATCTCGTGCTTTGTCATCGTCTCTGTATTGTGGTCTCTCTGTTTTCCGAGCTTGTCGGAGTTCTTCGATGTCAATCTGACCTTTTGCTTTTTCACGAAACTCGTCCATGGTTTTAGGTTTGGCTACGGCAATGGTCTCCTGCAATTTCCCTGGTCGGAGTCCGCTTTTTATTGCGTGTAGTTCCACCTCGGGGTGGAGATCAGGTATACTCATGGCTATCTTTGTGAAGCACATCATGTAGTCTCTAAGGCTTTCGTACAGGCCTTGTTTGATTGTGCTTAAGTAATCGGAGTCATGTAGATAGATGGCTGATCCAGCAAAATACTCTTCGAAAGGCGTTGATAGGTCTTGAAAACGAGAAATAGAATCTGCAGGCAAAGAACAAAACCAATCAAGTGCAGGACCGTCTAAGTAAGATGAAAAACAACGACATAAAACTTTATCAGATGTACCGTTTACTATCATTATGGAGGTGAACTTTTTGATGTATTTCTTCGGATCACCTAGCTCATCATAGGGGGTTAGGATGGTTGGCAGAGTGAACCTCCTGGGCAACACGAAGTTCATCACTTTAGCCGTGAATGGCCCAGGGGAGTTTTCTAGGTTATCATCCTCGTCTTCTGGCCGAGTTTCTTCATTGTGCTCAGGTTTCTCTTCTTCCTGCCGAGCTATTACGGAGACATGCGTCGGCCCTGATTGATACTCGGCTTCTTCTGTTCGTTCTTGCCGATCATTGTTATTTTTGATTCGGGTATTATTCAAATTAGCAATCTGATTTGCCATTCTTTGGTTCTCTTCGGCCATGCGCTGGTTGGCTTGTCATAACTCGGTCACCATCTGAAGGAGTACAGATGGCGTGGGTGGAAGTTGCTCAGCCATGGCTTCAGGCGAGAACGTCAAGGCCGATGATATAAAGAAATAATTATATTCTGATCTCGGCCCCACGGTGGGCGCCAATTGTTCCTGTGTGGATATCTGGAGTGGAGCTCAACTTCTGAGAGTCGACGCCGAGTTGTTATCTTCGGTGCCGATCTTTGAGCTTTGAGAGAGTCCGAACTTTACACTTGGGGAAACGTCTAGTCGTGCAGAGTGTGAACAAGAAACAAGGGGGGAGTGTACCTGCAAAGGCACTCCGAAACTTAAGTCAGTATTGAGAATTCAATTTGTTCTTTAAGGGTCAGATATCATACCTTTATAGGTGGGATAGGATAGGTCGGTTATGCTTGCTGCTAGTCATCTGTATTGAAGAGTGGTTATTAAAGTTTAATGTATGATCGGATGTTTTTATTAAAAAAATGTAGTCCGTTGTGTCTGATCATAACGTACGTCGCCGAGTTATAAGGTGTGGAGCCGAATTAATGACTATAATGCCGAGTTATGAGGTCGGATTGGTAACAGCCGGATCATAGCCCCCAAGCTTAGCCTGGAAATGTGTTTAATGAATTAATAATTATAAATTTTTTGAGCCAATAATAGGAATTAGCTAAGTTTGTTGAATTAGATTCAGTTAATATATATATAGGAATAGTTTGTTGAATTAAGAAAAATAAAATAAGTAATCCAGGATTGAAAAAAAATTAGAAATAGGAACGCATCAATAGTGAATAATAATGATGAATTTTATTTCGAAGCAAAATAGAAATTGTAACTGTAAGAATATGACACTCAACTTTAACAATTTGAATAAAAATTAAAAACGCACTTTAGCCTAATAAAACAAAGTAACAAACACTGGTTTAAACAACCCAATCTCACACACTTAAAATCGAAAATTAAAAAAATACACCCATTAAAAAGACAAACTAATTGACAAATAAAATGTTCAAATTAGAACCATATCACTACTAGAAAACTAGTTATTATAGACGGATATTTTTGACGGATTTTATCCTACAGAAATACAGACGGAATTTGTGAGGAATTTTTTGTCGGAAACAAAAAAAAATGAATTAGCATAAATTACAGATAGAAAAGAGAATCCATTGATAATTCTATCGGAAAAATTAATTATTTTTCATGGAAAATGATTACCGACGAAAAATCCATCTGTAATTAAATGGACAAAAAGTTGCTGCATTTTATTAAATTATTATAGACAGAAAATCTGTCTGTAATTTAAAATTTTCCGTCGGAAATATTGATATTCTGTTTATGATCATTTTTGCCCAAGCTCCATTCATTCACAGCACCAAATCAAACGAGCTAAACCTAGCATTCCCCTCTCTGTCGACGAGCTTCTTCTTCTCCTTTTCTCACTCACAGCGCCACCACCGGCCACCCTAACAATCGCAGCTACCTTCTCCTTCTTCTCCTCTTTTTTAAACATTGAACCAGTAGAACACAGCCCCTGTCTCTCTCGTTCTTTCTCGTTCGCAGAACAAAGCAAGCTCAAGCTCCACCACCACCGCCCCTCAAGCTCGCATATCTTCTCAGCGCTACAGCCATCATCTCCTCCAGTCAATGTCGCAGCTACCTTTGCGCAAGCCCTAGCTCCGTGGCTACCAAAAGCGGTTCCTCCGTCAGCCGCGGTTCCACCTCTCTCTTTCCCCCTGTTCGAACCATAGAGACCAGGTTTTGATTTCAAAATTCTTTTAATTTCTGTTGAGTTCAATTAATTTTATTTAGTTAGTTTGATTTTAGTAATTAGTTTAGTTAGATTTGTTTTCTGATTAGTGGATTTTTAGGTTGTTAAAATAGGATTAGATTAGGTTTTGATTCTGAATAGCTGAGAAATGTTTAAAATAGGATTTTTAGGTTGTTTTTAGGTTAGTTAGATTTGAGACATTATTACATGAAATTGGTACATGAATGCAAATTTTTTGAACTCAAAATAGTTGAAAAGGTACTGCTTTTACAACCATGTTAACATTGATGCTTGATTGGTGAGTAAAAGGCATTTTTTTAAAATTGGAAGCAGCCTAATTGCATTTTATGTCTCGATTACAGCATGCATATAGAGATGGTCGTCTTGAGGAGGTAGTTCTGCAACATCTTGGAGCTGCAAATGGCGATACAGTGATTGCCAAAGATATCATGTTGCTTTTGTGCTCCTTTATTGTTCTATAGTTTATGGCCTTCTGCTTTCTGACTTTAGATTCCTTTTTGTTATATTTTTGTTCATTTACTAACTAAATACATGATGATATCTGCTACCAATTCTTTCTAACTTCTGTAGCTAATTGGTAGAATTCATTAGAAGTCATAAATTAGCTACAGAAATCATAAGGTTTCTATTTTCTACTGATTTGATTTTTTGTTTCATCTTACTTTGGTTTGGTGCATTATCTACTACATGATGGGTTCAAATATTGAAAATGGTGGTGCTTGATTCTCGGCTTAACTATTGCCAATGGGTTCAAATTACTATTAACAATAGAGATCTTTTGATTGTTTTACTGATTGGTTTATATTTGATAAAAATACTGCTACTATTAATTCTTTTATATAGACAATGTTACCCATTTATCGCTATGTTTAATGCCTTATGCAGTTTATATACTTGTGTTGTTTCTCAAGTTATCCACTTGAAAATATTAAACATTTCTAACTGGTTGGTGACAAGAACCCTTGTTTTTCCTCCCAGGGTATTGTATGATAATGCAAATTCTTGATTCTTCAATCTTTCAAAGTTCTTCAAGATATTATTTCATTTTTCATTAAATGCAATATCATGTGGTCTCTTGCTTATTTTTCTTGGGTAGTCTTAAATTTCTTGGAGATAATTAGAAGCTTGTTGAACTTTAGGTCTTTTTAATTGTGTGTGAGGCTTTTAGGCCAAAGACAAATGCAGATGAAACTAAAGGAAGTTCGTGTCTTGGTTTACTTGTTTACAGAGACCTCTGTGGTGTGAAAATTATACCAAACCATCTTGCAGTGATAGAGAGTATTTCTTTCTGGGACAATTGCCATATCTAACTAATGCAGAATGTCTTATTTATGAGGTAAGTGCCGATAATTCAGAGTCAGACACTATATTTATTGGGAAATTACTGAAGATCCCTTTTAGTTGTTTTAATGTTGAAAACAAAAGGTAACTATTTGATTATATAATTGTCATGTTCACTTTGTACTAAAGTAGTATCTTCACATGTATTAGAACTTACATGAAATAGCTTACATTTCCAGTCTATGTTAAATCTCATTTACTACTACCTAGCATTCATCTCTCAACTGTCCCTGGTATTTTCTTAACCTTTTTGTATAATACAGGGATTAACTGTTGTGGTGCTAATCATACATACTTTCTTCCTAATATCATATGAAGGGTCCCGTATATATTGGAGAAAGGTAATTAATCTGTTGAACGTATGCTTGTCAAGACTATTGAGTATAATTTATGACTTCACTTTTTTCTGGAAAGGCTATAAATGCAGCAGATTATAATCAAGTGTTTATGTCATTGAGTGACGGGGTAATGTTAGAAATTGAAAAAAGAAGCACATCTGTCTGACTTATATTTTTACAGGTAGAAGTAGAAAGAAGAGATAAGGAATACTGAAAATAGAGAGAAAAATGACAGTTGGGAATTTGTTGGTTTTGAAGGGCTTCATGTTGATATTGCCTGTATTTCATTATATTTGTTATTTTTGGGGTTTACTTCGTTACAAACTTGGCCCTTATGGTTGTTTATGATAGTTTCAAGAGTGAGATAAATTTTTCTATGCCATTTCCCTCAAACTTTTTACTCTTTAACCTATATAATCGTGAATAAATAAAAAATTTTTAACTCTAGAATGGATATTAAAACAAATAATAATTTGATAACAGTTCTTGAACATATGTATTTTTTGTTTTTGTTTTTATTTATAGCTTGTGAAACAAGTTTTCGAGATGGATCATATGAGAAGAGCAATGTTGGAGAAAGCTTTTAATCTCTTAGATACTCATGTAAGTGTGATTTTTTATGTTTTAGTTTATTGATCCACTATCAAACATGTAAAAATACTTTAGAAAAGTAAATACAAAAAGTATTAATTCTAAATCTGTTTTGAGTTTCCATTTCCCAGAGTACTGGATATCTTAACAAAGATCAATGCATTAAGCTCTTTGAGGAGTTGAACAAATACAGGTAGAACCTTATTCTCTTATGTTCATTGTAGTTTCAAATTATCTTATAGTTATTTGTTGCGTCATAATAATTTTAGAAAAGATGAAATGCTTTGGCATTTGTGAAATTTCATATAATTTTACACAAGAACAATGAATTATTTTATGCAAATCTTTTCCAGTTTTTCATGGTTTGCCTTTTTATAGTATCTGATCATTTCCTCATAAACTTTTAAGGGTGAGTTTACTATAATGACATGCTTTTACTTGAAATATGTTTGTTTAGAAATTAAAACACATAAGTTAGCTTATCCAAGCTTTCCATGATGGGAAGACAAAGCTTCAACGCTTCAATAAAGTGGAGCTAGGAACGTTGAATAGTTATGCTGGCTTCTATTCAGGTTAATGGAATAACAACTAGTGCTAGTGGGCTATCTTTCCATTACATGCAAACGGCTCCTGAACTATCATGGGTTAATTCTTTTATGAAAGTCTTCCCCCATTAGAGGCTAGATGAGTTCTTTAGTTTAGGGGAAAGAGGCTCCTATGCCTAAACGATGACATACTGTAACTAGCTGGAGCTTCAAATTGTGGTGTCCCTGTAAACCAGATGTTTGTCTTGCACTTTTGCTATCAGTGCTGCTGATAGTTCGCCATTGCAACTTCTGTTTTAGTGAAATGGGATATCTTTCTTTATTTGTGACTGGTAAATTGCTATTGCATATCTTATGAAACTAGCACTATGAGTTGATCTTTCACTTTAGTCTTCTGACATCCTATCTTTGTATAATATTCTTTCCTAGCACATTATGTGAATGATGGAGCTCCAATTTTTGTGTATTATTCAGGACTTTACCAAAGATCACCAAGGAAGAATTTGAGTTAATATTTGATGAGCTCGATGATAGTCGTGATGTAAAGGTAATATTTGTTAATATGTATTGTGATTATCTTACATGTGCATGCTGATGTTGCTCGTAATGTGTGTATATACAGATTGTTTGTGCCTTTAATTAATCCTTCATGTAACCTTTTTTTTTCTTGTTCAGCTCAATAAGGATGACTTTGCTGATATTTGCCATGCCATTGCTTTAAAATTCCAGAAGGAGAATTCTGTAAGTTCAATTACTCCAACTTTGAGTATTTACCATTCTATAATTCACCTACCTCAAAGCAATTGAAAGAATTTGTGAAGAGACCCATCTTTGGATACCTAGTCTCTTTTCTTCTCGTACTCAATCTAGTTGCTGTTATTATTGAGACAACGGTATAGCGTTTTGAAGATATAGTTTGAAATATTCTTTTCATACTAAAATATATATATTTTAATTCTTTTTAACTTCATCACTGTTCATACCCCGGGTCGAGCTATTCGATCCGGGCTGACTTCAGACAGGAACATCCGACCTCTTAAGGTTGGATCGCCATCGACCTCTTCTAAAGAGCTCAGCCAAATTACTATAAAGGCCCAAGTAGGCCCAAATAGAGGGACACAGCCCACTCCAAAGGCGGTTGGCCTAAAGGATAAGATGACTTCACTCAAAGATAAGATAAGATAACTAACTTATCTTATCTAGAAAGATCAGCCCACACTACTATAAATACACTGGAGCACCCAGGTATAACTCATACTCTGATTCTACACAAAAAACCTGCTTAAAGCCCGTGCTAACTTAAGCATCAGAGTCTCTTGCAGGTACCACCCCCTCCGGTGAATCTAGGATCAGCAGCACCACTAGATCCAACAAGTCGGATACGACAGCTCCGACCACCGCAACAGATCTCATCCGAGATCGACCTTCAATTTCAGGTAATCCTCGGAACAATCACTATTTGATGGGACCATAAGTGGGATATTCTTGCTTTTTTCAATATTTTGTGGTCTAAAGTGCCATTTATTGTAAAAATAATTAGGATATTGCTTAATAAATTTGTTATGTATTGCTTCGTTAAATCTACACCAGTTCAAAGAGGTTAATTATTTTACACTTCCATGTACATCCTGATTTCAGACCTACTTTTTCTAGCTTTGCTGTTTGACATATTTACTGGCAGCTATTGTAGACTTGGGCAAAAGGCAAATAAAGTATCTCATTATTTTTGCTCCATATTATGTACTTATCAAAATAGTGACACTCTTAATTGATACTAAAAAGTTACTAGATTCCTTTTATCAAGGCCTCATGTAATTAGATTTGGCATTTATGGTGTTGCTGTTTTTTGTGTGGGTTAAAAGTTGTAACCATGTGTTGATATTTTCTTGTAATTAATTCACAATTGCAGCTTGATATACAAAATAATTCTGGTCAAAAGGTGTGGCAAGTGGTTGAGTTTATTTTTGGTATGGACATTGAAACTGTATATAGTCTATGAAGTTCTTTGTTTTAGTATTATAAAATTTGTTGTTTTATTTGGAGTCTGTAAGCTACTTTTTAGGTAGCAGAAATAAACAACTAAACTCTCTAGGTGGTTCCTCTACTTTATTATTCTTATAGCTCTGTGTGTGCCCTTCTTATTTATTTACACTAAGAGTTCTATTTTAGGGTTGAGATATACAGCTAATTCAAAGTTTTCAGTGTGCTTTGATTGAAATGGGAGTGATTTAGGAGAGCAAATCAATGAAATCAAGAACTTAAGACAGATGGCAGGAAAAATCATGATGAGGACTATGATGATGATGATGAGGATGAAGATGACACTGAAGACTATAGCTGATAGTTTTAATATGGTTGAACAATATACTGGAAATCATAGTTGATGATCAATACACTTTGTTTATGTTTTGAATTATATTGACTTGCTTGTTTATAGTACTTTTCTTTTAGTTTGATAATATGATGAATTTGTTTATTTTTTGAAATATTATACATATTCGAATACAAATTAGATAAAAATTTGTATTAAATTTATATTTATTTTGTATGAAAACAAGTTTATTTTGCAATAGAAAAATCTAAAAAAAATTCTATTTTACCTTACTGACAGATTTACAGACGGATTTTCTGTCTGTATTCAGTGTGTGGAATGATTTTTCAAGGTTCAAATTACAGACAGAAAATCTGTTACCAATTACCGACGGAAAATCCATCAAAAAATATGTCTGTAATTACCGACAGAAAATCCGTCAAAAAGTTTGACGTTTCAGGAAAATGGAGGGGAGAATTTACCGAGAGAAAATCTGTCGGTAACTGGTAAAAATCCATTAGTAATTTTCTAACGGAATAAAATCCGTCGGTAAATAATTTCCGATGAGGCTTTTACAGAGGGACAAAATCCGTCGATAATTTTGTCGGTAACCAAAAATCCGTCTATAATAAAGATTAAATCTGTCTGTAAATCTGTCTGTATTAAGCCATTTTCTAGTTGTGAAACCGGTTGAATCGAATTCAAACCGAACCCGTGAGCGCAACCGGCCCCGCATATAAATGAGCTAAAGCTCATTTTCTTCTCTAAGAACACAACAGAAGAAGCGCTAGACACAGGGAGAAGAAGAGAAGGGTATGAAACCCTTGTTTCAATTTCCAAACGCCGTAACCTCTCCGTTCAAGCTCCGATCGCGGCATCGTTTGTGGTCACGCGTCCAGCGCGTCGAACTCTACATTTCTGTCGGATCAATTTCACCGGTAAGTCCTAATTCTATCTCAGAATCTCTACCCCCTTTTTTATTCTAGAAATTGAGGCTTGTAATGAGATTTTGCCAAATTCGGTGTTCTAGGTCCGATTAAGCTTGCGAAACTCATTGGGTTTGAGTTGCTGCGCGTATGGGTACAGTAAGGAGCACCTTAACCCTAGTCAATTTTGATTTTACTATGTAAAAACTGAATTTGGGATATATATGTGCATTGGAATTGAATTGTGGGCATTTGGAAGCTTGGTGGTGATTGGAGCTAAGATTGTGGTTGAATTCTCAAGCTTGTGGGGGCTGTATGTATAGCTAGTGTGGCTGCCTTGGACCAAACACGGTGATCGGCCAAAGTATGGTTTAGGTTTCGCGCGTTTAATATATAAAAAAAATTCTATTTTACCTTACTGACAGATTTACAGACGGATTTTCTGTCTGTATTCAGTGTGTGGAATGATTTTTCAAGGTTCAAATTACAGACAGAAAATCTGTTACCAATTACCGACGGAAAATCCATCAAAAAATATGTCTGTAATTACCGACAGAAAATCCGTCAAAAAGTTTGACGTTTCAGGAAAATGGAGGGGAGAATTTACCGAGAGAAAATCTGTCGGTAACTGGTAAAAATCCATTAGTAATTTTCTAACGGAATAAAATCCGTCGGTAAATAATTTCCGATGAGGCTTTTACAGAGGGACAAAATCCGTCGATAATTTTGTCGGTAACCAAAAATCCGTCTATAATAAAGATTAAATCTGTCTGTAAATCTGTCTGTATTAAGCAATTTTCTAGTTGTGATATGCATATGTGATATGTAAAATTTTTTCAATGGCTTACGAAAAAAATTTTAAACGTGTAAACTATCAATTTATCTCTAATTCAAGGGTTAAAAATTTTTTTCATTACACAAATTTATTTATAACACAAATTTTATAAGATATAATCACATACCATACATCACGTAATTGGAAGACATTTTTTTTGAAACCAAATAAAAGGACCCACACAACATAATGAAGCCACAAATAAAAAACCTTGGCCAAATAAACATTTGCATAACCATTAATTGAAGACACAGCTTAACCACGGTTAGCAACGTTGACAACCGGACGATGACAGCTGCGATGCTACTCTCTCAACGATCGCTACCCTCCGGCGACCTTGATGGTCCCCTAGTGTTGCTCTTGGTGATCAACAGTTTCTATGCAGACCACCGCCCCATGTCTCCTTCTCCAATACAATGCCCCAAGGAGAACGCGCCGCTGGAACTGGCTCGTCACCTTTCGATACCTGTTTGAGATCTATTACATACTCTAATTTTAGTTCTTCATTAACCTTTTCCACAACAATACTTTTTACTGATGGATTTGTTCTTGTTGATTCATCAATTTTTACCACAATTTTTCACCAATTCTTCTATTTTTGCATTTTTTTTTTATTTTTCAGATTGTCTCTCCAATAATTTGTCGCCTTTGATTTAGGGGTGTCCATGGATCGGATCCGATCCGCATATTCGCGGTGTTTATCCGAATCCGATCCGAAAATTGCGGATATGGATCCGATCCGCAAGGCTTTCGGATCGGATCGGATCAGATCCACACACTAATCGGATCGGATTGCGGATTTTGTGTTGGTATCCGCATATCCGCGTATCCGCAAAAATAAAGAAATAAATAAGTAAAATATTCTTTTTATGTTTTATTTTAACTAATAATTATCATATATGTTAAATTATTTTACCATATCCGATCCGATCCGATCCGCGGACACCCCTACTTTGATTTATTAAACACTCTTTTTTACTGATCTAGAATTTTTATCTCTCATCATTAGTGAAATTAATATCCTTAATTTGTTCAAACAATTTACTACATACTGTTAAATCTTCCAAGTGTCACAACTGGCAATGGCGGATCTATAGGGCCTCCAATAACCCC
>NC_029787.2:105567092-105571650 GCF_000816755.2 Arachis ipaensis | reverse complement strand
CTCCCCCCAAATTTTTTAAAACAAAATTATATATATATATATATATAGAGAATTATTTAATTAATATATTATTATACATAAAAAAATTATGTTTAAATAATTAATTATGTATCATATGTATTACAATATATCAATAATAAGTAGTATTTATCATAAGAGAAAGTATGAGAAGCCAATGTATGTAGTGTACAATATGTATAATGGGAGTTAAATTGAAACTAAAATTAAATTATAGTCAATTAATTAATTTTGAATAGTTTCTAATTTGAAATTTAAAACAAATTAGGATTTTCGTCGGTTATACAAACACAAAAATGACCTCCCTCTTTCTATACGGTGTGACCTCCTTCTCTCCCTTTCTCCTCGAATCTCGCCGGTGCCACGCCGCCACAGTCACCAGCCATCGTCCGACATAACGCCGCCACAGTCTCCCTTTTCCCTTTTATGGTTTCCTCCTGTACGCCCTCTCTCCTTTTCCTCTTGTACCCATTCTTCCTTTTTTTGGTTTGTGCTTTTTCAGGTTTCACTGCTTTTTTCTTTTGGTCAACGAGGTCAACGTATTTTGAGCTTCACGTGTATCATGGGGATCAGCTTTTATGCATGAGGCTCTCATGAAATGCTGCGGTTGAAGAAAGAGGATACAAAACATAGAGCGAGTGGTTTCATGTTTAATGGGATTGGGACCGTTTTTTCTTTATGCAGCTTTGGTATTTGATGTTATGCTTGAGGTTTTTGACAATTAAAAAGGTGAGTGGACTTTTTTTGTCTTTACTCCTCTGCTGGTTTTTTATTATTCATAAATGTCCTTTTTCATTTAACAGATTCTTTATGAGTTATGACCATGGTTTTTAATTTGTCAGCTGCGTTACTAGTTTGTTACTTGGTGATATGTTTGACTAACAAATAAAATTTAACTGGAGGAGTTAATAACATGTTTCAAACTTTTGAAATATTTCATCAAGGCATCACAGTATGTATCATTTGGATTGAAAGTCATTGCAAATTTTAGAATCATGAACCAAGTGTGACTTTTTGTAGGACTTCATTTTGAATAGAATATGAGTTCTGAGTATAACATTGCAATAACGATCATTTGATATCATTATCACTTTTTAATGTAGGAGACTGGGGCTAGTACCAATTGATCTACAATCTCACTTGACAGCTTGTGATATTTTTTGTTTTATACTCCAGAGTCCATGTTATTTGACAACAGGGATGTCTGCATTTGAATCTTATTTCTATGACAGGTGATGCCCTGAATGCATTTAAGAGTCAGAGAGGCTTGAAAGATCCTAATAATGCTCTTGAAAGCTGGGATGGTTATTCTGTTATCAATTAGATGATTATTCTTAGTGCAAGTGGAGTGCTCTATTTTATATCAACCAGTTAATTAGAGTTAAGATAATAATTGTCGATGCATTCAAAATAATAATGAATCATGTCATATATATTTGATGTTTCTTGAAACTCTTTAGAGTTTGTAATCTCATACATAGTACATATGTATGTATTTATTTAGTCAAATTTTCCTTTATCTTACATGTATAAGCATAAGACTTGGCTTTATTAAACACCTTGATCTTCAATGAGTAACCACCGATGCTCCTATTGATGAATGCCACAGCTCCCTGAAAACTTATTAGTATATTCTATTAAATAACAAAATTGGTTATTGGTATTATTATTATTATTAAAATTATTGCTGAAATTATTTATTAAATAGACAAAAATATAATAATTTCAGTGGGTTCATGTCTTTGATAAGCTCCTTTGGCAATAGTTAGTTTGTGTCGGACATAGAATTTTGATTGTTATTCCTGTATTAGCTAGTAGTTTTGAAAATGTTATTTTTCCTACATGCACATGCTAGATGTGTTGCTCTTGTTATACAGATTGAGCGGGTTCAGTTTCATGTATTGGTGTTTCAAGTTTGTTTATAGTTGTTGCAAGTAAGTATACTTGATTAAGTTCAATGTACTTATCTACTAGAGAGGAATTCAGATGCTTGTTTCACTATGATGTTGGATGGTTATTCTTTATCTTACGAGTATGGTTATTAACATTCTTACAATTTCATATATGCTATATGTGTCGATCATCATGTATGTAGATTGTCATTTTAGTTAGTTATTATACGGTTATTTCTACTTACACACGTTGGTTGTTCAGTTCGATACGTAACCGAATGTTTGTTGTTATTGTTTACGTAGATGCTTGTTTCTCGGGTCTTCAACCCGTGTTAACTTTAGCTGGTATTCCAAAGGAATCACATAATCTCGGAAAAATAACAGTGATCACGATTTTAGCACTATCAAGTCATTGTATTTTGCATTGGGAAAAAAAATTCCTGAATATAGACATAATATACTGGATGGTCAGTTTAATATAGATTCGGATGGTTACTTTCATACACAAAATAGATGAACTTTTTTATGCCTCGTAAGTATGTCATGATTGAATGATATTCTACCAACACATTCAGCTAAGTTCAGAAAATGAATGAGCAACCACATGTTAGTCCTCATCAAGTCTCATAAACAAAATCTCAAGACTCCAACTGGTAAAATAGTTCAACAAGCATTTTGCATTGGGAAAAATAATTCCTGTATATAGACATAATATACTGGATGATCAATTTAATATGTATCCGCCTTAGGAAATTAAGACCGATAGCCTCGATCTCGGCCAACTTCGTGTTTTCATTATGTTGTTTCAAGTGGGAAAACAACTTGCTCATGTAGCAAGGTGAGCAATGCGTCTCAACTAATTTCTGTCAGAAAAAAAAAAGAAAATAAACATCACATTATATGCAATTCCAAACACGTTTGTTTCAAGTCGTGCACAGTGTATTACCTTTTTACCCATCTGAATTTTCTTCTAGATTGTAAAATCTTGTTCGGTTGAAACTCCGTTAACAGTGAATAAAGCATTAGGTTATCCACAATCTAATGCAAGGATTTATTCCGTTTACAACCATGTAAAGCACTACAGCAAAAGCATGACATTTAATCTTGGGTAACAAAATTCTTTCACTAACAGTCTAATGCTACATGAATTTTTCTTCATAAACTGTTTGTTATTTCTTTAAAATCTAACTAAATGGCTACCATTGAAATTCTTATTTTAAAACATGTTTCAAAGAAGGTAAAACAAATGCAACAAAAAAAATCCAAACACTTGATTGCAAGTCAACCATCTAGATACATGTTTAAGTAACCATCCGACTTATGTCAACTCATTAAATCAGCTCAATTCATGGCGCATCACAATATCAATAAGTGCACAATGTGTCACAACCGACCACCAGCACTATTTGTCCACTACAAATACCAACAAGACTCCTACATTCGTGTGACTCATGAAAAAATTACGAGTTCATCAAACAATCTAAGAAAGACATATATATATACTAACTTAATTATAGCTTTAAAAGGACACAAAAAACCCATATGCACAATTGCTATCAACAAGTAAATAGAAAAACCATGATTCAAAAAAGCCAACAAAATAAAAAAAAAAAAAAAACTATGATTCAAAGGTCCACACAGCGAGCAAAAACCACTATGCTATTTAAACCAAACTCTTGCAAAACTTTCTGCTCTAAGATTATTTCAATATCAACCATTTACAACAACAGCTTGTTATGCACGTTCCATTGAATTGAAATTGCAACAATTAATTTCTTCACTATGAAAAATCAAACAACAAAACAAGATTCATCGCATGTAAATCCAGTAGCCACAGAAAAAATTATAATCACACAAAAAATCTACTCACTAACCTCCGATTGTTTAACAATGACACCTGCAACGGAAAACACAGAGACAACCACACTGAGTGCTACCGGCGATGAAAGAGGAGAGCGCTGGAGGGTGAAACGCGGGGTCTGGTCGCACGGATGGAGGGTGAGCCTTGGTGGTTTGGAACGGCGCTAAGTGAGGATGAGCCGGGGTGTTCCGGTACTGCACTGAGAGAGGGTGACCCGGGGTGTTCCGATACGGCGCTGTTGCAGGGTGAGCCGCGGGTGTCCGGTATGGCGCTGCTGCAAGGTGAGCTGCAGGAGTCTGGTTGGCAGAAGGCGCACGCGAGGGAGGCTAGGTGATGCAGTTATGATCGGAGATGATGCTAGGTTCCAGACCATGCGGTGGCGACGGTGGGATGTTCAGTTGCGAAGGTGAAGGGTTTTGTGGGTATGGTTACCGTCAGTGAAAAAAAGGAGAATTATTATCTCAAAAATGAACAGCACTTTTGGAATTAGGGTAAATGTGGATAATTTTGATTTTTAATTCATATTGGAGCAAATAAACAACCCATTTTATACATTGTATAGATACCCTATTAACTCCCGTTCCAGACCCGACGGTGGGATGTTCAGTTGCGAAGGTGAAGGGTTTTGTGGGTATGGTTACCGTCAGTGAAAAAAAGGAGAATTATTATCTCAAAAATGAACAGCACTTTTGGAATTAGGGTAAATGTGGATAATTTTGATAATTTTGATTTATTGGAGCAAATAAACAACCCATTTTATACATTGTATAGATACCCTATTAACTCC
>NC_029787.2:105561134-105564126 GCF_000816755.2 Arachis ipaensis | reverse complement strand
CTAATATTTTATAATTGTATTAATTATTACCAAAAAAAATTTATAAATACTAAAATATTAAAGTATGTTATTGAATATCATTTTTATTATAATTTTGTCTCCCTTGTATAAAATGTTTAGTTCTGCCAAGGACAATTAGATTAGTTAATAAGATTCTGTTTAGTTAGTGGGTGGTAATACATAAAACATAAATATAAATGGGACATAAATTTTTAAATTTGTTTGGTATTTAAGTATATGACCCTGCATTCAAATTACAATTCTAATAAAATGACACTATTAATTCTACTGCCATTATCACCTCTCTATCTCTATCACCATCATCATTATCATGTTAACTCAGATTGTCAAAATTAATAATTTTTAATGCAATTACAAATTCAATTCAACAAATCAACAAACTAACACAAAATTATTCTAATAACAAGATTAATCAAAATTAAAATTAAAAAAAAAAGAATAGAGAACTCTCTCTCCAATGATCTTCTTCTCATCTTACATGCAAAAAGCATAATCTAATTACAGTCACGAATAAAAAATTTGAAATTGAAATTAAAAACAAAGAATTATTTTCATCATAAAAAAATCAAAGAACCCTCCACCTCGACGATCCTTTGCGCAGTGCCGGTGCCCTCCGTAATTAATTTCCGTCACCGCAATGCGCTTTCTGCATGCGCTATTTCTTTTTCTGTAGGATCACCGTAGCGCCCTTCCCTCGTGATTCACAAATGGCAGTCATTAGACTCCGTTTGGTTAGTGGGTGGTAAAACATAAGACATAGACATAAAGACATAAAATGACACATAAATTTTTAAACATGTTTGGTATTCAAGTACATGACCCTGCATTCAAATTACAATTCTAATAAAATGACACTATTAATTCTACTGCCATTATCACCTCTCTATCTCTATCACCATCATCATTATCATGTTAACTCAGATTGTCAAAATTAATAATTTTTAATGCAATTACAAATTCAATTCAACAAATCAACAAACTAACACAAAATCACTCTAACAATAAGATTAATCAAAATTTAAATAAAAAATAAATAAAAAGAACGGAGAACTCTCTCTCCAATTATCTTCTTCTCATCTTGTATGCAAAAAGCACAATCTAGTTACAGTCACAAACAAAAAAAATTGAAATTGAAATTAAAACAGAGAATTATTCTCATCACAAAAAAAAAAAAGACTCAAAGAACTAGAAAGAAAAAATAACAGGAATAGAACCAGAGTAAGATAGATGACCACATGGTGGAAGAGAGGCAGAAGCGTGAAAGAGAGATGGAAGTAGATCTGGGAAGAGAGGTGCGAGTTAGATTTGAAAGTGCCTCAATATTAAACATTGGAAGAAGCCTCGACAACGATAGTGAAGCAGAAAACGGTGGCAATACATGAATGAGGGATGCGTTAGTGGCGATGACAACGAGAAAGGAGGAGAGCGACAATGACTGTAACAACACGTGAAGGAGGAGACAACAATGACGGAGGCGGCGTGACAAAGGAACGCAACAGTAGTTACGACAACGTGTGAAGGAGGAAATGACAGTAGTGGCGACAGCGACGGCAGCAAAGAAGTGCAATGGAGAGAGACGGTGGTAGAATGAAGGAAAAGTAGGAGAAGAAGATGAGAGTGTACGATGGAAGGAGGTAAATCAGAGAAAGAGAAAGGAGAAGTTGAGAGGGTAATGGAAAAAGAATAAAATTGGAATTAAAGAAAAAAAGAAGGAATAATATTAAAAAAGTTTGTGTCTTAATATTTGTGTCTTAAGTGTCTTAGATTATAGGAGAGACACTAAAGACATATATTTTATGTATTTGATGGATATGTACGACAAAACAAACACTCCCTAAAGTTAACTTAACCACCCATAAATCCGAGCCACAAAGATGATTTTTTAAAATATTATATATATATAATTATAAATATTAAATTAAATAAAATAATTTTAAATTATTATGTCTCTAATATTACTTTATTATTATTCTTATAGAAGGATTTAGTCTCGTAATATGAATTTGGATAAAACAACCATCTCGTAGAAAGATCGAAAAAACAAAAAAGTTATCTTAAGACATTATATATTTTATCAATTTATTCCATGCATGTTTAGAATTATCTTAAGACATTATATCTGTTATCTATCTAGCGAAACCATTAGCATAATATTCTTGTTTTTAATTGTTTTATATTAATTTTTTAATAGTAATTAAATTCTAAGCTGATATATCTAGACAAAATAAATACCATTTTCAAATAATCCTTTGATAATTTCATTAATTTTGGGGTTTAAGGCGCCTGTGGTTAACACAAAACTCAATAAATAAATAAAAGAACAAAGAATTTAAGTAGAACCAAAATTAGAGAGGCATGAAGAAACACTAAAGGCGGGCAATGAAGCGTGGTTGCATGCAATGGATTCATGAATATGGTTACTGATCTTGCGGTGTGACGGGAGCATCCTCAGCTTCAGCTGCTGCCTCTGCCGATGCCGGTGCGGCGGCCGGGTCTGTGTCTTCCGTTGTGTCGGCTTTGTCGGCCTTGTCTTCTTCTTGCTGCTTCCTCAGGGAAGCTGTCTTGGAGAGATGGCTGTAGCTACCTTTCTCTTTGAAGAGCTGAGAGAAATGCGGCTTGCAATAAAGGAATCCATCCAATGCTGCATACGATGAAGGGTTCAGGGAACACCCTCCATGTGTGCACTTAAAGCATGATTTGTGGAAAAACTCCCCTTCCACAGTTAACTAATTAACAAATCATATATACAAATTAATTACTAAGCTGTCAAATTCAATATCGATTTACTTGTGAATTAATTACACAAACCTTTTCCAATGGATAGACAGTTTTCTTACAAACTGAACATTTATCCTGAGTCCCAGAGAAGAAGGAGGCCAGTCTGCTTGGTTGTTTCTTGGGCTATATAAAACAATTGGAAACAAGGTAACTATAAATATTTATATTTATTAAAAAATAGAGAAAATTTTAA
>NC_029787.2:105558443-105560431 GCF_000816755.2 Arachis ipaensis | reverse complement strand
AGAAAGGTACATTTTACAAATAGAAAGAAAGACTTTGTCATTTTAGCGATAAGGAGAGAGAAGAGTAAAATTTTCTCTAAAAAATATTATGTCTATATTAAAATCATCGATCATAAATTTGTGTGATATTTAATTCATTTTTAATTTATATTTAGTAGTATACGTACCACATCAGGCTGTTGTTGCTTTCCAGCTTTATATGAAAATGAAACACAAATTTGGTTAGCATTATGTAAAATTGTGAAATCTCGTATTGATTAAGGCAGGGATCTATCTTACATGACAGCGATCTCCTCATCAAGGTAGCACCATTTTCCTTAAAAAGTTGCTCAAAGTGAGGCTTGCAATATAAAACTCCCTCAATCGATGAGTAGTTGCTTATCTACAATAATGACATATGTAAATATAACATTTTCACGCATCGAAAATATATAATGAGGTGATGACGACGGGACACGTACCGCGAGACGGCCATTGCAGTGGCTGCATCTGAAGCAGTTCTTGTGATAAATAGCGCCATCTGCAGATTGGGATTCAACGAAATGAACAACTTTGTCACAAGCCTTACATTTCTGTTGTGTCCCGCTGAATGCCATTTCTTTTTCTTTTATATATGGTGCTGGTGCTACCCAAGAAATGGAAGAACAAATTAAATTTAATTTGTAAGTGCTAGCTTGAGATGTTGCAAAGCTAGGAAGAATGCAAATGGTGTTGTGATTTATTTATATCAAATTAATTAAAGCCCTTAGCGATCAGAAAAGATAGATGGATATTCTATTTCTTGAAAAAGGATTGAATGGATGGAGATGGTGAATTCTGTTTTTAACTTTTGGACAAGTAATATTGCAAATGTGCACACAGATATATCCTTTGCCTAATATTATATACCCTTCAATCTAAAACGGCATGAGAGGACGATAATCTTTGACCAAGTCTTATCCTACTTCTATTACACCTAATTAAATTTTGGTTTCTAAGAAATATCAATTCTTTTAGTTTTGGTCTTTTGTTAAAAAAATAAATAAATAAATAAATAAAATAAAATTGATTTAGTAAAATTTTATAAGTCTCTATTTTAGTCTATTGTTAGTTTGTTGATTTTAATATGTTAACTAGTATATGTTTTCGTGCCCTGTACGGAGTAATACATAAAATTATATAAAAAAAATTTATTAAAATTTAAATAAAAAATATATATAGTAATTATTATTATAAATATTTTATAATTTAAAAATATTAAAAATAATTAATATTTATTTTAATCAATTTGGATTGGTTGAATAGTTATCTCATTTGTCTGCTTAAGCAAGTATTTGGAGTTCGAATCTCACCCTTAATAAATAGAGCATCAATATGTGGTGCATTAATTCTCGACTTACCGAGTTAGAAAATCCGTAGAAAAAAATGGTATTTATCTTTAAAATAGATTAATTTTTCATTAATAGCAATACTTATAGATTTTTGTCTTTGTTGAATTTTACTTAGGACAATTTTATTTATTGGTATCGTATTGATTCTTAAAGTCAAAACAATATGATCAACAATGTTACTTGTTAAAACTTCACATTTTATGAAATGATTTTTAAATTTTCAAATTCATAAACTTATATCATTACAAAAGTTATTAGATCGATTAATATTTCTTGATAACATGGTGTACCAAAACACCATCGTTGAGTATTAGTTAGTGTGAAGATCGAGAAACCAATAATAACTTTTGTTATTCAATATATAATTTATTCTATTGAAAAATAAATTAATATTTTCTAAATTTATAAATACATTTTCTTCTAATTTTTTACACCATTTTATTTGACAATATTTACCATTAAAAAATAACAAATGACCATACTATCCCACAATATATATATAATGTGCAAAATAATTTCTTGTCTTAAAATTAATTCTGATTAGTGAGATAAAATTTAAAATATTTTTTTTTCTTACTCAAATTTAAATTTAAATTTAGAATTGATTATTGATTAATC
>NC_029787.2:105545670-105556423 GCF_000816755.2 Arachis ipaensis | reverse complement strand
TTCAATAAATTATATAAATAGTCATTACAGAAAAGAAAAAAATTATATATCATATATAATAAATAATCCTATATATATATAGTGTCATGTATATATTAAGATTATCTATTTTAATTATATGAGTGATTATTGTTATTTTTACTTTTTTGTTACATTAAAAAATAATATTTAAAACTAAAAAAGAGATAATTAATTTTTTTAATTTGAATTAAAAAAATGTCTTGTAAATATATTCAACTTTTACATATACTAAGTGTTATAATATTAAATAGTATAGTATTTGCTATAACAATGACTCAAAATATTAATTCAAGATATATTTGGGCCTAGTAAGATCTCAATGCAAACAAGATCAACTAAAATTCATTATTAGGGTCCCAAATCCGACTTAGGTTCATCACTTTAAAGGCCCAATACAGATGAAGTCTACGCGTCCCCTCTTAAATCGACTCAGATTGGATTTCTGTTGTTAGTTAGATATGGTAATGAGTACTCAGAGGAGCATAAGAAGCCCCTTCCCATCCCTCACTCCTATTTAAAAGAAAATGCCCCCGTTCCTTCTCTGTCATTGCAAGTTCTTGTTTAATTACCCCTTAGGAAATGCAGATCTCCTCGGTAAACTTTTGAAAAAAATTAACACAAAAAGATATAATATAATAATCATAAAATAATCAGTTCAATATAATTTAACACAATTTATAACATATTCGTTATGAAAAATAACATTTTAAAAGGAGAAAACATAAAAATATATTCCAACATAATAACATAACATAATTTTTTGGAATGATACTGAACGACGTAGTGACGTACTTGAGAGGCAGAAAAAGTGAGTTAGAGAGAGAAGATCAAGGCTGAGAATGAGTCTGAAAGAAAAAGGAAGAATTCGTATTGGAGGCAGAAATTAGGGTTACTAAATTCAAGAAATGAATTTATGTATATATAAATTAGGATAAATTAATAATTTTATTCCATGAAGCGGGTACTTATGTCTGTGTTCCCATTAGGGGTGGCAAACAGAAAATCCCGTCCTGTCTTGCCAAAAGCCCGTGATCTGGTGGGCTAGTCTGCCCCGCCCCACCTAGTAAGACGGTCTTAAATTTCTCTCCCGTCCCACCTAATAGTAGGCTGGCGGGTTGGCGGGCTCTCCTTTTTTTATAAATTATTAAATATTAAACAATATATATAATTTCACAATAATTTTAATAAATTTATAATTTTTAAAAATATAAAAAAATATAATTATAAATATGTAATAAGCATAATTATAAACCAAATTTTTTGAAACAAAATAATAAAATCAATATTGTCCAAAGCAAACAAATATTGTCCAAAATATATAATTAAACATCTTCAAGTTTATAATTAATCAAACATAAAAATATAATCCAAAATATAACTTAGAACATCTTCAATTATCATCTTCATCCTCTTGTGGATTAATAACATCATAGAAATTTGTAAAAAAATGGTCTTGACAAAGTAAAAGCTTGACCCAGCGAAAAAACTACACCGTCCCACCGAAATCCTCCAAAACTCATGGATTAGGCGGTGCGGGGTAGGCAGGCTTTTTAAGTTTGGCAGTCTCAAATTTTCAGCCCAACCCTCCTTTTTTGTTGGGTTATGCAGGTCAGCTCGACAAATTTTAGCCCGTTTGCCACCCCAAGTCCTCATCCATTTTCGAGTGGCAGGTTATGAGGATTCACGAGTCCCCATCTAGCCCCAAAATGCGAGTAATCCCTGCAAATATCTATTTTGGCTGTTTTTGTGATCATCCCTATTGCTAGCATTTATTGGTTTGTGACGTGGAGCTATTCTAGCCACTCAATAAATTCTCAGATAATCAAATTTTAGGTTATATCATTTTTATACAATCACATGTATCCTTGTTATAACAATATTAATAAAAGATAAATAGATAAACACTAAGTTATTGTTTGAATATAAGATAAAAAATAAGAGGAAAGAAAATAGAAAGAAAGAAAATGAGAGGAAACAAAATGAAAAGAAAAGTATATTTTTGTGTGTGTGTTTAGATGAAGAAAAAATAAATAGAAAGAAAATAGAGGAAAAATTTTTTTTGCTTGGACGAAAAGAAAAGTAAGAAGAGAAAAAATTATAATAGAGTAAACTTATATTAATGTTTTTATATATTATATATAAATTATAATTCAAATGGTAACTCTGTATTTTAACCCATGTTTGCACTTCTGCATAAGTTTTTTTCGCAACTTTGAATAGAAAAAATTTACATGAGCTCCACCAATAACTAATATCACATATTAGGTTAATTTATGTTGATAAACCAAAGCCACCCCAAAATTACCTAAATCCCCCAAACCCAAAAATATCACCTAGTTATCTCCATTTATATTTCTATATAAATCAAATTTAATGAATTCGAATTAGGGTAATAAGTAATAAATCGAATCTATAGGATTTAAATTATTTGACATTGTGATTCGAAAGTAAATTGAATTCAATGAATTCGAATTATGTCATCCCCTACTAAATTGAATCTATAAATTTCGATTTATATGGTCCATGCAAAATCGAAGCAATAAGGTTCGATTTATACTCACTTAATAGCAATTCAGCTCATTGTAAATCGAATATCATTCATTTGATTTAGTAACATAGATAGCATCCAAGTAATTCGAATCTTCTAGATTTGATTTACTACGAAAACACATAATTCGAACTCCATAAATTTGAATTACATAGATATGTAAATCGAGACAGGCGCATAATTTTTTTTACTTTGGCAGATATACGTAAAATTGGTTTGCAAATGGTTTATAAAGGTGATTTACTCCACATATTATAACTTGTGAAATCATAATATTTTGAGAAGTGATGTATAGACAACTTAAATGTAGATTTAATATCAAGATATTTATCATCATCTGTGGTATAATCTAATTTTATAATTATTTAAACGTTGTTTTTTATGAAAAATCGCATTATTTATTTAAAAAGATATTTACTCATTATTATAATTTAAATAGAATATAAAATAGATATTAAACTAATTATTTCTTTTAATAATTACTCAATCACAAATATCCATCAAGGACATGAGATTTAAGAGCATACAAAGTAAATATAATACTTACAACTTTTACACTACCACGATAAGATGATTATCACAAGTCTTTTTAGCATAAATTAAATAGAACAACATATAATAATAAAGAAACAATCAAATAAAAAAATTATAGAACACCTGTCATACACTACGACAGTTAGCATTGAGAAAGCTTTAACCATTTATTTTTTTTATTGAATAAATTACCATTTGTACACATAAAAGAGACAGATGTTGACAAATGTACCCATATAAGAATAAAGCGACAATTATAACCACGAAAGATGGCTTCCGTGTGCCAAGAGTACCGAGACGTTGGTTACACAATTGGTCCTTTAGGGTATTGGCACACGGAAGCTCTTTCATAGGTACAATTGTCGTTTTATTCTTATATGAATACATTTATCGGCGTTTGTATCTTTCATGGATACAAATGGTAATTTATTCTTTTTTATTAGCTATCTTTTTATCTACTCTTCACTTCATCTACGAATATGTTAAGGACTAAACCTATTGCTTCAACCTTTCAAAATTCTATATATTCTTGCCAAACACAATATTATTATGCTTTTCTTTTTTTATAGAAACCATTGAATGGAAGAACCGTTAGTAAAAAGATGAGATTCTCTTATAATATGTATGACTTTTTATGATAATAAAATAAAAATAAAAAGCATAAAATAATATTGTGTATATTTATGTTAATTTTAATCTTTTTTAATAACCAGATTTGTCATAATGTAACTGATAAACAATGACAGTTAATACGGATTGGATATGTTTTGAGTATACTATACATTTTATGATTTTGTACGGAATAATATTAATTTTAATTTATATATTTATTATTGGGCATTAAAAAATAAAAAGTATTTGTATTGTTAGCATTTTTTATATCTTTCTCAATTCTGATCGTGATTAGGCCTAAAAGATCACCTACCTCGTTGGACATAAATGTAATCCAATCAATTTTCATCTGATAGTGCTATACATTTTCATAATTATAGGAGAATTAACTTTAACGAGATAACAATATGGTATTTAGTTATCACATGAGTATTTTTATATATAGAATTATCAATCAATTATGTATTACTTCTGATGAAAATAATATATTCAACATGGATATTGTTTGTTATGTAAAAGATAACAAATTGACAAAGAAAATTAATTACAATGGGTATATTCATTTTAAAAAATATTTTTTATATAATATTATAAAAAATATCATGGTCACCCTGAATTATTACAGGTTCAACTTCCATCGACAGCGGTAGAATGCCTAAATTGAGACATTTTCAGACTATAATATATGTCAAACAAACAATTAATGAAACACTCATCCATACTTTCTCATTTTGAGTATATTTATACATAAAAAAAAAGAGTTAAAATAGCAAAAGTGATAAAAATGATGATTTTTATAATTTTGTATGACTATCTATATATCGAAGACCAGAAGACTATGATTATCTATCAAAATTAATTTTATTTATAGCATTCAATTTAAATAAATAAAAAATCATCTTATTTTATTTTAGTCCTTAATTCACATGATTTAAATTTAACTCAATATATATGATTTGATTTGATTTAATTATTAGTGAAAAATATATTAGGAACCTATTTTATGCATAGATTTGTTATTTTAATGATTAATTAATTAATCTAATTAATTAATACAGATAATTAGTATAATTAATTTGATTTAATAAATTAAAAAAATAAATTAAAAAATACTAACAAAATATTAAAAGAAATAAATTAAAAAATACTACCAAATCAATTTGATATAAATGATAATAAATTATGTGATATTAAATATCTAATCAAATCAAATAGTTGATATAGTTGATTTATCATAATAAATTATATTTAATGACTTAAAAGAAACAAATTGCTAAACACTCTCATAAGCATGCATGTCACGTCAACTCCATCATTAAGTGCAGAAACCTGATTTTTATATAATAAAATAGATAATAAATAGAATATATGAGAATATGATATGAGATATATTTTAATTATGAAATTAGTATTATATAATATATTTTTTCTAAATTCTTATTACTTGTTCGTTGCTAATTTTTACGTAATTACTTAATAATTTTTGCCTATGAAACTATCAACTACCTAATATTATGATTTAATTAATAAGAATAATGATGACATTAATATTTTTTCATAAGTCTTGTTATTATTTATAATTAGAAAATAGTCATAAATAAATTTATTTCCTTAATGAATGTTAAATTTGTTGTCAAATTCTATATTACCTTTAAAATTTTAGTGTAATTGAGTCTAATTTTTACATTTTGAAATGAATTTACTCAAAAAAATTAATTTGTAAATCACATTATTATTACAAATTACTTTTTTAACATAATTAGTGGTGCTTATTTGAACCATTAAATTTAGCTTGTAATGATATTAAAGTCAACCTATTTTATTATCTTGTGCCTTTAAAGAATTTACACGACTAACATAAAAATATAACAATTGAAAAAAAATTCATTACAATGGGTATATTCATTTTAACAAATATTCTTCTATCTAATACTATAAAAAAATACATTGGCCACTTTGAATTGCTACAGGTCAACTTCCATCCACATTAGTAGAATGCCTAAATTGAGATATTTTCATTAAACAAACAATCAATAAAACACTCATCCGTACTTTCTCATTTTGGGTATATTTATACATAAAAGAAATTATACATAAAGAAAAAAAAGAAGAAGAAAAGAAGAGTTGAAATAGCAAAAGTAATAAAAAATTATGATTCTTATAATTTTGTATGGCCATCTATAAGTAGACCAGACAACTATGATTATCTAACAAAATTAATTTGTATTTATTGCACTCAAGTTGAATAAGTAAAAAATTATCTTATTTTAATTTAGTCTTTAATTCACAATTTGAATTTAGCTTAATATATATTATTTGATTTGATTTGATTTAATTATTAGTTAAAAATATCTCAGTTGTCTATTTTATTCATAAATTTATTATTTAATGACTAATAAATTAATCAAATTAATTAATTAGTACACACAATAAATGTTAAAATAAATAAATCAGGAAACACTTTTAGAAGCATGCCTCATCTGTTCCATCATTAAGTATAGAAATCCGATTTTTATATAATAAAATAGATTTTAGTCTCCTTTAAATATTTATATCACAGGTTAAATACTAATATATATAACAAAAGAAAAAGTATATGGAACCAAGAGATGATCAGCCAAAAAGTAAACAATTCAATTAATTATAATTAATTTATTTTATTAAATTATAATTTAAATAATTGACATTAATGATTTGTTTGAAAAATTAGGTTTTGTAACACAACCTCCGTAATCCTGTATTCTTCTCTCCCACATCGCGATAACGCTCTACGATGGTGTCCCACCCCACTGGAACTACTCTCGCCATCGTCGTCCCTCGGGAGTGCCATCTTCCCTCGTGATTTACACTGCCGTCAAACACCGCAGCGCCTCCCTCGCGATTCACAGTCGTCACCACCGCAGACCCGTTTTTGTCGCAATTCGCAGTGCCGCCAACCACCACAGCCTCCTTGTCGCGATTTGTCACCACCGCACCGCCGTTCTCGTCGTGATTCGCACCACCGCCACCACCGCCGCAGCCCTCCGCCTCACGATTCGCAGATTGCATGTTCCTCTGAAGCTGAATAGTCCTTGATCATCAACGCAACCATGGCTATGAGACAACCACTCTTGTTTAAGACAAAGTAACCTTTTTCTAGCTTCATTAACATCACCTTCTGCATTCACCAAGTGGGAATTCTCCTTGCTTATAAACAATTTCTAGAATCCCCAAAGCATTATACCATCTACTGAAGGGTGTGTCATGGCTTCTCTCATCATAACTTCCAAATAATCAGCTCTAACATACTCATTTCTTGAAGAAACATCAAGCTTAGTGAACCATATTCGTAAACCAAGAGTCGCCTAATTTATCAAGTGCAGAACAAATAATAGGCCGCACAGGACTATCTATGTGTCCTTGAATTCCAATTCCACCAACTGGTACACCTTGGTGTTGCAAATCAAGAATCTGTTGAATGTATTTCTCTGGTGTTGATCTTGAATATGTTTGCTAATTGGTGTGCTGTCTTGAACATGTTTGCTCTTATGTCTCTACCAAGCCTATCTTGATAAAATGAACCATGCAGCATTTCATTGTTAGCATCATAGTGCTTGAACTTGCCCTTGTATCGATTCAAGAGGCTGCTTAACTGATTTTGGACCGCTTTCATCAAATCTTCTTTGTTCAGTGATTTGATCCACTGCTAAACTGTGCCTTCTACTTCCCAGAAGATGCAGTGGCCGTGGGTTTCTATCTTATTCTTGAGGCATAAGTCTAACATTTTCATCAGCATCTTTGTAGTTGATATTCCCTGTTGTGGTTCTGTCCAATACCACTTCAACTCATTCCCAAACACAGCCCAATTAAACAAATGTGATAATGTTACTTTTTGAGACACTTTTGATATATTTTGATATTTTTCTTGAGTTATAGTTGTGAATTTTCATAATATTTTAAGAATTGGATGCATTTTATTTTGATCCTATTTAGTATAGTTCTTCTTGTAGGCAACTTGAATGTTTATGCAAAAATTTACATCACATGACGTCACATGTTTCTTTTGTTAAACAAATAGATATTTTTTTTATACTAAATGGATTATTCTTCTTGTATTAATTTTGGTCATGATGAATTCCTGTATCTACAACATTGTAAATTGTATGGATAAGTTGAATGAATATTATGATTCATTTCATTACATCTTAGCATGATAACAAATTTATAGTTACTTATGTGGGATAAGTTTTTTTTATTTTTCATTCACATGGCTTCTATTAAAATAACATCTATTTGGTATGAAAAAAGAACATCTTGATACTTGACAGAAGTAACATCCACTAAGAAAGTCCTTCTTAGTTTTGCAACCTCCACCCAAATAACATTATAATTTTACATTTCTTGTTTGAACATCTTAAATTTCTTAGCCCGAAAGTCATTCTTAGTTTTGAAATTATCATCCAAATCAAGAAAATAAAAACCAAAAGATTAAGTGAAATAAGAAGAAAAAATAAATGATTTCTTCATGCTATACTTGGCTTCTAGTATCTAAATAAAAGGGTTTTCTTTATTCTTCATCTTTTCTCTTAAACTCAATGAAAAATACAATCATTTTCATTGGTTTGGTTTTAGCACCGAAAAATATGCATTTTAGTCTACAATTGTTCAAACACATGCATAGAGATACAATAGTTGAAACTCAAAGCCAACATGCACAAGCCCAAAAAAAAGAAAAAAAAACCAGAGACAACGGTAGAACCTTAAACCACTATTGCCAATTTCAAAATCAAACCCATCTTCAACCCTCAATCAAAGCATAAACATAGAAAGATGGAAAGAAAGAAACTCTTTTTTCCTCCCTTTGATAATCGAAACATGATGCAACATAACATCACCAGCTTATGACAAATCAGAAGAAAACATAAGAAAAATTTCATACTTTCAAGAACTTCTTACCTTGTGAATTAAAGAAAAAACACTCTATTTGGAACTAGATAACAGAGACATGGCTGGACATGCAACATGTTAGAATAATGAGAATTTGGCATGCATATGCATATACATAGTATTTATTAATTTATTTACGTCAAGGTGTATGCAACAAATGAATATCCTTCTATATTTATTATATATTAACTATAAAAATGCTCATAAATCACAACAATTAAATCAATAAGTACAACATGTGTTCAATTACTTCAAAGTTAATTTCCATATTAAATGATGATTCATTTCAAAGAATCATCCATTTAGTATAAAAAGAAACATTCATTTGTTTAACAAAAAAAAATATCTGGCGTAGATTTTTGGATATTGCGCTCAGCTCTTCAGGATTCTCCTAGAAAGTGAAAGCAAAACAAAGCAATTACGGTCAAGGTGTATGCAACAAATAATAGCCATCTATGTCTATTATATATTAACTATAAAAATGCTCATAAGTCACAACAATTGAATCAATAAGTACAATATGCGTTGAATTACTTCGAAGTTAATTTCCACCTTAAATGATGATTTATTTCAAAGAATAATCAATTTAGTATAAAAAAAATATTCATTTGTTTAACAAAAGAACCATCCAATATATAATAAAAAAAAAACCCAATCTCAGATAAAAGAACCATACAGTTGTCCAACTAGATAATCATCTCATAGCTACCAATAGATCAAGTTAAAACTCCAACAAATCTGTCCAAAAAATTACTTTTTGATGCTACAATTTTAAATGGCCACATTCAAACCAAGTTATAATTAACTTTTTTTTTTTCGAAAGTCCCAAACCACAAGGAAGAATATCAGCTACGGTATACAACAGAAATCCAGCAAAACACACAGAATCAGTAACATGAAAAATTAATTTCAAATCATACACTCAAATATCTAAAATTATTTAAGAAAAATGTCCAGTAATTTAGCAAAATCAAAGAACATCTCATATGAATACTATACCTAGTATCTAAACCCTAGAACAGATCAGAAACATCTAATCTCTAACAATTACAATTACAATATTCAACCCAGATAAAAGCAACATCCAATCTCTAACAATTACAACATCCAATCATAATTTTAACAACATTTGATTTCTAATTACAGCAATTCAGTAACATATAGCAAATTAGCAAAATTAAATCAAATTGATTACCACCGCAGTTCCTGAATCCTAGCACAGATTAGTAACATTTACTGTCAAACAAAACCATACCCATCCATTTACCTGTTACATCCGCCTAAGGAGGTTGTAGAGCAGCAGCTAGCAACGGAACTGGAGGAGACGGGTCTTGCTGGCTTTCACGCGGAGGCGTTGAATGGTGCACGATGCGGAGCTTCGACCGAGCCAACAGTGAAGACGAACCCGCGACAGCAAGGTTGAATAGGGTTAGACTAGCGTCCAATGGTGCTGACGTGGAACTCGGTGGACTACACGGTGCAGACAGTGGTTGTTGAAGACGCCGGGTGCGAGGTCGGGAGAGTGATGCGCCGCCGTTGGGGGATGCGCCGGGTGGGGGATACGCTGCCATTGGGGATGCTCGCCGACGAGATTGAGGTGGGAGGTGATAAGCTCTGGTCGTAAGAGGTAGTGGGGTGAAACGGAGAATTTTAAAAAATTAGGGTAAATGTTAGGTAATTAGAGTCGCGTCGCTCTGGTACCGTGTGCGGAGGCGCGATGGGCGGAGAGGCTAGGAGCGGCGTCGCAGCGTCTGGAAAAGAGAGGGAAGAGGGTTACGCGATGTTCTCGGAGGCGTGGCGCGGGTGTAAATGATTTTTAAACTTCTGTTTGGTAAAACGGTGAAAGCAAAGGTAGGATTTTTGGGGAGGGTGATTCTAGTTTACCCTGGATTAATTTTGGGATAATGCTGAATTGAATTGGACTTTCGAGTTCCAGTCCAGAGAAAATTGGCTGGTTTTTGGCAGATATAGTCTTGGTTCCCTAGCATTTTTGATAACAAAATACTAATAATGTATTATATAAAATATTGATTTAGTAAAATGTGTCGCATAAAAAAAATTACTAAACTAAACTAAAAAAAATATGTATATATATAAGAAAAAAATAAATAG
>NC_029787.2:105541272-105545660 GCF_000816755.2 Arachis ipaensis | reverse complement strand
AATAAATAGGTGTTTGACTTTTTATTTTGTAAATATTTTAATTTTTAATAATTTAAAAATATTTTAAAGTTTTTAATTTTTTTAAAAATTGGATATATGAGTCCCTCATTCATATGGGTTTGTCTGTTCTTGTCCCAATATCTGACGACTCTTTCTTGAACCTCTTCTAAAATTGGATTATGCTCACTCATAACAAGATCAACAGCTGTTATATCCTAGTTGCGTCCTTGATCTCTTGTGGCAAGAAATAATGCATAAGTTCCAATAAATCAGTTTCATTCCCCTTAAACTATACAATAATGTTCATTTTAACGTTTTTTTTATTTTCCGTGTATAAGAGAGAGAAGTGTATCACAAGATGCTATGAGGAGAGAATTGTTTTATATTACTGTGCGTTATACAAATTGGAGGCACCAATTTATTTGTATTGTTTTATTTTTTAAACAAACAATCATAAATCAGACTGTTCGATTTGTGTCTTTGAAAATAAAAAAAATATTAAAATTGGACCGTCCGATTTTTATTTTAAAAAATAAAAAAAATTAAATATATAAATTAGACCCTCCGATTTGTAATTTATTTTTTTCTTCAAATAAATTAGACTATCCAATTTAAATATTATCAATTAAAAAAAATACCATATCAAAGAAAAACACCTAATCTTCCAATAATAATGTATTACACATATATTTAATCAATATAAAAAAATTAGCGTCATCTTAAAAAAAAACAAAATTTTAAAAATTTTGAATTTTGAAATGGAGAGTGGAGAGAGCGGGGGAGAGTCTTCGAGGGTGGCACATAGCGAGGCAGCTGGCCATGCCGGCGAGAGCAAAAAGGGGGAGAGTGGAGGTGGGCATGCATCAGGTGAAAAGGAGGGAATTAAAGGAGACAATAATAAGATTCAAGGTCAGCGGATATCGTTCAGAGATAAAGTTGTGGGTGCCTCAATAAGGAGAGCTTTGGAGGTTGCTGATTCTCTTGATGGGGATAAGATGGCTACAGTAGTTGGTAAGCAAGGCGATTCGGAGATACCAACTGTGACGTTCACTGAAGAAGCAAAGGAGATATTGGCAGAGCCCTACAAAGATGCCATCGTGATCAAAGTTCTTGGAAAAAACTTTAGCTATACGGCGATCACGCACAGGCTTAAAGGAGTCTGGAGAACTAAAGGAGGATATGAGGTACTAGATGTCGGTTTTGGCTATTTCTTAGTTAAATTTGATCTCTTGGAGGATAGAGAAAAGGTTCTCCTTGGAGGACCGTGGATGATTACTGGTAGTTATGTTGCAGTTAAACCTTGGAGTTCTTCATTCAGACCTTGTGAAAACACTTTTGGATCTACCATGGTTTGGATAAGAATCACAGGTTTAAACATTAACTATTATCAAGAGAAAGCCATGAAAATGATTGCGTCAGCTGTTGGTAAACCGATCCGCATCGATTTAGCCACCAAGTCTGCAGAGAGGGGAAAGTATGCAAGAGCATGTGTGCAAATTAACTTGGGACTTCCAGTCATAAAAAAGATTCAAGTTGATGGTCATATGTATGACATAGAATATGAGCACTTGAATTTAATTTGTGAAAAATGTAGCTGCTTTGGGCATGTAACAAGAGAATGTGCGAAAGAGAACAACAATGACATTGGGAAGGAAACCATGGTGAAGGAAAAAAATTTTCCGTCACTGTTTTCGGTGGATAACAATGAGAAAACGGCAGAAGGTAGTCAAATCCCAGTAAAAAATCAAAATTCAACTTTTGAATTTGGAATTAATGCCAAATCAATTCCAATTATGGAGAAGCATGGAGCAGCGGGTCTTGTGCATGATAATTTACATCAAAAGCTTTTGTTGAAGTTCTCAGCCGTTCCCACTTTGATCATTGTCCCCTACTTATCCGATGTCAAGGAGTTCCTATCAAGAAAGGAAACCGGCCTTTTAGATTCCAAGCGGAATGGGCAACGCATCCTGATTACAAGGCCATTGTTCAGAAATCTTGGAATAGTACAGACTTTGGCATCCATAGGAAGTTGTTGGGGGTTCAAGAAGCTTCGTTGGAATTCAACTCTACGGTCTTCGGCAATATTTTTATTAAAAAGAGGGAATTGGAGGCTTATTTGAATTATATTCAACGAAAAATGGAGGTTGACGATGATCCGATTTTGAAGCACAAAGAGGAAGAATTGAGAGCTGAGTATAATCTAGTTTTGGCCCAGGAAGAATTGCTTTGGTACCAGAAGTTAAGAGATCAATGGGTTCGGTATGGTGATAGAAATACTAGCTTTTTCCATATGCAAACCATCATTAGAAGAAAATCTAACAAGGTTCATGGGTTGCTGGTCAATGATGGGTCCTGGTCTGATGATCCGGAAGTTTTGCAAACCGGGGAATTGCAATGGTGTTATGTTATTGGTTATTGTACATATGTGAATAGTGTAAATAGTTTGTCTTTTGCTTGTTTACTATATTTTGTTAGTTTTATTTTGTTTTTCCATAATGAATTCTCACTCTGGCTATGAGTTTGGCTCTAATTGTGTTGTAGGGAATGTGAACTTCAATGCTAACATGTACCAAGGATGGAACACTCCAAGATGGGAAGAGCCTCACGCCGCGCCAACGTTGTGCCTCTGGCACAAACCTATTTGCGCGCTCGCGCACATGACGCGTACGCGTCACTCTCGAAATAAGCCATCCGCGCGCGCGCGGCATGCGCACGTACACGCGGATTTCCTTCCTTCACCACATTTCTTTTCTTCTCCTCTTCCTATTTCTTTCCTTCTCCTTTCTCCTACCCCTCATCCAACACTTCCAACCACCATGGATAACCATTTATTTTAGTTAGTTAATTAGTTAATTGGTTAGTTGAATAGCTAGTTTTAGTTTAGTTTTCATTTTATTTTCTCTCTTTTCATTATAAGTGTTGGAGTATTGACTTTGTTTACTATACATTCTTGGGTGACAAATTTCTAATCCCAACACTTTTGCATTTCATTTTAGGATTTTAGGATTTTTACTTGCATTTTCTTATTTTTGCATATGTATACACAATAAGCTTAGTCAAGATAATGAGAATTTTTCAAGATTTCTATCTATAGGGCACCAATTGGTTTGAGTGGAAAACTTTTCATAGAACTTGCTTGAATTATATATTTTGTGGAACATGATTTATGAGCTAAGAACACAAGCAAGGGAGATTTGAGCCTAATGATGTGGTTACATCTTATAACCACTTATTTTTCTTTCTTGTGTGCATTATTCTCTTTCTATGATTGTAATCTTTGATTTGTTTGATTCTTTATGTCCATTATTTTGTGTATTCATGCATTTATGTGATTGAGGCCATCATTTCATTTAGCTCACTTACCCAAATAGCCTACCTTTTATCTTCCATTGTTAGCCAAATTTGAGCCTACGATTAACCCACTTGTTCTTAATTTAGCACATTACAAGCCTTAAAGCGAAAAACAATAATTGTCCCTTAATTTGGATCTTTGATTAGCTTAGGCTAGTGTGTGTGAGTATCATTCAAGTGTGGGAACCTTGGGACATTGGGTGAATAAAAGGGTATTTTGTATTGTTATTGGAAATATTGGGTATATACTCATGTATTGATCAAATGTAAAACCTTATGCATTGATGCTCTTGTATATAGAAAGAAAAAAAAATGAGAAAAACAAAAGAAAAAGAAAAGAAAAATAATATGGAAAAGAAAAAAAAAAAGAAGAAAAAAAATAATAAAAAGGGGACAAAATGCCCCAAGGCAAGGTCCAATAAAATCAATGCATAAATGTTGTGAAATGAAAAAGAAAATGCATGAGTATGTGAAAAAGTGAAGAATGGGTAGCTAGATTAGAACTTAATTGTATAGGATGGATGTCATAGGTTAGGTGGGAAGTTTAAGCTTATCAAAGATTCAAATTTCAAGCTCACTTGACCAAATATGCATCCCACCTTGACCCTAGCCCCATTACAACCAATGAAAAGACCTCATGATACTTGTATGCATGCATGAAATAAATGTTGATTGTTAGAAGAAAAACAAATCTTGGAAAGCATGAAATAGAGGAGAATTGAGTGAATCAACCCTAAACACTTGAGCGAATAGAGTGCAAACACATCCGGTGAGGATTCGATGCTCAATTACATGTTTTCACCTATGATCATCATTCTTCGTGCAAGTTTGTAAAAATATTTAATAACTCAATTCAATTGTGGATTAGACTTGCTAGTCCTTAGCCCTTGTGCATATATGTTTCTTGGGAATTGATTTATTTTGACCAAGCACTTGCATTCATTTAGATAGTTGCATATAGGTAGATTACATTTAGTTAGTTTCCATTGAATAAATGCCATACCCTTACTTCATTCTTGGTTTAAGCATGAGGACAT
>NC_029787.2:105509564-105541247 GCF_000816755.2 Arachis ipaensis | reverse complement strand
TATTCTCTCAATTCCTTGTTGTTACATTCATTCTTCTTCCATCCTTTTGTTGTAATTTCCTTTATGTTGTTCTTGCATTTTGTTGTAGATCTACTTTTGTTCCTCCCTTTCTCTTTCAATTCAATTCAAGGTAAATCATAATAATTGTGTTCATTTGATTTGTTGTTGTTTAATTCCTTGCAAATTGAGTAGTGTAGATTTACTCTTCTTGCAATTTTACTATGCTTTCCTTTTATGCCTTCCAAGTGTTTGATGAAATGCTTGGTTGGATTTTAGAGTAGAGTTTTATGTTCTTGGCTTGGAAAGGTAACTTAGGAACTCTTGAGTTACTAATGTCCAAGTAATTGATGATTGGGATTCATTGACTCTAGTTCTCACTAATTGAATTAGTGGAGAGTTAGGACTTATGGACTAGGATTGATATAGCTCATTTGACTTTCCTTTACTACTAGTTAGAGGATGATTTAATGAGATTAATCCTTGCCAATTCTCATATTGTGGTTAGTGATTAGGATAGAGATCTTTGACCACCAACCCTTGCCAAGACCTTTTTAGCCATTAGTTTACTTTCTTACCATTTATCTTTCATGCTTCATATCAAAACCCCAAATATAACTCACAACCGATAACAAGACACTCCATTACAATTCCTAGGGAGAACGACCCGAGGTTTGAATACTTCGGTTTATAAATTTTGGATTTGGATCCTCTAAAGTTTGAATTTCACTTTAGAGAGTAAAGTGTGATCTCTCACCATTGATTTCATAGGTGGGACCAGTAATAAATATGAAAGAGAAACTATTCAAGGGTAGAAGATCAAACTTTACTCTCTAAAGTGAAATTCAAACTTTAGAGGATCCAAATCCATAAATTTTAGGGGTTTGTTTTAGTGACAAACAACTTTTTGTATGAAAGGATTAGTGATTGGTTTAGAAACTATACTTGCAACGAGATTTCATTTGTGAAATTCTAAACCGTCAAAAATCCAATCATCAGAGGGATAGGAACAATGACATCTTCCATCAAGATGATCCATGGAGTAAGGAGAAAATTGTTCACTTAGTTCAACATGCTGCTCGCGATTTCTCTAAGGTTGTTACCAACCAAAAACATATTATTCCTTCCTCTTTGCAATATAACTGGTGGGAACCACCTCCAATGAATGTCTGTAAAGTGAACTGCGATGCAAGCGTTTTTGAAAATGGGCAATTAGCGGGCTTTGAATGTATTATTAGAGACAGCATGGGAATTTGGATGAAAGGTTGTTCTGCCAGTATACCTCTTTCTAGTGTTCTCTCTTGTGAGCTTCATGCTATTTGGAGAGGGCTTGTTATGGCTTGGGATTGCGAGTGTAAAGAGGTCATATGTGAAACTAATAATCTTGATGCATTTCTTCTTGTTTCGCGAGGCACAACCAGCATGATTACGAATGACTCTGATCTGCTTGGCAAAATCAAAGAGATGCTTCAGCGCAATTGGACAGCTACTTTAGTGCTCATCCAGCGTACAGCAAATAGAGCGGCTGATTTAATGGCTAAGACTGCTGCTTTAAACAAGCAGGTGTACCTAGAGTGGTTACAATCCCCTAATAATTTAGACATTATTATTAGAGATGAGTGCTACTCTTTCTCTTAGGTGTTTTTTCTTTGTGTTATATTCAGTCACCAAAAAAATAATAACGAGACAAGTTAAACAAAAAGGATTTTAGTTTCTTACCTCCAGGTCGTAGGAAGATCGTACTAAATCATCCACTGTGCTACCCAAACACCACGGTTCAAACTGCAAAGATAAACGAGAGATTATAACTAGAGTATAAGAAGCGAGAAATACAAAAACTCATTAAATTCCAATAACGCATGAGTTGTCCGCCTGCTTAGAATGGGAGGTTCATGGAGTCTAAATTTGAGACCCTCTTCAGAACGCAACTCATCTCCATAGAAGTCCATGTCACTCAAGACTCAAGAGGTACTCAATGAAACCGGTCTGAACCATCCCATACAATGTAATCGTTAGAAACATATTACTAAATAATACAGATTTAGGATGAGTAAGAAATTGGTACACACTTACAACTTCGAGTATTTGGTCTACTCTGGCCTTTCAATCACGGGTGCACTTTAATGAATCTAGGTAAACCAATTTCCATTCTCACATGTCCATAATCAGCAAATACCAATGACGTCCAATGTGTAGGGGAACATAAATCTTTATACACAAATAGAACCCGCAGTGAGTTAAAACTTTTTATCACAACACAACTGATGCCATAGAAAGCATAAGAGAGGATTATGCCCACCTTTGGCGGATTGTCGGCCAAATCCATGAACATAGCCTCAATGTAGTCTAGAGTTGACTTGTAGTAAAAAGTTGGGCTCAATGCAATTTGCTACACAGATGCAGGGTCAAAGAATTTAGATGGTACACTACTAAGCATTTTAACGAAGCAAACGAGAAAAATAAGGTAATGTAAAGGAGCACACTAATAGAAATTAAATTTACAGGGTTTGTACCACATCATTGCTTATCAGATTATCAAACTATCTAACATAAATTTTGCGTATGCACGTATATCGTTTATGTAATGTTCACGTCTGCTATCATACATGTTATTAACAATAATTCACTCTTTATTGTACAATACTTTTCTTAATTCAATTCTGTAAAAAATCTCTACACGAGATTAGTATGAAGAGAGGTCTTCATCGGTCAAAATTAACATCCTTTATTCACGTAGTGCTACACTATTAGTGTCATGAGTAATAATTTATTGAATGCTTTCTTTTTGTATTTGGTTCTTTCTTTTACTCTGAATACAAATGTAATTTTACATCCTAAATTTATGTTTATGTGAAGCCATCACTTTTATTTCTGTGTTCAAAAAATTAGTTGATTGAATTTATTTCATTGTTATCAACTCTGATTTTTATTTTTTTCTTTATAATCTCTTTAGTACTCATATTTTTTGTGTATATAATTTCTTTTTATAATTTTTTTCTCCTTATATNAAAGGGACAAATTAAATAAAAAACTAACTATAACTAATCATACCAAAAGAAAATTTATAATCCAAAATAGTATTAAATAAAATAATATTATAAAAATTATGAATAATATAATTTAATGAAATATATTTTCATATATTATTATTCATATATTTATGTTTTTGATATCTGATGACAAGTCATCTCATGCTAGTTTTACAAGATTTTTCATTAGTTTCATTAGGTTTTATCCACTTTCTTGCACAATAAGTAAGTGATTGGAGTGGAATTTCATGATCATTTGAAATCAATCAAACATCATTTATTTTACACAAAATCATAAGATTTATGATAGAATTAATTGATTTTATAAATGATGCAAAGATCTTGTGAATTTGGTGATACTTTGATTGTTTGTTTGGTTACTTGTAGGTGAAGAAATGAGAAACAAAGGGGAGCGTTCAATGAATGAACATAGCGTTCAAGGTGTGAACGCCCATGAAGAGAGAAGCGCTCAACCAAACCAAGGCTCACACAAGAGGCAGCGTTCAAACAAGTGAACGCCATGTTCACTTTAGTGAACGTTTTCGGGCATCAAACAAAGGAGGCACGCACCAAGGAAGGGTAGCGCTAAAAAATTATAGCGCAGCATTCCCTTTTTGCAACGTTTTCGTGACTTTTGGCCCATGAAGCCAAGACGCACCAAATGGTGCAGCAATCATCAAGGAGCACGTTCAATTGAGTGAACGTGACGTTCACTAAAGTGAACATTTTCGAAGAAAGAGAGAGCCAAGGGAAGGGAAGCGCGCACCAAGGGGGTGTTTAAAGAGTGAACGTGCCGTTCACTATGGCGACGCTCATGAAGAGGATGCGCACCAAAATTGGCATGCCACAAGAGTGAACCCCAAGTTCACTTACCAAACGGAGCGCTCCACTGGAGTATGCATCACCCCTGACCCATTTTCCATTTCAAGGCTAAATCCAAAATTAAAAAGCCCACTCCAAGTTTTGAAGATTGAAAATAGAAAGTGTATAAATAGGAGTAAATTTAAGTTGAAGAGGAGCTTACACTTGAACCTTTTGCTCATTTTTAGTTTTTCACTTTTGAATTTTTATTTTTGTTTGAATTTGGGAATTGAGGATTGGATCTAGTTTTCTTTCTGTTTGTTCTTTCTTCTACAACTTCTACTTTCTATTTTGGGTTTTGAACTAAGATTGGAGGACTGGATTGAATTCTTCATCTTAGAATCATCTTTTGCTTTTCCTTTTCGTTTTTCTAAGAATTGAAAGTTGAATCTGAATTTCCTTTTCTGTTTTCATTTTCATTTCTTCTGTAAATTTCTTTTATGTTTGGTCAAGGGAGTAATTGAGATCTAGATCTGCTTCTGATCTCATTGCTCTTCTTCGATCCTCAATTTCTCTTTTAGAATTCCATAATTAAGCTAAGTTTTCTTGCTGTTTGTTTCTTCAAGCAATTTTTCATTTTTGTTTTGCTACTGAGCTGAATCTCTTCATCTCATAGCTCTTTGATTTACTTTAATTTACATTTTCTAGTTAAATTTGAATCCCAACACCCAAATCATTTTACACTTAATGTAATTTACATTTTCCAGCAATTTAGATTTAGTAATTTAAGTTTCTTGAACTTTAAGTTTCAGTCATTTACTTTTCTTGCAATTTAAGTTTCAGCTTTTTTACTTTCTTGCACTTTAAGTTTCAGTCATTTACTTTTCTTGCAATTTAAGTTTCAGCTCTTTTACTTTCTTGCACTTTAAGTTTCTACAATTTACCTCTTCTGTACTTTACTTTTCTACTCAATTTATCTTCTGCACTTTTTTTTCTTGAAATTTTACTTCTGATAATCAAAATCACTCAAATCATCAAATATTCACTTAACTAAATTCATCACCTAACTAAAATTGCTCAATCCATCAATCCCTGTGGGATCGACCTCACTCTTGTGAGTTATTACTACTTGATACGACCCGGTACACTTGCCGGTGAGTTTGTGTGGAATCGTTTTTCCCTCATCAAGTTTTTGGCGCCATTGCCGGGGATTGATTTAGATTGACAATGATTAAGTAGGGTGATAATCTAGATTAAGCATTTTCTTTTTATTCTTACTAAGCACACTAACTGTTTGAGTTTTTATTTAAGCTAACACTAACATCACTCTAGCAGTGGAGTAAATTGTCTCTGGTTTCTGGTTTTGTGTGCATGACAGAAGCAAGGAAAGATGTCTCCACCTCTTGTAACCTTGACGAGAGAACTCTGCGAAGACTAAGAAGAGAAGCAAGAGGAAAGGAAATCATTGGTGAAGAGGAATCAGAGGAGGAGAACCAAGAGATGGAAAGGAATGCCCCAAATCACCCTGAGGGTGTGGCTAATAACAATGGCCAGCCTCAAAGGAGGGTTCTAGCCTCCTACACCTTCCCTAATCCAAGGCACTGTGGGAGTAGCATACTTACTCCAAAAGTCAATACAAACAACTTTGAATTGAAGCCTCAACTCATAACTTTGGTGCAGAACAACTGTTCTTATGGAGGAGGTTCCTTGGAAGATCCAAACCAGCACCTATCCACCTTTCTAAGGATATGTGACACAGTGAAGACCAATGGTGTGCACCCAGACATTTATAAGTTGCTGCTATTCCCATTCTCATTAAGGGACAAAGCTGCTCAATGGTTGGAGGCATTTCCAAGAGAAAGCATCAACAGCTAGGAGGATCTAGTGAACAAGTTTCTAGCCAAGTTCAATCCTCTCCAAAGGATCATCAAACTGAAGACAGAGGTCCAAACATTCACCCAGATGGATGGATAGTCATTGTATGATGCCTGGGAGAGATACAAAACTTTAATCAGGAAGTGTCCACCAGAGATGTTCAATGAATGGGATAAACTTCAAAATTTCTATGAAGGATTAACACTGAGAGCTCAAGAAGCCCTTGATTATTCAGCAGTAGGTTCATTACAACTCATGAAGACAGTTGAGGAAGTCCAAAATCTCATAGATACTGTGACTAACAATCAATTCATTACAACTCATGAAAATAGCTAAGGAAGCTCAGAACCTCATAGACACTGTGACAAATAATCAATACTTCTATGGTCATCAAAGGCAATGCCAACCAGCTCAAAGGAAGGGTGTATTGGAGCTGGAAGGTGTGGATACCACTTTAGCTCAAAACAAAGTGATGCATCAACAGATTCAACAACAAATGGAGATGATGGCCAAGAGGATTGATGGTCTTCAAGTTGCAGCAGTGAACACTCCAAATCAACCACCAGCTGGGTGGGGGCAAAATGAGGAAATCTATGAAGAACAGCAGCAAGAGCAAGTCAATTATATGCACAACCAAGGTGCTAATCAGAATGAATTCCATGGAGATACTTATAACTCTTCCTGGATGAACCACCCTAATTTGAGGTGGGGAGACAATGACAATCAAAACTAGTAGCCTTGGCAGAGAAACTCAAACCAAAACAACTCCAGAAACACAAACTATCAAAACCATCAAAATACTAACCAAAACCAATACAGAAAACCACAAAAAAAAATCAACCTCAACCCAACTACTATCCACCCAACAACCCATCCACTAACCAAAATAACTATCATCCACCCTCAACATCCCATAATCAACCACAACCACCCCAAGAATCTCAAAAGATCTCCAACTTAGAGATAATGATGGAAAAGATGATGAAACATCAAGAGCTAACCAGCAAGAACCATGAAGCTTAACTAAGGAACTTGGAAAGGCAAATTGGACAATTGTCCAAGTAAACAGTGGCTGAAAGAGCACCCCATGCATTACCAAGTGACACCATTCCTAATTCTAAAGAAGAATGCAAAGCAATCCAATTAAGGGGTGGAAGAACCTTGGTAAAGGATAAAGAAACTAACAAGAAGCCTGTGGAGAATGATGAGGCTAGCAGCAAGGAAGAAGTGACACTTAAGGAGAAGGACCAAGATAAGCTCAAGGATAAAGAGGAACATCAAGCTTCTAAGAAGGAAGAGAAGACTTACATCCCTCCTTTGCCATACCCTCAAAGATTGCAGAAGGAGATCAAAGACCAACAGTTCCCCAAGTTTCTAGAAGTTTTTAAGAAGTTGGAGATTAACATTCCACTTGCTGAAGCTCTAGAACAAATGCCTCTATATGCAAAATTCCTCAAAGAGCTTATCAATAAGAAAAGGAGTTGGAATGAGAAAGAGACAGTGATCTTAACCCAGGAATGTAGTGCAGTGATCCAAGAAGGCATTCCACCAAAACTCAAAGACCCTGGGAGCTTCTTCTTGCCTTGTACCATTGGTAACATAATCATTGACAAGGCACTGTGTGATTTGGGATCCAGTATCAACCTGATGCCTATGTCTATGATGAGAAGGCTATGTATAGAAGAAGTGAAGCCTACACAGATGTCCTTGGAGCTAGTGGATAGATCCCTGGTGATTCCCAAGGGGTGATTAAAAACCTCTTGGTCAGAGTAGGGAAATTCATATTCTCAGCAGATTTTGTAATCCTAGACTTAGGTGAAAAGGGGAATGACTCTATTATACTGGGAAGACCTTTCTTGACCACAGCAAGGGCCATCATTGATGTAGAACATGGAGAAATGACTTTGAAGGTAAATGATGAGAAGATTACTCTGAATGTCTTCCAGGAAATACAGCACACTGTTGAAGAGAAAAGCTGTATGAGGGTTGAAGAAGAAGAATTACAGTGGAAAGAAAAACCCAATAAAGCACTCATCAGCTCACCTGTAAAGCAAGAGATGGACAGTGGAGAAGAGAAAGAGTGTAAGGAACATGTGAAGGCTGAGAAGAGAAGGTAGGAAGGGATTGAAGATTTGATTTTTGAGAAGGAGGTCCCTGACATAAAACCTACTGCAAAGAAAGAAGGAGAATTGAAGAAAGGAAAGAAGAGTAAGAAAAGGATTCTAAAAGGGTGGAAGAACAAAAGGATACCAACTGAAGGATTCTCAAAAGGGGACAGAGTAAGATTGATCTACCAATAGTTGGAAATAGATCCACAAACTGATGATTACTACACCGTCAACAAGATACTCTCGCTGGAGCATGTGGAGATTGACCATCAACGCACTGGAAGAAGGCTCACAGTGAGAGGGGACAAACTGAGACACCACAATCATCAGCCACCCTAACAAGGGACCAATGTCAAGCTAGTGACAATAAAAGAGCGCTCCATGGGAGGCAGCCCATGATTTAATATTCTTGCTGTTATTTTAATTTCAATAATTAATGGCTAATCTAGCATAAATTTGAGCTCTTATGAGTGGATTTGATAACTGCACACATCATTTTGAAGCATATGTTTGACTCCTAAGTTTGGTGTGCCTAAAGGCACTTTAAAATAGCTTTTCATGCATAATTGATTATAGAACCAATTTAGGATATATACTAATTCATTTTGTTTAAGTATATAGCCAAACCTTAAGTTTGGTGTCTATATATGCTATGAATTTCAAAAAAATCATTTTTACTCAAAGGCTCAAATTCATGAATAGATAAACCATACATTGCATCATTTTATGAGTTTATGATAGCATGGTAGCAAATAAAGTGTTCCTTATAATGAATACACCAATTATGACAGATATTCATTTGGTTTTATATGGAATACTTAGAAGGGAACAAGTTTGGTGTTCACCAAAATTTTGTTCAATGTCTAAAGGGCATAATTGGTTATTCATAAATAAGAAACATATAATCAATTTTGTTTTTCTTTATTACTCTTCACTTGATAACCACCACCGTATTGAATTGAAAGTTTAAGCTCACTATTTGTTTGGTTCAACGTGGATAGGAATGGTAAAATTTGAAGAAAAGGACAAAAGGCATGCATGTACGGTTATTACAAGATGGAAAAGGGAGCCACGTGTGCTTAGGGAAGTGTGCTCTCTTGGAAACAAAATCTGCATGGTTTAACACTTAGGAGGCCGAACCACATGACCAATGAGGGAGTGATCTTTGTCTTCATCCATCTCTACATGCAAGCCGTCCATTCCATGAACTTTCAACAATGCTTTGCTCAATCTTCACCATTCATGGCAAGTTAACCGAATCCTCCACCCTTGTGTTTTGCTTCAAGACTTCATGACCTTGTCTATAAATTGGAAGCAACACTCCTTAAGCCACACACCTTTGCTTTCTTCGTATAAGTCCCCCACAAGATTTACATTGTTCTTCTCTCACCCAAAGACACCACACAGTACCTTACCTCCCATTCCCTTCCATCCTAAACCGTGCCTTAACCAAAGTTCATCCTTTCTTCTCCCTTCTGTCCTTCCTAATTCATGGCTTCATCAAGTTCTAGAAGAAGGAAAGGAAAGGAACCAGCTGTATCCGAACCACCGACCTATGATACCAAGAAATTTAAGTCTCAATTTCATGAATCAAGGTATTATAGGCTAATGGAATCAAAGAAAGTCATTCCAGAGATGGGGTTTAGATTGAAAGATGGAGAGTATCACATCATGAGAAGAATCACCGCAGAAAGGAGATGGAAACTTCTATGTGAGCCTCTCATAGACATCAGTGCAATCATGATAAGGGAGTTTTATGCAAATGCTATGAGGTCAAGCAAGGACAACCCTCCCTATAAGAGCTATGTTAGGGGGGTTGAGGTAGATTTCAACCCACCATCCATTATGAGAGTCTTACAGATAAGGGTGATATCATATGGAGAATCCAGCTTTGAGGAAAGACTACATGGTGAGAATGACTCTGATGAGATATTAAATGGGTTATGCTTTGAAGGCAAGGACTGGGAAAGGGACTCAGAGGGAGCTCCAAGCCACTTGAAGAGAATGGATCTCAAACCTGAAGCCAAATGTTGGTATGAGATAGTGAGAAGATCCATCCTCCCTACTGTAAATACATCTGAAGTCACAATAAAAAGAGCAATTCTGACATATTGCATCCTGAGGGGAGGAGAAATCAATATTCCACAGCTCATAGCAGATAACATCCAAGAGATGGCTGAGGACACTGGAAAATCAAGTAGGCTTAGTGATAAACCACTATTTTATGGTTTATCTTGTGTTCAATTGAGTGGTTTCATCAAGTCTTTGCCCACTTATTCATATGAATTGCATGATTTTATAATTCCTTCCTAGTTTTGTTCTATGATTGAAAACTTGCTTCCTAAGCCTTTAATTTGTGTATTTTAATTCTCTTTTATACCATTCGATGCCGTGATCTGTGTGTTAAGTGATTTCAGGGTTTATAGGGTAGGAATGGCTTAGAGGATGGAAAGGAAGCATGCAAAAGTGGAAGGAATACAAGAAACTGAAGGAACTGCAAAGCTATCCAGCCTGACCTCTTCATACTTAACTGACCATAACTTGAGCTATAGAAATCCAAATGAGGCGGTTTTAGTTGCGTTGGAAAGATAACGTTCGGGGCTTCAAAATAATATATAATTTGCCATAGTTACCCTGAAGATAAGTGACACACACGCGTGAATCCACGCGCACGCGTGGATCTGCGCAAATCCAACAACTTGTACGTTTCTGAATTCGCCTCCAGCAATTTCTGGGCTATTTCTGACCCAGTTTTCAACCCAGAAAACACATATTAGAGACTATAAAGTAGAAAAATCCATTCATTTATTCACACAACATTCATTATTCACAATTTAGATTTTAGATGTAGTTTTCTAGAGAGAGAGGCTCTCTCCTCTCTCTAGGTTTTAGGATTTAGGATTTAGGATTTCTCTTAATTTTAGGATTGCTTCTTCTCAATTCCAGGTTCAATGTTCCTTTAATTTAATTTCTCTTCTAATTTAATTTGTTTCTTCTCAATTTTATTATTTATTTAATTGCTTTCAATTTTATTTCCATTATCATGTCTCTTTTCTACTCCCTTCTCCCAACAACGAAGATGGTATGCATGTTGATAGAGTAGACTCCCAATTTGATATAGGAGTTGATTAAAAGGAGACACTTGAGTTGGAATGCTTAAGTGATTAGTTAAATTGGAAGTTGTTAGCTAATTCTCTATTTACTAACGCTAGTCCTTCCCAAGGGAGAGGACTAGGATTTGCGAATAAGAGTTAGCTCAATCACTTGACTTTCCTTTATTTAGTAAGGGTTAACTAAGTGAAAATAACAACCTCTGTATACTACACTTGAGAGAATTCCAACAACGATAGAACTTCTAATTAATCATTCCCCCAGTCAAGGCTTTTTATTTTAATTACATAAAACCTCTTGTTAATTTTCATTGCTTTAATTTATAATTATTTATTTTCCCATTCTCATTCCAAATTTCTCAAAAAATTCATAACCAATAATAACTACACCTCCCTGCAATTCTTTGAGAGACGACCCGAGGTTTAAATACTTCGGTTATCAATTTTATTGGGTTTGCTTTATAATTTCCCATTGATAAGTTATGTTTGCTTTTAAAAAAAATAAAAAAATAATAATAAAAAAATAAAATATTCAATTAAATAAATAAATAAGGGGACAAAATTACCCCAATGTTAAGCTAATGAAAAATCAATGCGTAGGTGATACAAATTAAAAGAAGAGTTGATACATGAGTATGTAATGCAAAAGCGGGAATTTTGGGTAGCTAGGCATAATTTTAGAAGTTATATAGAGTGTGTATAGGTGAGAGCTTAGGTTAATCAAGGAGTCAATTTATAGCTCACTTAACCATACATATATCTTCACCCTTACCTTGGCCCCATTACAACATTGAAAAGACCTCATGATGTTTGCATTAGTACATTAAATACTTGTTGATTGGTTAGGTGAAGAACAAAGTTTAGAAAGCATGACTAGAGAAGACTAGAGAGGATTACCCTATACACTTGAGTGATTAGAGTGTACATACACTATCAGTGAGGGTTCAATGCTTGATTCTATGTTCCCTGCTTTCATGAGGTGTCTTCTTACAAGTTTACTTGTCCTTACTGTATGATTTAAATTAGTGGAATTTGATTTATGTTTGTCTTAGAAGACTTATTTACTTTTAACCAATTAGGAAGAATCATCTTAGCACATAGTTGCATTCACATATAGTTGCATTCGTAGGTTGCATCTCATGAGTTTTACTTTCCCTTATTTAGTCCTTTAATCTCCTTGAGCTAAGCATGAGGACATGCTAATGTTTAAGTGTGGGGAGGTTAATAAACCACTATTTTATGGTTTATCATGTGTTCAATTGAGTGGTTTCATCAAGTCTTTGCCTATTTATTCATATGAATTGCATGATTTTACAATTCCTTCCTAGTTTTGTTCTATGATTGAAAACTTGCTTCCTAAGCCTTTAATTTGTGTATTTTAATTCTCCTTTATACCATTCGATTCTGTGATCTGTGTGTTAAGTGCTTTCAGGGTTTATAGGACAGGAATGGCTTAGAAGATGGAAAGGAAGCATGCAAAAGTGGAAGGAATACAAGAAACTGAAGGAACTGCAAAGCTGTCCAGCCTGACCTCTTCGTACTTAACTGACCATAACTTGAGCTACATAGATCCAAATAAGGCGGTTCCAGTTGCGTTGGAAAGCTAACATCCGGGGTTTCGAAATGATATATAATTTACCATAGTTTCTCTGAAGATAAGTGATGCACACGCGTGGATCTACGAAAATCCAGCGACCTGTACGATTCTTAATTCGCCCCCAGCGATTTCTGGGCTGTTTCTGACCCAGTTTTCGGCCCAGAAAACACATATTAGAGGCTATATAGTGGGGAAATTCATTCATTCATTCACACAACATTCATTATTCACAATTTAGATTTTAGATGTAGTTTTCTAGAGAGAGAGGCTCTCTCCTCTCTCTAGATTTTAGGATTTAGGATTTAGAATTTCTCTTAATTTTAGGATTGCTTCTTCTCAATTCCAGGTTCAATGTTCCTTTAATTTGATTTCTCTTCTAATTTAATTTATTTCTTTTCAATTTTATTATTTATTTAATTACTTTCAATTTTATTTCCATTATCATGTCTCTTTTCTACTTCCTTCTCCCAACAACGAAGATGGTATGCATGTTGATAGAGTAGACTCCCAACTTGACATGGGGGTTGATTAAAAGGAGACACTTGAGTTAGAATGCTTAAGTGATTAGTTAAATTGGAAGTTGTTGGCTAATTCTCTATTTACTAACGCTAGTCCTTCCCAAGGGAGAGGACTAGGATTTGCAAATAAGAGTTAGCTCAATCACTTGACTTTCCTTTATTTAGTAAGGGTTAACTAAGTGAAAATAACAACCTCTTTATACTACACTTGAGAGAATTCCAACAAGAATAGAACTTCCAATTAATCATTCTCCCAGTCAAAGTTTTTTATTTTAATTATATAAAACCTCTTGTTAATTTTTATTGCTTTAATTTATAATTATTTATTTTCCCATTCTCATTCCAAAATTTCTCAGAAAATTCATAACCAATAATAATTATACCTCCCTGCAATTCCTTGAGAGACGACCCGAGGTTTAAATACTTCGGTTATCAATTTTATTGGGTTTGATTTAGTGACAACCAAAACCTTTGTACGAAAGGATTCTCTATTGGTTTAGAAACTATACTTACAACGAGTATATATTTGTGAATTCTTTACTAGCAGAAAATCCGTTCGTTCATTTGGTCACCCAAGTACTATTTTGAGGCTGTGCAAAAGAGCAGGAGTACTCTTTGAGGATGAAGATACAGAGAAGGTAAAAGGAAGCAGAGGGGTCACCAAGCAAAGCATAGAAGGTATCACTGACACTGACAATCAGCAAGAGAGAAGAGCTCAAGGAAGAAGGATGAGACCACAAGTGGAGGGGGAACAAGCTTCTAGTGCAATGGACCTGAGCCAAATGCAAAAAGCCATTGAAGAAATGTCTCAACAGTACATGAGAGCACAGGAGCAACAACATGAGCAATACTTGAGGCAACACGAGCAGTATTTGAAGGATCGTAAGCAACAGCAGCATTGGCAGCAGTAAATGATGGAGAAGCAAGAAAATTTCCAGCTCAAGATGTTGGATCAACAGAGAGAGTTTCAAGTAAGAATTCTTGAGGGGCAAAGGGAACAATCAGCAAACTTTCAAGAATCATTTAATAGATTGTCCCTACGACAGGCCAAGTATGGGGAGTACACCCAAAATCTCTACCAATGGAAGAATATATATCATACAATTGGAGAGCATAGGAACTTGGACAGAATGGAGTATGATATAGCAACTCAAGCAAAGTTGGACTATGTAGTCCATAGCATGCGAGCATTGAACCAACAGATCAAGCCATTTGAGCAATGTCAAGAATTGGTAGACCATCAAAGAGCACAAGCCAATAAAAATATAGCACACATACAACAAGGATTGAAGGATGCTGGGCTCTAGGGTCAGATAGACCATATTTGGGATCGAAGATGCCCTGTTGAAGAACCCCAAGAAACAAGCAAGAAGAGGAAGAAGAAGAAGAAAGGAGAGTCCAGCAAAGGCAAGGAGCACGAACATTAGGAGGTGGTGGAGTTCTTTTCATGTTTTTAATTAAATAAGGATGATGCAAATCTGAAACATGATATGCCACCAAATATTTTATATTCTGCACTTTCATATCTTGAGTAGATTTCTTATTAGGATATGCATTATGCTTGTTATCATTCATCCGCATTAAGTCCATGTCTTGTTTCCCTTTTGCATCAATAAGAGAAAATGTTTGAAATAGAAAGTGAGTATCCAATGTAGTAGGAATTAGAATCAAGACCTATGGTGGTAATTGCTTGATTAGATGATAAGCTCAATAATAAAAGCTGCATAATAGAATGCTCTGTGTAGTGTGAACTAAATTGATGTCATAAAGCCTTTTACTAATAAACATCCCTGGGAAATGAAGAAAAGTGAGAAAGAAAAAGAAAAGAAAAGCCAAGGATTGGCAACAAAAATAAAAGAAACAAATAATAAGGCTAGACACCAATAGCTTGGACCTTAGGACATATACCTGTGGTGCTTCTTGTACTAGGATATGCTTGGACAATTAGGTTCTGAGGAGTCTTTTAAAACTTGGTAACTTGGATTAACTAATCCGGAATTATCAACCGAAAGTCCATTATCAAGAGTAACCTAGTTACAAAGCAATTAGTAACCCAAAGAGGTGCTGGGCATCAATGTTCCTAAGAAGAATTGTGAGTCAAGTGTCTATAGTGAAGAAGTGTTGAGCAAAATTGAGACAAAAGGCTGCTGCAACACTTGACACTGAGTTACCATTGAGAAATAAGCTTTCTAAGCAAAAGAAAGAAGGAAAAATAAAAAAGGGATCAATCAAAGAGCAAGGAATTATAATAGCAACTCTAGTGAATCCTCAAAGAAACGTTTCTTATCTATCAGCAAAGAATAAGTGAGCTGCATCTTGTCTGCATAAAATCCCATGGTCTTAATTCAATTACCTGCTAAATAAGGATATATGCTTCTCTGTTTCATTTCATTTCTTCTCATATTTAGTGCTTGCTTGGGGACAAGCAAGGTTTAAGTTTGGCATTGTGATGACAAGTCATCTTATGCTAGTTTTACAAGCATTTTTCATTAGTTTCATTAGGTTTTATGCACTTTCTTGCACAATAAGTAAGTGATTGGAGTGGAATTTCATGATCATTTGGAATCAATCAAACATCATTTATTTTACACAAAATCATAAGGTTTATGATAGAATTAATTGATTTTATAAATGATGCAAAGATCTTGTGAATTTGGTGATACTTTGATTGTTTGTTTGGTTGCTTGTAGGTGAAGAAATGAGAAACAAAGGGGAGCGTTCAATGAATGAACGTAGCGTTCAAGGAGTGAACGCCCATGAAGAGAGAAGCGCTCAACCAAACCAAGGCTCACACAAGAGGCAGCGTTCAAACAAGTGAACGCCACGTTCACTTTAGTGAACATTTTCGGGCATCAAACAAGGGATGCACGCACCAAGGAAGGGTAGCGCTCAAAAATTATAGCGCAGCGTTCCTTTTTTGCAACGTTTTTGTGACTTTTGGCCCATGAATCCAAGAAGCACCAAATGGTGCAGCGATCATCAAGGAGCACGTTCAATTGAGTGAACGTTTTCGAAGAAAGAGAGAGCCAAGGGAAGGGAAGCGCGCACCAAGGGGGTGTTTAAAGAGTGAACGTGCCGTTCACTATGGCAACGCTCATGAAGAGGATGCACACCAAAATTGGCACGCGACAAGAGTGAACGCCAAGTTCACTTACTAAACGGAGCGCTCCACTGGAGCATGCATCACCCCTAACACATTTTCCATTTCAAGGCCAAATCAAAAATTAAAAATTCTACTCCAAGTTTTGAAGATTGAAAATAGAAAGTGTATAAATAGGAGTAAATTTAAGTTGAAGAGGAGCTTACACTTGAACCTTTTGCTCATTTTTAGTTTTTCACTTTTGAATTTTCATTTTTGTTTGAATTTGGGAATTGGGGATTGGATCTAGTTTTCTTTCTGTTTGTTCTTTCTTCTGCAACTTCTACTTTCTATTTTGGGTTTTGAACTAAGATTGGAAGACTGGATTGAATTCTTCATCTTAGAATCATCTTTTGCTTTTCCTTTTTGTTTTTCTAAGAATTGAAAGTTGAATCTGAATTTCCTTTTCTGTTTTCATTTTTATTTCTTCTGCAAATTTCTTTTCTATTTGGTCAAAGAAGTAATTGAGATCTAGATCTGCTTCTGATCTCATTGCTCTTCTTCGATCCTCAATTTCTCTTTTAGAATTCCATAATTAAGCTAAGTTTTCTTGCTGTTTGTTTCTTCAAGCAATTTTTCATTTCTGTTTTGCTACTGAGTTGAATCTCTTCATCTCATAGCTCTTTGATTTACTTTAATTTACATTTTCTAGTTAAATTTGAATCCCAACACCCAAATCCCTTTACTCTTAATGCAATTTATATTTCTCAACAATTTAGATTCAGTAATTTAAGTTTCTTGCACTTTAAGTTTCAGTCATTTACTTTTCTTGCAATTTAAGTTTCAGCTCTTTTACTTTCTTGCACTTTAAGTTTCAGTCATTTACTTTTCTTACAATTTAAGTTTCAGCTCTTTTACTTTCTTGCACTTTAAGTTTCTGCAATTTATCTTTTCTGCTCAATTTACCTTCTACACTTTTGTTTTCTTGAAATTTTACTTCTGATAATCAAAATCACTCAAATCATCACATATTCGCTTAACTAAATTCATCACCTAACTAAAATTGCTCAATCCATCAATCCCCATAGGATCGACCTCACTCTTTTGAGTTATTACTACTTGATGCGACCCGATACACTTGCCGGTGACTTTGTGTGGAATCGTTTTTCCCTCATCAATATCAAGTATATTTTTTTTAAAGACAATATCATTATTCAATTTAATTTGAAAAAAAATAAAATGTCGAAATGAGACCATAATGAATGAGAAATTCCAAGGCTCAAAACAGTGAACAAAAAAACGTAATATCTTCTAAGGGAGAAAGAAATCCCTAAATTAAGAATTGGGAACGTGGGAAAGACACATCTAAGGAGAGGAACCACGAGAGTCTTCTCTCAGCTTCATCAACTTCACCTGAGGGGGCTGATTCTTTGTTCAAAAATGGTTTCATTACGGGCAGGCCAAATGGACCAGCAGTACACGCTCAATGCCAACAGACTCGTCATCTCCATTTCAGACTGGTTCAGGTGAGTACGGTTCTGTTCCCAACACTGGTAGAAAAATTCTGCTTCTTCCGCATGGTCTATACTTCTAAACGAACTTCTCAGCCATACTTGCTTTGCATGAACACAAGAGAAAAGGCAGTGTATGATCGATTTCGTGGCAGCGCTACACCTTGGCCAAGTCTCAGATTTTTCTGGCAGACGCTGGTGAAGAAGAAGCTCCATCACCAGAAGGTGCTCATGCAAGACTCGTCATAGGAAGATGCCAATCTTGGGGGGAGTTTCAATTTCCACAAGTTCGCCCCGGTATTTTTACTCTATTCGGAGCTTCAAGTACATTTTATTAATTTTTATATCTTAATTTTAATTTAATAAGTAAATATTAATTTTTATTATAAACTTGATCAATAAATTTTTTTTTAAAACTTGTGATTTTTATTATTTCTCAAATATTATTGTAAAATAATATAACAAAAATAACCGTTAGATATTTATTACTTTAGATGAATATGATGTCCAAACTTATATATAAATTCATGGAACCATCACTCTTGTTTTAAGAATTTAGGGACACGCATTAAAGAAATTGAAGCACATTCATAGAAGATTCTTTAAGAAGCACATTCACTCTTGTTTCAGTAGTTTTCGGTGATAATTTATCTTCGATTATGTGCTTTTTCCGTACTTGTTTCTTTAAGATCCTTTGGTTGTTGACGTGATTAAGAAGTGGTGAAAACTCACTTGCATAAAACCCTTCAAATTCTTTTATTACTATGTTTATGTTTACGTTGTTGTTGTTAGAATATGTATCGGAAAAGATAGGATTCAAACAGTCCCCTCTACTTTGATAGTGTTCCTTCTTCCTGAGTTTTTCTTTTGTTTCTTTTTTTTTTTTTTTTGAGGATAAAATTTTGTAGATGCCATTTTTGACGAGAATGTTAATGACAATGTTGTTTCTTATAAAGATTGCTTATTTTCACTCGATTTCTTAAGAATTCCTCGTTTTAATTTAACTAGGCACAAGATTGGAATTGAACACTATACCAGAATTTTGGGACACAAGATTTTGTTGTTATGTATTATTTGCTCTACATCAATTTCAATTTAGTTTCTTATTTTCCATCCAATTCTTAGCCTTTTTTTTTTTTGTAAAAAAAATCATGATGCAGATTTAGTTACATGGGCCGTGCAAAAACAGAATTGAAGTGTCTCTCAATTGAGAAAGATCGGAAGGGCAGATTCAAGACAAGAATCAAGGGACTAGAGAGCAAAATGAAGAAATTTTCTGACAAATGCAAAGGATCCGAAGCATGCTTGATAGTTTATGAAGAAGGTAGCAACGCTGCACCAATGATTTGGCCAAAAGATTCTAACAAAGTCAAGTCCTTAATTAAAAAGTATGAAGCTCAAAAGAATGTGAGGCCTCCTAAAATCTTTGATCTCCAAGACTTCTTTGAGCACAAGAAGACCTCGGTTGAAGCCGAAACTTCGAAAGTGCGAAAATGCATCTACAGCGTCGAGTATCCCACTTCTGACTTGAATATCCAGAGCTTAGATTTGGAACAACTGAGGATGTTCATTGGTATATTGGATAACAAGATTGGTGTGTGTGCTGAAAGGGTTAACATGCTTAAAAATAGTCAAAAAGTTGAAAGTAACTTCAATTTTGGACACAATGTTGATCGGCACAACTGTTAGATTCAACTTATGATGCCACTTAGTTATGATATGAGTTCTAGTTCCCAAATGGGTCTCCTTAGTCCAAATTCTATGGAATTGATAGGAAGTAATTATGGACTGGTGAATTGTGCTTTGAAGATTCTTTGTATAGTATTATACAAAACGGTGCTTTAGTAAACTCAACAAAAGTGAAAGAGCCAGAGCCTATGGTTCATTATGACACAAATGTGATGGAGGACACTACTACTAACAAGAAAGATGAAGAAGTCCGTTTGGTTTGTACTGAGAAGACAATTGATAAAGTAAATTCCACAAATCAAGTTAGTGAGGCTTTGGATTGGAAAAGTCAATTTGCTGAGGCTGAGGCATGGGCTAGTGACTTTGGTGAGTTTGAGAATTGGATGAATTAACAAAGTGAGCATTTGGATTGGACAAACCTGAGTGAATTTGTATGTTGACGTTGTCTATTTTGATGATGTTAATTTGGTTAGTGGCTAGTATGGTGGGATTTTTTTGGGTTTCTTATCTTATTGATTTTAATTTCAAAGTTAGGTAACTTTTGCGAATTTTACAATTAAAAAAAGTGTCTTATTTTCTGTTATTAAATAAGAACAATTAGAATTCAATTGATCTAATGTAGAATTATTGTCACTTTGAGTCTTAGTAATTTAATGAATATAGAAAAATAAATATATTGGCACACAGATCAATTTATTAGGGAAGCATTACAAATTTACAATATAATTGAATTGTATCTGATCATATTTAAATATAAATTAAAAGCATTACAAAATGAAATATCATATTAGTTATTTCATATTCTACTTTACATACATGTAAGTATGTAACTGTATTATTTTTAAAGTCAGCCATAGAAAACAGTTATAATTTTTGTTAGCCAATAATTTTGCCAATATATATATATATATACTCTAACTGAACAATTTCAATCAAGCATCAAATCTAATTTATGTAACTCTATTATTTTTTATTAAAATATAATTAGCATTAATTAGAATCTATTAGTATTATTTAGCATATCTGAATATTTATTATAAGATATTACGTTTTTATTATTATGATTCTCTTAACACCTATGAATACCCTTCTATATTATATCATTAAAACAACTTGAATACATTCAATAATATACAAATCATTTCTCCAATTTAATCTTTTATTTCTAACATTTTTAAAGCAAGCCATAGAATACAGGTGTGTATATATATATATATATCCTCTAACTAAACAATTTCAATCAAGCATCAAATCTAGTTTATGAAAAAAGAAAAGTTAACTCAACATGCTTGTCTCAGCTTGCAAATTCCTTTGGCTTTCTTTTCTTGTTCTAAGTTCAAGATCAATGAGGAAGTAGCACTTATTTTGTTCTCTCGCATAGTGAACATGACCATTCATCCTACTAAGCATTTTTCTTGACATATATAGCCCTAAACCTTCTTGTGTAGTCCATTGATTCCCTTCTTCAAACATATCCTGAAGTGTGTTAGAAGGAAGACCTTGACTGGAATGGCTCATTCTGTAAAAAAAGTGTGGTTAAATAACAGGCTAGTTTGCATAAGTATTTTTTTTTTTTTTAGATAATTGATTCATGTCTCGACATTTTATAAGAGTGGAGAATTGTTACACTGATTGGATTTAATACTTTCATAAATTAAAGACTCTAAAATACAAGGAAAATTATTTGCATATGACTCAAAAGCACACTTGGTTATGACTAGCTAGCATTGCCAAAGAAAAATTGATTTAATGAATTATGACCAGTTCTAAAGTGCAATGTGATCATTTAGAGGAACTTTTAAGGGCATGTGATATTTAGGAACGTTTTGTTTTTGGCATTAATTTTCATATGGGGCTTTGCATTAGAAATGTTTTAGAACTGAGGCATTAACGTTAGTGAGTAACGTTATAATCCTATATCTGATTGGAAGAATGAAAATTTCACATGGTTCTACTTCTGGATGATTTGATTACTAGAAAACGTGTAACACATGGTATATCCAAGTCAAAGAAAGTTGGACTTCCCTAGTCAAAGAGGTCCAATTTTCAAACATTATCATAATAACTTATTCACACATGGATCAGACATATTACATTAACATTTGCAGAAGTTTCACTTCCCCATAAAAGAGAATGATCAACTAATATTAACTTTCATAACTTAAGAAAATCAAATACTAGATGTTTAAGACACCGATCCATTGTGGGAAAGATATGTTAGCAATCATATTACTCCCTTCACTTCCAAATAACTAACTCCAGTTTTAATTTAGCCGGAAACATCTTGATTTTAGATAACCTTATTCATTATTCTTCTTTTATACATATTCTCATCCCACTTGCTCATTCATTTAGTAGGACACTAGAGGAGAAAATTTGGTAAATTAAATCTGGGGCAGTAACTAATAATAAATTTTTTAAGGTCGCTTTACTAACGTTTTACTTTTTTAAAATTTATTATCAAAATACTATATCTTTTTTGAGCTAATTACTTAAATGTCACTCTTTTACTAAGATGACAACTAATTTATTTTTTTATTTTATTTTTAATTACGATCATTATCGTAGTATAAAAATAGTGATATTTAGGTAATTAGTTTCAAAAGGAGGACACTTTAGTATTAAATTTCGAAAAAAAAAATGGCAAGCTGATAAAAGAGCATGATAAAGAGATAAAAATAAGTTCTGAACTTGAAATGGATAAACTCATGGCCGTCCTGAATTATCTTCAAACCAGGTGAAATCTTTGGAGATGGTGTATGGTTGACTACATTAAGCAGAATGTTCAGATAAGACCACTTGAAGCTTTATTTGGTCACCATACAGAGCAAGTGTTTTCATTTCATCAGAATTTCATGAAACAGCTGCAAGCTTTTTCCTCTCACCAACAGCATCACTTGACTCACAATGGCATCTAGAATACTCCCAAGAAGAAATTCCTCCATGTTTAGCTGCACACTGCTGCTATTATTAGCATTTAATTTAAGAAAAGTCAGTCTTTTTTGTTTAGCTGGGGAAATTAGTTATGCATAAAATCATTATATTGTTTCATATATTTCTAAATAACTGTAAAATAACAAATAACACATACATGAAATGTTAAGATAGGTGATAAATTTAGTCTGTAACTAATAAATTATCATCACAATTAAATTAAGGGTGTCTGACAGATACTTTGAAACGTAAATCTTTTAAAATTTGAGATATAACATATAAGTCAAGAAAGGAAATTAAGGATCGGAATTCAACGTGCCTATGAAAATGGATCACGATCACTTACCCTTCATTGATACTTCCTATATCTGTCTTTCACAAGCAGCACTAGTGTCAAGAAACTGTTTCTAGCTTTCTGAGACAGCTGTTTTCTCCAGAAGCTTATGCGTTTAAAGGATTCATCATCTCTTGTAATATATAAGCAAACTCCTTAGACTCAGATATTCTCTTCCTCCTCTGAGGAAGATTTTGTCCATCCCAAGGCTGATTCGGATCGCGAGATACAATCTGCAAGAAGCAGAAACAGCCAATCATGTTCCCACTCGTATCGATCCTCTTGTTAGCAGTGATGTAAGCCTCTATCAAAAAATCCCAAGGGAAACTTCTCGAATTCTTGTCCGCTAATTCCCCGGTAAAGCAAGATCATGAAGTTAGACAGTGTATCTTGACCTTTCAGTCTAACAAAGCTTCCAAAGATTTCCCCGGGAAGAAGTTTTCCTATGACTTCATCTCTCTTCCAGCCACTTAGTTATCCTTTCCATGGCTGCATTCCATTCGGATTGAGACTCTGTATGATAGCTTTGTAATCACCTTCCAACTTGACAAATTTCTCTAGAACAACTTTCTCACAAGTGGTATCTTGGCCTACAAAGCATACCCCAACAACAGCATTTGTGTAATCTCTCCTTGTGCAAGCATTCACTATGAGATATACAACTCCATTTTGTGTTGTTCCCAAAGTGTTTTAATTTCAACTCAAAATTCTTGTCTTCCAAGCCTGAAAACACATCACCAGTTAATTCATATAGAAATATGAATATATGATTATTAAAAATATGATATGCTTTGCTATAGATCTTAGCATAATTTTATTTCAATAATTTAACTTGTTTCCTTTAAGATATTCTGCATATGGGGTGATCTTGAATGACAGAAACTATGAAAACAAGAGAATTTAGGAAGAGAAGAAATAAAATCCATTTGCAAATAAAACTCCAATTTTCACATCATTTCAAAAGCATATTGAATTATACATAACGTTGGTATTTTGATTTTGGATTAAAGCTGATGAAATTCAACAGTTACAACCGAGGAAAACCAAATACATTCGTTCACGCATAGCTCTGCAAAGTTTACACCACAAAATCTTGTGTTGTTCACAGACTTGGAATATTTAAAAATTGAAGTCTAACGAGGAATAAACTATGTGTAGGTCAGAATCAATAACGAAGATTTTGAAAATTTCGGATGATAAAAATTGAATCAAATTCTAAAAGATTGCTCAAATAATTCGCTACCAGGAAAGTTGAGAGAAATTTATTCAAGCTGAATCATATCTGACATTTGATTAAGTTAGCAATACCTAAAAATACAGTAGCAATTGAACTTTCCCACAAGAAATGATTTACCTTGCAGTGATTTACTTTGAATATTTTCAAGATTGTTGCGCGAGTCTGCATGCGCTACTTCATTCACTAGTGATTTTCCAATAGCTTCATTTGCCAGCAAACCTGTCAATTCCGTAATTTTCACATTCCAACCATTGATTAGGCCACCTGTGTCAACCCCGAAAATCGGCACAGTTGCCGTCTCAATTAACCTCACCATTTCAAATGCTACCGAACTTAGCTCATCAATCCCAGCATCACTTCTGTATATGTAGTTCATAGCCTTAATACCACTATTCTCTGAATTGTGAAATGAATCTCTAATTATAAGTTGCAATGAGTGAATAGCATTGATTTCGGAAGCCTCCCAAGGCGAACTTTTGCTCTTAACAACTTCAAAAAATGCACTTAACTTCCTTAGCAGTGTGAGACCGGAACCAGAACAAGAAATGCCTCGAACTGATTCGCACCATCGCCATGCCACACACTGCATCCCCAAGAAAAGCAGCACCAGGATAACCAGCATCAGCCAAACTGTCTGTACTCAAACCGGTTGAGTTGCCGTGAGTACTAAGCAACCATTCAACAATGTCTTTTACCTGCGATTTGGACGGCGTTGTGCCTAACAACCAGCAGTTCCCATCCTAATACAGGGCAGCCCCATCACACTTGACAAGATCCTTGATATTAGGAGATTGAGTAACAATCCCAAACGGTGCGTCACGAAGGAGCATGTCACACAGCAAAGTTTATTGAGATCCTTGATATTAGGACAAGTTTTATTGAGATCGGTATAATCAACGCACATCCGTCACTTTTCGTTTTGTTTTTTCGCAAGTACCATATTAGCTAGCTACAAAGGGTATTTTACCTCCCTTATGAACTCGGCTTCTAGTAGAGCCCAGGCTTGCTTTTCCATGACTTGTGTTCTTTCAGGGCCAAGCCTTTGTTGGACAGGTCGTGAGCCTAGGTAAACAGCAAGCTTATGATACATAAGGTCAGGATGTATACCAGGCATATCGGAAACTTTTTAGGCGAAGAGGTCGGTGTTTTGTTGTAAGACTTCAACAAATTTTGTCTTTAATCCTTCATCAAGACTAGCCCTGATGTTTGTTGTCTTTTCTACCCGATCTCCGATTTGAACCTCTTTTATTTTTCTGCTAGGTTGTGGTTGTAGCTTTTCTCGTGCTCGAATACTGCCGAGTTCAATAGTGTTGACTTGCTTACCTTTATGCTGCCTCTTAGGTTTAGGCTTTGATTATAACACTTCCTTGTTAACTTCTAATCTCCTTTAACAGTGGCAATTCCCTCTGAGGTCAAGAATTTCATGCATAGGTAAAGCGTAGAAACTACTGCAGCTAGCCGATTTAAAGTTGTCCAATCTATTAGACCATCTCCAGTAGGGAACTCATCTCAGTTCCTATTTATGACCCACCTGTCATAAAAAGTAACTCCACATCAGCTTTTGCATCATAAACGGTAAATAGGAACTCAAAGCATCTCTCTTTTCTCTATTAGGAGGAACTAACTTTAGTCCCTGTTGTGGTCCCACTTAATTAACTAATTAAAATACTTAAAATTAATGTAATTGATTTTTTTAATAATATTATTTAAATTTATAAATTTAAAAATAATTCACTATTAAAAGATATTAATATTAAATAAATTCATATATAATAATAATACACAATATATAATTCAGGATTACACTAATTTATAGTTTTGTGTTTACAATTTAATTATAATATAAATAATTAATATAAATCACTAACTAAATAAAAATTTAATTATTTAATCTAATTAATTATTTTTTAAATAATTAATATAAATTATTAATTAAATAAAAATATAATTATTTAATATAATTTTTATTATAATTATTACTAATTTAATTATTATTTCATTATTTAATATAATTATTTAATTATTTCAGATTTTATATTATTATTTTTTTAAAATAACTTGCCAAATAGCAAGTTATTATTGGTTAACTTGAGTCCCTGTTTAGAGGGACTCCCTCACCTTGAGATCCGTACAGGAACTCATTCCTTCTCTCCTCCAATGGTTAGAGTTCCTATGTGTCAGAAAAAAGTGAAAGAGGAACTCACCATTGTAGGTGCTCTTAAGTCATTATAGGTTGATATCACATTGATCACAATGTAGTCAACGCTTAAGATTTTTGATTTTATACCCTTACTAAAAGTAGTATGTAATGAGATGAAACTAAGAGTTTGGAAGAGTATATCTCCTAATAGAAAGAGGTTATCTGGATAAGCTTTCAGCTCCTTTTCATTTAACCCGAGTTTGTCAAAGGCAGGTTTAAACAATATATNTATGATTTTATTGGATTAAAATTAGTTTTCAATTACTATATTATTCCTAATTTTTTTTAAAATTATCAAACCACCCAAAAATTCCCAAATTAAAACCCTAATCCTAATTTCAATTTAACACACACCCATACTCTCTAACCCTAAACTTAGCCGCCACCCCCTTTCCCTTTCTTCCTAAAGTAGCACACAAAACACTATACACAACAGCAGTATATACCAAAAATAGAGAAAGAGAAGCGGAGAGGGAGACGAGGAAGAAGGGTGAGGCGAGGGGAGAGGATGCTACCGCCGGCTTGGAGCTCGTCATTCGTGTCTCATCGCGTCGCTGCCTCACCGCGTCCAGTTCACCGCCGATCCGTCAACCGCTGTCGAGGAGGGAGAGAAAGCAAGTGCGAGGAGCCGTTCTGTCGCCGAGAAGAGAAACAACGCGTGAGAGGGAGCTCGTCTCCGCCAGCTTCATCAAATCTCCAGCGCCGAACTTGTCTCTGTCGCCATCGTGGAATCGCGAACGAAGGACGCACGAGAGGATTGCCGCCGTTTTGCCTTGCCGCCGATGGGTGAGTTTGCCACTAGAAACTGGACGCCGGAAAGAGAGAAGGTGACAGTGGGGAGGGGGTGTTGTCGGTGTGGTTTCCGTTGTTGTGGATTGGAGGTTGCCGCCGAGCTGTATGCGGCTGTTGGAGCTGCTCCGCCATCATTCTGGTCACTGAGTATGGCGCGAGTGTCGCTGGAATTACCGTCGAAGCTATCGCTGCTTTGTTCTTGGTTCCTTTCTTTGTACGATGAATTATTTTGCTCCGAAAATTTTTTTAATCGTTGTTCCGTTATGTTGCTGATGAATTTGCTGCATTTTTGCGATAAGTTTGAGTTGCGGTTCTTGCATGTCGTGTTTGAAGTTGCGGTTATTACCGCGGAAATGGTCTGGAGCTGTGGTTGTGGCTGCCGCTAATGCGAGCCGAGAAAAAGGGATTTTGATACTCTGCATAGCTTTCGGGTTTCAATTATTCGAGATAGGGCACTTTTCTTAAACTTATTTTACTTTTAAGAGTTGTTACAAGTCGATATTAATGCAAAAATTTTATTTTTGTGATTTCGTAAGACTTAGGGACTGAATTGAGTTATTATGGATGATTGTAATTATTTGTCTGGTGGTTATTGACTGTTTGAGAGGGTTAAATATTTTGAGTTGTTGATTTTATTAAATTAGCGGTTGCCGAATTAGTTTTCTTGGATTTGAAAATATTTTTGTTATTGAAAACGAGTTAACTTTTGAAAATATTTAATATTAGAATTTAGTTTAATTCTAGAAATGATTTGATTTTAGAATAGATTTAATATGAAATTTGGTTTGATATCGAACTTGATTTTATATCGGAATTTGGTTTAAAATAAATTTGAAAATGATTTGATATTTGAAAACGGTTTGATTATTGAAAATGATTTGCTATTTGAAAATGGTTAAGAATGGTTTTAGGAATATTTGGATGGGACTCGAGGAGGATGACAGAGTCTGGATTTTAGAATAGATGTTGCCGAAATTTCTATAAAAATTAGAGGCTTCATTTGAAGTGATTATTTAGAAAGATTTAGTTTTAAAGATTATACTTTTTGAGTTTGATTTATTTAGAAAAAAAATAATTATGTTGAGTTTAAATTATTGATGAACGGAATGGGAGGTGTGATAATGAAGAATGATAAAGATAATGACATTGAAAAATAATGAATTAAAAGTATATGTGACTTGCAAAATTGAGACAAATTATTCACCCTCTGTACATAAGATGTGACCGGCCACTTTAACTCCCCGAATTCCCTCATAGGCATGCATAGATGCGTGTATAGAGGGACTGTCCACAGTTAGCTACCAGGACGTGTCGGGTTAGTTATGTAACCGACAGATGATATCATCAGCCATAGGATAGGCATACATCATATGCATTTGTATGTTTTACTTGAGTGTGCATTATTTTTGTTTGCCTATTTGTTCAACTATGCTTATTTGCTGTTTGTCATACTTGTTGTATTTGTATTCTATCTGTTTTTTCCTTGTTTGTAACATATATGTGTGCAACTGAGAAATCCCTCATGCTGATGATGGTGAAGCTGAGGGTTGTTTTCCTGATGTGATGGTTTGATTGTTGATTTGATTGAATTGCTCTGGGATAAAGGCTGTGATTTTTTTTTTTTTTGATTGAGGTTTTAGTAAAGTATGAAAGATCAAGCTGATTTAGCATAGACTTAATAAACCTATGCTTAGAACAGGTTAGTCATTCATACAGTCTAAAAAACTGATTAAGATTTTCTTATAAGAAAAGAAAGGTTTTTAGATTTCTAGATAATTAAATATTAGTTTTTTGAAAATATTTTGGATGATCAGTGGTTTTTAAAAGATTTATAGTACAAACGATAATCACTGCCTTGAAATCAATTCTTCTCTTTATACGTATCTTCTTGTGACAATTCTTAAACCCTCTACTAAAAATCTTTTTGAGAACAATGTTCTCACCCCTACAGCTTTATCTTTTTAGGACGAATGAGGAAGCTTACAAAATTTCTTTTAAGTTCTTAGATATGTTGTTTTTGTTTGTATACATATGTTATAGATTTTTTCTCACCTTTATTATTATATTCTTATAAAAAGGGATATGAGTCATGACTGTAATAACATGTATGTATATAATATTTGTAAGTTGCTTGAGTAAGAAGTTTTGTTTATATGTATATGCTTATTTGTTTTTAGTTAAAAAAATATTTTCGTTTTTCTTTTAAATGAAAACAGCAATACGGTTTCGAGTCAAAGACCCCTATTTCATTATTAAATATATGAAGTCATCGTAATACTTCTCGCTATCAGAGTGGCGCAGTCGAAAGCGTAACATTCTGATAATAAAGGTGTTACAATATCAGCCGAACTTCCTTGATCTATCAGAGTTCTGTGGAGGTTTGCATTGGCAAGTATCATAGTGATCACAACTAGATCGTCATGACCAAGAGTCACTCCTTGGGCGTCTTCCTTAGTGAACGAGATTGTAGGTAAGTCGGGAACTTCCTTTTCCTCGCCAACCTGGTAGACTTCTTTTAGATGCATTTTTCGAGAAGACTTCGTTATGCCTCCTCCTGCAAACCCTCCATCAATCATGTGAATGTGTTTGTCAGGGGTTTGTGGTGGTCAATCTAGTTGATTTCCGTCTTCATCGCCTCTCTTCCTTTTCCCTGGATCGTCGGGCCTATCTGCAAGATATCTGTCTAACCGACCTTCTCTGACTAGTTTCTCTATCACATTTTTCATATCATAGCAATCATTAGTGGAATGCTCATATAGTTTGTGGTACTCGCAATACTCCGTCCGACTTCCAGCTTTCTTGTGCTTAATAGGACAAGGAAGTGGAAGTTTTTCAATGTGACAGATTTTTCTGTAGATGTCGACAAGAAAAACTCAGAGTGGGGTATAGTTATGATATCTTCATAGCTTTTTCGAGTTGTATTTCTCTTTTTTCTTCGCTTTCTTATCTTTGTCCCGAACTTGGTAGGGAGGGTTTTACCTTGGAACTCGCTCTTTATGTCGAGAATTCTCCTCCATGTTAATGTACTTTTCCGCTCGTTCTTGTATTTCATACAAATAGATCGTATGTTGCTAGGATATAGATTGAGAAAACGACCCTTCTCTAATGCCGTTAACCAACCCAATTATCACCGCTTCTGGAGGTAAGTTTTGTATTTCTAAGCAAACTTTATTGAATCTTTCCATATAATCTTAGATAAATTTTCCTACTTGTTTAACCCCTAGGAGACTTAGAGCATGCTTGACTTTATCCTTCTGAATTGAAAATCGGGTAAGAAACTTCCTTGCTAGGTCGTCAAAACATGTCACCGACCTGGGTGGTAAGTTATCAAACCACTTCATTGCTTCTTTTGTTAACATGGTTGGAAAAGTTTTGCAGCGAGTTGCATTGGACGCATCAGCTAGGTATATCCGACTTTTAAAATTGCTAAGATGGTGCCTTAGGTCGGTCGTTTCGTCATAGAGATTCATGTCGGGACTTTTAAAGTTTCTAGGAAACCTGACTCGCATGATCTCTTCAATGAACGGATCCTCTTCTCCAAGAGGGTTTTCCTCCCATTCAGCCTGAGTACCCCGACTTCTAAGGTCGGCCTCCAATTTTGAAAGCTTTTCTTCCAATTCTCTTTGTCATCGTACCTCTTTTCGCAAATCTCTTTCTACTTCTCTTTGTCGCTCAATCTCTTGCTCAATTTGCTCTAATTGACCGTGTTGCCCGTGTACCAGCCCCATTTATCATTGTAGGATGAGGGGCTCCTCATCCTCGGGTGGATGAAGTTACGAATGGATTTGCCGCGGTGATGAATTTTTCCATGTACCCTCTCCGTGGGGCCACTCACTCTTTCATGTCGCGGAGGTATCACGAGTGATCAGTCGTTGTTATGAGGTTCTGATTCTGATTCAGATGTCGTGTGACTGTCCTCAAATTGATTATCCGCGACAATTGAGTGTAGACTTCCAAGTCCCCGGCAACGATACCAATATTCTGAAGGTTACCTGAAACGGATGGATTTGCGCCTGAACGTGAGGTACAGACTCCTTTTAGGGCAGCGTCTGACTTTGTTGATGCCGAAGTACCACCATCTGAGTTCTTCGTAAGGAGGTGGTGGGTGGTACCTGCAAGGGACTCCGATACTTAAGTTAGCAAGAGTTTAAAGTAGGTTTTTTATAAATTAGATTCTAAATATACATGAGTGTGTCAGTGTATTTATAGTAGATCTTCTTTTTTAAGGAAGTTGTTTAGATCTTCCATCTAAATAGATAAAAGATATCTTAAGAGTTAGTTACTTATTTAAATAAAAAAGATTGAATTACTGTTGTCGTGTCCAACCTCATAAATAAGACCATCTTTATTGAATGAACTTTTATTCTTTCTGGACTTGACTATGTTTTTTGGGACAAGACACAAATACTATATATGATATGAATATCCATGAGAGTATACTCCATATCGTATATGCTGTGAAAAATTATTTAAAACTTTCTTTAGATGAATCTTCTGTTGGGATTATGAATTAGGAGGGTAGTAGACTAATAGTCATGTTACATGATGAAATAAAGGAAAAGATCAGCAACCATTGTAAATGGCAATGCGTTCCCTAACCGAAAATGAGAAGCACTAAAGCAACACTGAAATAAGCAGGGTTTAAATGAATAATAAGAATAACTATAAGATTGTATCGGACACTAAAACTAAAATTTTAATTTTAAAACACAAAATTTTAACTTTTTTAGTTATTTTTAAAAAACAAATATAAAAAATTAAAATTTTTAAAAATAAAAAATAAAATTTTAATAATAATTTTTTAAAAAAATATATTTATTTAACTTTTTAAATTTTAAATTTATCTATTAATTTTTATATTTATTATTTATT